>NC_088683.1:333025192-333328222 GCF_028017835.1 Emys orbicularis | reverse complement strand
CTAGTTTCTAGCTAAGAAGAATCAACAACAAAAAGCCACAATCACAACTGGCACCTTTGTTCCCAGTATCAGTAGAGAGCCAAAGAACTAAATAGACATGGAAACTAAAATGCCTTTTTGCCACTAGAGGCAGTACATCCAGGTCAGAGTTAAGGCATATTGGCAGGAATGGCATGGGAAAAGCTTGCTCTGCCATTGCCCATGCTGTACCCATTCTACGTATAAATAGAAATCTTCACTCTCCAAAGCAGCCAATTCAATGTAAACAAAATACACTTTAAAAAACTTTACACACATTGCAAGCTGTGCAGTTAACTGAGATTATCACATACTCCAGATGTGTTGGCTGAAAGCCAAATGTCTTCATCCATCCTAGAAGCATGAGTACACAGTTTAATTGTTCTTCTTAAACTACATAATTACTTACATCAAATGTTTTTGTAACATTTTTGTAACAATTGGCTAATGAGCTGTTAGCCCAGTGATTACACCAGATACCCATATGGTCATAATTTTCTTCAGTTGATCAGATGCTCTTCATGTCCATTTCTTAAAAATTGAAACATTCTTGTGTCTTATTGCTGACATATAAAAAGCATGTTACTGCTCACATTTTACTAATTTATGGTTTACATTTTCAAAACAGGTTTTGAACACGAAACACTTTGTTCTTTGTACCTTCCTAGGCTTGGAATTTAAACTTACAGAGGCTGGGTTGACAGTTTACAACAGTACAATGTTTTGTGAAAAACCTGGAACAAAGGGGTAATCTCAGGATTCCTGTTTTGGGGCTAATTCAAGTGCAGATGAATTACTGAGGTTTTACATTCTTTGTGTTCAAAGCACAGAATGTCTGCTAAACCAGTCTGTCATTGCCCTATTTAAAGATAAGGCACTGAGACAAGCTTCACATTGGCTAAGCTTTGACAAAAGGGTGAGTTAAGAAAACCAGAAGTCTGCATTTATATTTCCATGCAGAAGTAAATTAAATTAAATTAAATTAAATTAAAATCTGGACTATTCTAAACTATTTGGAAGAGTCATAGCATTGCACCTATGTCAGGAGCCTGTTTCATTTTGAAAGCACTGTACAATACGGTATTTATTGAGCAGCAGGTTATGCAACTGAGTTCATTACTTTAGAAAAATAGTATCCCACATCCCTTGCTACAAATAAAAGTAATCCTTGTGTCCCCAAGAACGTCTTAATGCCAACTGACAAGGAGGTGCAGAGGTTGTTACTGGATTCTCATGAGTCTGGTGTGTACATTCTAGTTCACCAAAGAAAGTAATGTGAGGTCTCAGATAAAAGCTGGAGTCACACTGGTCATCAATATCATTGCAATGCATGTACAGACGTTGCGTACGGAGTTACATACACATACAGGAAGTATGTTCTAAAAGTCTGTGTCTAGGGGGTGGGAAAGGGATGGTCACCAACAAAGATGAAAAACAGGTTTTCTGTCAGACAACAGATGTTTATCTATCTGTATGGGGAGATTTTGACGGACCAGTAAAAGGCCAGGGACCACTACCGATAGTGTAATATTGATTATCTTAGTTGTTGCTAACAGCAGTCAAAACTTGTGGGCCTTTTTGCAGGCCTGTGCAGTTTAGCATGACTAAGCCAGGAGGGGACAGGGATTGGGCCAAAGGGACACTCTTTCTCAAGTTTCGCCTGACCCTACGCTGCTCCCTGATGAAATCTCTGTTGGATATGCTGGGGTCTGTGTTTTGGGAGAAAAGCAAGAAACTTATCTATATTTGCCTTCTGGAATGTGTCTGTCAGGGCATGCAGACTCTGCAGAAACACATCTGGCTAATTAGTAATCTGAGGAAACCTCTTATTTAGCTTTTGAAACTGCTTACCTAACAAGCTTTTTTGATTGACGTGTCATTGTATATGAACAAGGATAAATAAGGGGGGAGAGGTTTAGACTCTTCAGGATCTCTTCAAGGACACAGTTTAGGTCCCCAACAGCAGCTGAAAGATGGGCCAATCAGAAGGCTGCTGCTGTACCACTCAAAAGCCACACCAAACTTCAGTAATTGTTGAGGGTTTGAGGTATTTTACTAACCTGTGGCAGATGTGTGTAAGTGCTTGACACTAAATAAAGTATAGCTTTAAGTGAGAGCACTCTTGTATTGTACTGTTTGTGCCAGCCATCTATCAGTCAGATGGCCATGTCTCCATTGATCTATTTCCTCACACCACCTCGCACAGAGTAAAGTTACCAAGAGCTTTGGGTTGAAAGAATCCCGGGTAACACATCTCTCTGTTTACCTGTACTTTGAGTATTGTCTCGTTCACAATGGGCTTCCTATCACCAGTCTGAACTGAATGCAAATGAAGAATTGTAAGAACTTCAGAAAGAAACTAACAAAAAGAAAAAAACAGTGGAGTTGGGGGGAGAGAGAACCTTATCTTGAGGTGCACTTCAAATGTTTGCTTTACTATATTTGAGGGGTGGAGAAGACATCTGGGTCCTCTTCACTAAGGAAGTAAATGTGTAGCAAGTTTGCTTCACGAAAAAGGGGTCTCAACCAGACTTAGCTGAAAATGCTGAAGAGAATTTTGGGTGAGATAAAACTTCTTCACACAGAAAATTAACCTGTTAGTTAACATTTGTTCTAGAGACTAAACTTATGATTTGTTTTATATGTAACTATTTGTTTCCAGTATTGTTCCTCACCACCACTGGAATCTCTGTTCTTTGATAATAAACTTATTGTTTTCACTATAAATATATCTAAGTGCTGTGATGTTAAGCAAAGTGATGGTCCTGGTAATTCTGTAAGTGTTCAATGGATAAGGGGCTGGACACTGCAGGGAACACTCTGTGGACTTGAATTTTGATGCGTGCCTATCCCTACCTATAGAGAGGGAACGAGGCCAGAGGAGGTCTGGAAGCTAGTGTTTATGCTGTCAGGGGCTGGTGGTTTCAGGGAGCTGATCCACAACAGGCACAGATAAGACTTCTTCACAACCTTAGGCAACCCTGGGGAGTGTTGCACTTCAAAGGACAGTCTCATATCGGCGCTACAACAGACTCTTATATTAGTAGCTTTGAAAAATTTGGCAAGTCACAGACCAACACACATTATTTGCCTTGTCTATATTTAGGCTGATCTGCCTAAGCCTGAAAAAAAAAATGTGGGATGGGGAGCACAACAGAGATAATATATTGAATTCTACTTATTTGATCATTACGAAAAACAATGAAAAGAGCTGGCACTATCAATTACAAATACTGCATGGCATTTGAAAGGTCTTTTATCTCTAGTGTCAGACAGTACTTCAAATCTCTTTTAATATTAGCTTGATCATTCAGAGAAGTTTACCCACTGTCTGTCCCATTATTCAGATTACATGTATTGAAACCAAAAAGATCCTATATGGAAGACAGTATTTCTCTCCTTGTTAGTTTGAAAACCAGACACGTACTCTCTACTACTACTTTGCCCAAATACATTTAATTGATCTGTGCAATTCCTCCTGCATTTTAATGACAAAATTAAAATTGCATACTCCAAGAATTTCCCATAAATTGTGCTCAAGAAAAGACACCTTTGCCTTAATGTGTTTTTCTCATTGTTATAAATAGTTATTCAAACACTGTCTTTTAACATTAGCACATAAACTCCCTTTGAAAGCATGTCCTATTCCCAGCATGATTTCAGAGTCTAGTTACTCATACTTTGCAAATCTGTAACTTTGGCACTTAGCTTAAACCCAAGCTTAAAAACCAGACATATGGAAATATTGGAATAGGAGCTTTTTGTAGGAAACCAAAACCGTATGGATAAAAGAAAAAAATGTCCAAAAGTGGCCTTTGACTTCAGTTACTGTGATCCATGGTTGTGATATGCTGTAGCTTGTGGGAACACCCTACACCCCTATGTTCATGCTTATAATATGATTGTGTGGTATCTAATGCAAAGTTTGTCATGTCGGGTGTCTTCGGAAGGCTCATGATGTACTGAGCATTGCTGTTATGGTAATGTTATAGTAATCATTGTTATAATAATGTTATAGGTTGTAATTTCATGTATATAGTTATGAGGCTTAAAATAAGCCCAGGCAAAAACTCCCCAAGAGCAGAGGGGCAGTTCACACCTCATCAGGCCATGTATGGGACAAACCCAGCCCAGCCTCACAGGAACAAAGGACACTGGCTTAGGCAACAACAAAGGATCAGTTGGACTCTCAAAGTGAGTCACCCCCCTTCCTTTAGTCAGTTTGGGACTGCGATGAGGTAATGCTCACCTGACTCTGAGGGGGGCGGGGAGGCGGCAAAGCCAAGAGAGAAGAAAACATGATAAAAGGGAGAAATGTTTGCCATGCTCTTCCTTTCTCTTCCACCTAAATCTGCAGACACCATACCAACCGACCGAAGTGCTGATCAAAGGGGAGAGCCTGGCTGAAAAGCAACCAGCCAGCCTGTAGTGTGAAGCATCTAAATTTGTAAGGGCATTGAAAGTGTTAAGACCAGCTTAGAATGTGTTTTGCTTTTATTTCATTTGACCAAATCCGACTTGTTATGCTTTGACTTATAATCACTTAAAATCTATCTTTCATAGTTAATAAATTTATTTGTTTGTTCTACCTGAAGCAGTGCGTTTGGTTTGAAGCGTGTCAGAGATCCCCTTGGGATAACAAGCCTGGTACATATCAATTTCTTTGTTAAACTGACAAACTCATATAAGCTTGCAGCGTCCAGCAGGCATAACTGGACACTGCAAGACGGAGGTTCCTAGGGCTGTCTCGGACCGGAGATATTGGCTCATGTCATTCGGTTGCAAGTAGCTGGGAGCAGCTTACATGCCAGAGGCTGTGCATGAACAGCCCAGGAGTGGGGGTTCTCACAGCAGAGCAGGGTAAGGCTGGCTCCCAGAGTCAAGAATTGGAGTGACCTAGCAGAGGGGCAGTTCACACCTCACAGCTCACACCTGGTCCAGATAACACCAGAGGGAAACGTCACAATGGGAAATCACTACTTTCTACCCCACTCTCAAAACAAATGTATGACATTGTAAGGTAAAAGTTGACACAAGCATAGCTGAAGCACTTGTTAAAGTCACAAATAAAGTCAGTTGTAAGACACTACCTGCTGCCAGACCGTTCTGAGCAGTGCTTGACAAATACCTGTACTCTTTCCTTATGATGAGGTATTTTTAAAATCAAAACAGGAACATTAAACATCTTCAAGTTTCAAAGGCCACAAAGTTCTTACCAGTTTGCAGAAAATTGTTCTGATATAAACTCTATGTACTTATACTTTCAATAAATTATGCATAGGTAACAAAAACCGTTCAGTGGAGAGATGCCTACCCTACTAACTGCTGACCTCAAAGGTACAAATAGTTAATGAACGTTTCGTAGGGAAAATGCAGACTTTTGCTGAAGGAAGAATGATTCAGGCATCCTGCAGACTTAAGATTCAAGAATGATGGAAAAGTGGGTTTTACAAATTATGATGAGCTGGGAAACATTTTGCAACTGGGTAAACAGGCAAAACCCATCTGTTATTAAAGTTCCACACCATTCAAGGTTCTTTATTAGACTGCATATTTTCATTGTGCATTTAGCAGGTCAACTAAACTTCAATATTTTAAGTCTCTCTCAGACAGTTTTGGCAACTCTTCATGGGAAGTAGTTTTTGTAACTTTTTTAACAATATTTCGTTCTGTGTCTTGAATTGAGTACAAATTGTAAATGCATTCATATAACTATATATAAAGTCCTGCCTAAAGTACCCCATAATGAGAAGTTACTCTCCTATATAAAAACTAGAACTGCCAATGTAATAAGGCATCCTTTTAATTTATTCTTTGCATTATGGAACATCCTGAGATAAATCACGACTATTCTCCTCATTGTCTGGATCTTGTAATTGCATTTCCATAGTCCATCCCAGAAACTGAATACTGTATTTCAAAGAACTACTTATATGCTTCAAAGTACTGTATGTAAGGTTAATGTGAATTTAAGGTCTGAACTCTCTCCTTAGCAATAATGTAGAACAGAAGTATTACGGGGGAAATATATCCTTTCCTTGATGTTCAGAGTGCCCTCAGAGACAAAGAATCTATTCTGCTATGTGGAGGTGATGAGGCAGGATTTGGTTAAATGATACAGCTCCTTTTGCACCTCTACACACCAGGAACAGCCAGGGGAACACAGCTGGCAGGAATCTTCCTGCACTTGGTGGTAACAGGAGGAGGAAGAAGGCAAGAGTTAGTCCAATATGAGGATTTAGAGACTAATCCTACAAGGTGCTACGTGCCTCCTGAAATGTTCAGAGCCCTGTGAACTCGCACTGAAGTCAGTAGGAGATGCAGATGCTGAGGTACCTCTTAACATGCATATCTAGGCAAAGACAATAGTCCATTGCAGAAAAATCATCAGTTTGTGAACTACTTTTGAGAATGCCCCTTAATTGAAATTCTTTCCCTAATGCAACTGTCTGGCATACTTACAACCATGAACCCTAATTTTTGATTTTCCTAAAACCACTGTATTGAAAGTATTGTGTATGTTTCTTCTTTCATTTCTTGTTCCAAGGTATCAAAAGTTGCCTAAAGTTCTAACGATCAACCTGTTCTCTATATGTCTGGCTGTATCTCCAAAGAACCACTATTTTCCAATCAGATTTTGAGTTATTTCCATGAAATATTTGAGGCATCAAAAACATTAAGAACTAACAAACAACTGTTACTAGAGCCAACAGAAGAATTATTTCACTTGTGCTCTATGGTTGATTCTCCTCAGCTTCTTTTAATATCACGTGACTAATGGTCCTCTAGATAGCAACTATGCTATATGTGATTTCTATAGATAAAAATCTCATGTTCTATCCTGAGCTTGATTCTTCGGGATTGTGTATAAGGGATGAGGTTTTAGCATAAACACAATTTGAGTTATAGAGTAAATGTGTTTTGTAATCAATTTCTTGTTGACAAAGTGGAGAATGCTAATCTTAAGAACTGACTCCTCCATTTAAAGAGTTAACTTCTTTTTGCTGGGAGTTCTTTCTCTCTCTCCCCCCCCCCCCACCCCCCATTTCTAATGCACCCAAGTAGTACAAGACTAAATGAAAGCAAGCTGTACCTAACAGACATCAGGCTTCTGACACACTGAAGATCGGGATCACTGGTAACTGTTACTCTCCATAATGGGGAATGATTCGGGACTTGTTAACTTTATTTATTCCTTTTCTCTCTCCTTAAAATTATTACTCCCATATGAAATCATCACGTAACTGTTCTTCCAAGCTCCTGCCATCTTCACAGAAAGAAGGCTTTTGTGAAAAGATCAGTCCTGAGTGGTGCCCCAAGGATGGATGAAAACAGAAGAGACATTTCTCTACACTAGCAAGTGTGCTGAGCCCAGTAGAACCCCAGGCACAGGCATTCTCCTGGTAAACTAGAGGATGATACATCTGCAAAGAGGGCAGTAGGTAGCCTAGGGAATGTTTCCCTCTTCTTATCAGTATCCCCTCAATCATTTGCAGACTGTAACTTGATGTATTGTATCTGGCTATATTGAAGACTATCACTCTCCAGGGATCTTTCATCCACTCTCTGTATCCAAAACAACTCTCAGAGATACATCTGCATATCTTTAATTGGAAAAGTCTGATTATACATACTTTTGAAATTGCTGTATCTTGTGGCAAAAGATATGTCTATTGCTTTACCCTTAATTTGATTAAATAATTCCTACTCAACTGAAAGCAATTGCTTTTTAATTCAAAATCCAGTAGTTAAATATAGAGACTTGCTGTGCTGAAGTTATCTGTTTGTAAGCCTTCTCCTTGTAATTTTATGTGCCCACTGTGTAGCTGGGACCCAGAGATACCACACTGAAGATCCTACATTTGTTTCTTTAATCTTTTAGTTATCTTCCCATATTTTTTTTTAAATAGTGGCAGTAGTACAATAAGTGTATTTGCTAACTTCTTAACAGCCTAGGGCGCTTGACATCTGAATGCTAATATGTGCAGCATCTGTTCACATTTTTCAAATATTTCCTTTACTGCTTTTAGTTATATATTGTGAGTGCGAAAGAGGGGATAATAAATAGTCCAACACCAATGGTAGAGTGGAAGCAGCCAGGGCAATCCCCCTGGGTTGGAACCATGTCTGAAACCTCTTCCATTTTTGAAGGAAGGTTTGGCAGGTAGCGCTCTTTCTACTGTGTAAGAGCACCTCTTTCACTTCCTCAGAGCAAGATCCCTATATGAGCTGGAACCAGGAAGGAGCCACACTTTGAGCCATAAGGTCCTCAGATTGGGATGGAGAGTGCGACCCCCATTCTGCAACAGAAGATGAGGAATGACCGGAAGAGTCAGGACAAACAGACAGCTGTGACAGTGTCTGGGTACCACGTAAGGGTAAGGGTACCACGTCTGTCTGGACCAGGTAGGAGCGATCAAAATGATGCTCACCTTCCCTGTTTTCACTTTCAGCAGGACCTTCATCAGAAAGAGGAATGGGAGGAAAGGCATACAAGAGGCCTTTGTCCCAAGAAAGGAGTGGTGACTGATCCCTGCTCTGGAACAGTACTGGTAACATTTCCTGTTCCGGTGAATCGCAAAAAAGTCTACCACCGAAATATGTCACATAGGGATTTCATCTCTATCTCCTATTCATGGTCGCATGGGAATTTTCAGCTGAGACTGTCGGCTGTCGTATTGTGTATTCCTGGCAGATACGCCGCTGATATTAGAATGTGGTGGAAAATGCACCAGTTCCATAACTTCAGTGCTTTCATGCACAAGGAATGGGATCTAGCTCCTCCTTGTCAGTTAACGTAGTACATACAGGCCATGCCGTCCGTCATTACCTTTGTTTGAGAGTCCTTGATCAGCGGAAGGAAATGAGTGCATGCATTTCTGACTGCTCTGAGCTCAAGTGAACTGATGTGAAGGCATGTCTCTGCTGGGGACCATTTGCCCTGTATTGTGTGACCATTGAGATACACCCCCATCCTATGAGGGATGCATCGGTGGTCAGAAGAGATGGGGAAGGTTGCATAAATGGAACTTCCGTACAGACGTTTGTCAGGTTTTTCCACCAGTCTAGGGATTGCTTGATCCTGGAAGGCACAGGCATGAGTTTATTTATATTGTCTTTGTTTGGTTTGTAAACTGAGGCAAACCACGCTTGGAGGTATCTCATATGTAATCTGGCATGAGCAACAACTGATGTGCCCCAGAAGCTGGAGGCAGTGTCTGGCCGAGATTTGTGGGCTGGATTGAACTGTCTCTAAAAATGAAGAGAAACTGAGGAATCTGTGAAGTGGGAGGAGCACCTTCACTTGAACAGAGTCGATGTCGGCTCCTATGAACTTTGTACCAGAATCAAGGTCAATTTTTGTTTGTTGATCTGCAGGCCCAGGTCTGAGAACAGATCACATGTGACTTTGGTGTCTTGTTGGGCCACTGTGTAAGACCAAGCCCTGAGCAGGCAATCGTCCAGTTAAGGAAAAATCATAATACTCGGAGACTGTAAATGGGCTACCCTACCACCACCGAGAGGACCTTGGAGAATACCCTGTGGGAAAAGAGAGGCCAAATGGGAGGACCCTGTACGGGTAGTGGTCCTGATCCATAGTAAATCTGAGGTACTGTCTGTGGCTCAGAATGATATGGAAGCATGCATCCTGAAGGTCGACAGCCGAGAACCAATCTCCTTCTTCTAGTGCTGGGATGATCGTGAATAGAGTGACCATCTTGAACGTCTGCGCTTTGATAAAACTGTTGAGTGCTCTGAGGTCCAGTATAGGACTCCAACCTCCCTTTTTCTTCAGTATCAGGATGAAGCAAGAATAGAAGCCTTTGCCCCTGGGGCACATGAGTACCGACTCTATAGCTCCTACGCTGCAGGGCTGGTTCACTTCTTGGCGTAGTACACTCTTGTGAGAAGAGTCCCTGAAGGGGAACGGGGTTTGGGAGGAGGAAGGGAGGAGTGTCCCTAGCCTCTGTTTGCCAGAAGCTGGGAATGAGCGACAGAGGATGGATCACTTGATGATTACCTGTTCTGTTCATTCCCTCTGGGGCACCTGGCACTGTCCACTGTCGGAAGACAGGATACTGGGCTAGGTGGACCTTTGGTCTGACCAAGTAAGGCCATTCTTATGTTGATATGAGAAGTGGATCGCATATTCACTATGGACGATTTCAAACACCCACTTGTCAGAGATTATCCGCTCCGATGTGCTGCAGAACAGAAATAAGATGATCTCTGAAAGGGGATGAGGGATTTACTGGCGTGCAATCATGAGGAGAGTGTTCTGCGGACACCTCGACCAACCTGTCAAAACTGCTGTTTAGATGTTGATGGCTGCAATGAAGTTGGCTGTTGTCACAACTGCTTCCACATAGGGAACCTTGGTTTCTTTCGGTGGAGTTCGTAGGGCCTTTGTGATTGATACTGAGGCGTATATTATGATGAACGAGGCTTAAACTGCATCTGAGGGCTGTGTTTCCTCTTATAGGCCGGCGTATAAATTCCCAATGAGCAAAGGGTCGCCCGAGAATCCTTCAGTGTATGAAGGTAGATATCCATCTTCTCAGCGAACAGCTTCATTCCATCAAAGGGGTCTTCTACCATTGCCTCGACCTCTTTGAGGAAACCAGATGACTACAATCACAAAGCCCTTCTCATGATCACCGCAGTCGAAATTGAGCGAGTGGCCGTGTCTGCTGCATCCAGGGCTAACTGGAGGGACGTTTTTGCTACCAGTTGGCCATCTAACTATGGCTGTAAACTGTTCTTTATGAGAATCTGGCAGTTGGTCAATAAAGGCATTTAATGTCACGTAGTTTTGGTAATCATATTTGGCCAATAAGGCCTGGTAGTTAGCCACTCGGAACTGCAGAGTGGCACATGAGTATGCTTTCCCGCCGAACAGATCTATGCATTTTCCCTCCTTGTCGGGAGGAATGGACCGAGATTGGTATTGGTGGCTTTTGGCATTGACAGAGTGCACTATAAAAGAGTTCGGAGACAGGTGCGAAAACAGGAATTCTGTGCCTTTTGCTGGCACCCAGTATTTTTTACCCGCTTGTTTACATGTTGGGGAGGTGGGGTGGATACCAGGGTCTGCCACACAAGTCTGGCTGGGTCCAGAAGCGCCTTGTTTACAGGGAGCGCCGCTCTGGTAGAGGTAGAAGCACGTAGAATATCTACCAATTTGTGTTGGGATTCAGACATCACCTGTAGTTGAATTTGTAGGTCATCTGCAACCCTGTGTGCCAAGTCCTGAAACAACTCAAAATCATCCACCATGGATGGCGGGGAGCATCACTGCCTCATTAGGCGATGAGGACAAAAAGCGGGCTTAAGGAGTGTCCTCTTTTTTTGCTTCAGGCTCCATTTCCTCCACCAGCTGTACAGGAGGTTCTGGAGCAATAGATGTCGCTGCTGAAGGAGGGTGCCTCCTAGCTTGTTGGCGTATAACACTAGGAGCCCGGGAGGTTTTCTATCTCTGGGATTGCCAGGGATCCCAGTAAGGCCACTGGGGATAGGGTGCTGGTGGTTGAAACAAGAGCTCTCCATACCATGGGGGTTGTGGGTTCGGTGGGCGATACCCCTGTTGCCCATGTTGGAATTGGTCCCCTTGTGGTGGGTATGAGGAGCGCTGGGAGACCAGGTCCTCTTCCTCACTCTCCGACTCTGCTGAGGAGAAGCACAGTGCACAGCCCGGAGACACCATTAATTATAATGCCCTGGGGGAGCCTACTACCGGGGCTCCGGTACTGAAGATAGGCGAGTCTGGTGCATCAGACACCGAGAGATCAAATGCGCACCGGAATTCCATTGGTGAGTGTCAGCGGAGATGGTGGCACGGGCCTGACCATATTGTCCACCTGGGTCGGTGCTGGTGCACCTGGGTCGGTCCTGGTTGTGATGATGTAGCCTTCCCCTGGGTGGATTTATGTCTCTCTCGCTCTTGAGCAGTCCAGGCAAACAACGCACGTTATAACAAAGCTTAAACTTGTTCTTAATAATAATTTTAAAAACAATACTAGCTGCCTATTTAATTTTAAAAACAGCAAAAAATATCCACCTCCCTTTCCATTTCTAATAAGGAGTCTTGAAGTTTAAATCTCCTCCGTGTGATAGATATGCTTGCTTTAATCTGCTTAGGTCTTGGAAGTCCAGGGGCTCCGGGCTGCTGGCCCCGTGCTGCCCGGGGTCCCTAGGGACAGCTCTGTCCGCCATTAGGGAATTTTTTTCCCCCGAGAACCCCCTGTAACATTTCATGAACCCCAGTTTGGGAACCACTGTCTTACAGGTTTTGAGAATGTCTTGTCTCCTTTAAATCACCTGCCTTCGACGTAGAAGGTTGCGGTGATGACTCTCTCCAGGACTCTGGGGGTTGAAGGGCTGACTCCATAAGCAGGAGTTTAAGCCTCAACTCTCTGTCTTTCCTGGACCTGGGCTTTAGCTGTTGGCACCAGATGCACTTCTGTGGGTTGTGCTGTTCCCCCAAGCAGCGAACGCACTGCTAATGTCCGTTCGTTACTGGGATGGACTCTTTGCAGCTCAGGCACTTCTTGAAGCCTGGGGAGCCAAAGGGAGGCAAACCCTTTCTTCTTTTCTTTTCTTACTTTTTTGGGGAGGGCGGCATGGCCAACTAAAAAAAAAAACTAAGGTACTTAAGAAAAAAGGCTTAAAGTGAAGCTAAATAAACAAGACTATAGAAAGTTAATGATCCGCAAATGGACAGCTCTCAGCTTGGTCTCTAGCCAGGGGCGGTTGAGAAGGAACTGAGAGGGAAATGCCCGAGCATGCTAGCTAGCCTCATGGCAGGTGAGACACCGTGCATGAGTGGGACGGACTGCAACTGAAATTCTCCGATCAGCAGCGCAGGGGTGAACACACTCCTACAGTGGAGCACCCATATGGACCCTACTCGAAGAAGAACTGTATAACTTAATATTCTCTTCAGCATTCCCATGTTACTTCGCCTAAAGTACTTACTTGTGGCTTTTACTCAATTAATTTCATACTTTAAGCTTAATTCATCATTATTAAGAACTGTCTGCAACAATCACTCTGCAGTCAGAGTCTAACTTTGTTGCCAGTATTATGATGAAGGGCTATGAAATGGAAAATGACTTATTTCTTAAGCTCTATTGAAGTGCACATACTGTAGCACTGGAATCAACCAGAGTTTTATATGTTGACAGTATCCAATATCCAGTATCTTAATATTATCATAAACATAGTCAATTAGAGCATGTGTGTATGCGCAGTCGTATGCGCACACACCGTGCAGTTTGATTTATTTGCCCCCTACTGATTTTATTAAATTTGGTCAAAAAACACTGGTAAGAGAAATGATCAGGTTAAGAGACATTATTCTTTCACTTAGTCTATAAACAAGCATCTGAGTTTTTACATCTACCCTTAATCTTATATAGGTACTCCAAGGTGAAAAATGCTTAAGAAATAGCCAGCTAGCTAGCTAAGGATGCCAGTGTTACATTAGCCATCCAAGCATAGTTGGCTGTGGAACAAATGCTCTCCATTTCTGGTTTATCCACCAGAGATGTACTCATCCCACTGGACCATTTCTTAGAAAGCTCTCTTAGACCTTCAACTACATTTACAACCTACAGTAATTCAAACTGATCTCAAAGTCAGAGATGCCCTGTAAAACAAAGTTCTGACTGATATCTGAGAATCTACAAACTATATGAGAGACTTATATAAATCTAGTGGCCAAAGTCCCAAGAGAGCCGTCTCTACTAACCATCTAAAAAAAATAAAAAATCAAGGTTCCAGAGCAAAGGGTGATGTAGGATGGAAAATATATTCCAAGAATCAGAAGACCAAGACATGCAATTAATGCAATAATCCATACCATTAATTGCTTGGAAAACTATCAAGGAAATAAACACTTCACGTAGTTAGACATTATTATTACCAACATTTGCCAAAGAGTTCTATAGCAAAACAGTACTCAAGTTCCAGTGATGCTTCATAAAGGTCAAAATATAAAATAAAGAAACTTTAAATAGATAATTTTCACCAGTATGGATGGATCCAATCCCCATAACCAAACAAACAGAATGTGATTAAAAGAGTAACAACCCTTTCACGTATCAGAAAGACAAAGCAGCTTTCTTTTCTACATAATCCTAATTTAATATTTATTTTTGAAATCCCTAAGCCTCCTCAAACTTTTGCTGGCACCTGATGTATTATGTGATCTGAACAATGTTTTCTGTGTGTGTACTAAATTATAAGCTCTTTGGAACAGGAACCTTATCTTATACAATACAGAGCACATTGTCAAACAATGACATTTTTCCTCAAAATGTTCATTACAATTTGAACAGAAGCAGCTAAATTTTTATGTGAAATTAAAACACCTAGCCACGTATTAATCACCACACCACGGCATGTAAGTACAAATTCTGCCCTTATATGTTCAGTGAGGTTTGAGACTCCCAATGACTTTGAACAGAACTGAAAGGCAGAATTTGGCCTTTAGTTTTGATCTTGTTCCCCAAATCATAGACTATTTTTTTTATACCACTGCCCTATTTTTTCCACACCATCATTGCACATGGATGTACTCAAATTGTGGGGTATTTATTCCATGTAGTTCATATAATATGTTAATCAATAAAGTCTTCTAAGTTTAAGCACATAAGAAGTCCCATTGAAGCGAATAAGACTACTCATGTGCTTTAAAATTATGTACCTGCCTGCCTAAGCATTTTGCTGAATCAGGGCCTAAGAATCAGAGCAATATTCTAGTGTTCTATATACAAAGTGCCTTTTCCCACCAGAGCTACTTAAACTAATAGTGCCAAAAGTCAGTCTATTTTGGAGGTTATAGGGTTAAATTTGATATGTTGTTATGCTCTAAACTCATGCTTCAGAACTAGCTAAATTGGGATCAGAATCCTGACTTCCAGTATATAGAAAATAATCTGCAATACATTCAGGGATATCAGATATTGACATAATTAGAGGTGTGAATAGAAGAAAATCTAATAAAACTGCCTTATACTACCAATTATTTTCCATCCCTACCCTGGTGTTACATTTCACAACATCTTGTTACTGAAGAGTTTCCCTAACTTATTATGGTCAGATATTCATTTGTGTTCTTCAGTTTTTATATTTATTTAGTTAAAAAGATAAAACTTTTCACTCTGTAATGTTCAGGACACAAATTTGAGACAACTTAAATATAATAATAGGGCTTTTCTTAGCTACCCCAATACAATGAAGTATGAAAAATTGCGAATAGCGCATTCCAAATCACAGTATCAGAAATAATTTATTCCCTCAGATTTCCAGTTTAGATTTATTTTTAAAAAGAGTCTTTTACATGACGTGTTACCAAAACATTGCCTACAGGAAAGCAATAACAAATGTGTGATCAGGAAACCTAGCATGATATTTAAGAATGTACAAATTATTTGAGAAAACTGTATAACTTCAATGGACCTAGTAAAAAGGAAAAAGCAAAATACGCAGTCCTCGGACTTACGACACAGTTGGTTCCCTACAATTGCGTCATAAGTCGGAACCGCAATCTACTCCATTGCGGGACCGAGCGCCGTAAACTCGAAACCTATAGTCTTAAGTCAAATCAGGATGTCAATGTAGAAGTGTCATAAGTGCCGTTCGTTGTAACTCAAACGGCATAAAGTCGAGGACTGCCTGTAACACCTAGTCTTGCCCACAATAAACATAATAGTATAAACAAACTTCCCTATCCAAATTACAGAATTCAGATTTCAACACTGATACCGCAAAACAAACAACAGAATTAAAACTATTCCAATATGCTAAAAGCCAAAACCAATTTACGATCTCAGCTAATAAAATTATAATTTTCCTGTATTTTGGACACATGTAAAACTAGCAGCTGACATCAAATGAAATAAATGCCAAACATGTAAAATGAAGGTTGGTATTTCTCCAGTTCCTTTCCTGCTCCCTTCAGTTGTTTTAGAACTGTCATTATCTCTGTTCCTTCACATCATCTTATGTTGGTGCAAGAGCCTTTTCCTGTAACTCTGCCCTCTTGTACAGAATCCTTATCGCTGTCTGCCTCATCAGTTCACCATACACAATTAAAAAAAACCTGTTCATCACCAAAATAGTGCTGAGGGAATCCCAGCAGCAGTGTAGTGAAAGCATGAGCGATTACTGAACACTGTGCAGAACAGCAGGTGAGCCTCCCATGGCCACACTCCTGACTCTTCACAGCATGCTGTCTGAGGACCAGGAATTTGGATCCAACCTGGCACTCAGAAGACAGGTACCACTGCTTATTCCATGCTTCTATGGCAGGTTTAATATAGCTACAAGAGGCGATTAAACCTGACCACTAGCTCCCTGTGCGTACTCTTCTCCTACCACTGAGTATCATGAGAAGCTACAGCCATAACATCCTTGTCAAGTTCTCTTTGACCTAACTCCCAACATCACAGTCAAAACTCGGCTGGGGCTTGTAATCAGAATTTGAGAATTCACTGGCATTTTTCAATAATAGCTGGGTTAACCCTGGTATGCTGGCCAACATTTCCCCATCAATAAAAGACAGACTGATATGCAAGTCTGTGTGAGAACATAGTGGCAGGCAGTCGCATTAGTATACATAGTCCCACTCTCTGAACTCTCAGAATAAAAAGCCCCAATTACTACAAGAAGCCCTATGCAGGCAGACTCCATGACTTGTTGCAGCCTAATCTTTTACAGTAAAATGCTTTGGTGTATGAAGGATGCTATTATATAAACCCAAAAGGAATTGAGTAGTTACACAGAAAAAACATTTTCCATTTGTAGTTACATGTGAATATAAAATTAACAGTTTTTTTTTCACACATCCAATCATTTATTATGCCATTAATACCTCCTAATTATTAAATCTTAATGCATTTCTTTTTACAAGACCTTGGAATATAATTGCTGACATCCAAAAATAGCCTAATTTTTCATCCAATCATAGCATCAGGTTTCCATATATAAGATATTTCAACACTGCAAACTTCCAGATATTTTTTAAAGTTTAAAACTGTACTTTTAAATTGGCAATATCAGATTGAACGCTACCAGGCTTTTCAGAAGTCATAAACCAACAAATGCACTTCAGCTGAAAAATGTCTAGGGCACTAAAAAATAATTAAATTAAACAGGACACGAAGCAAATTTTTAAAATGCTTAATATTTGTAAGGTATATCTTTAGATGATTTATTGCTCAGCCTAATAAAGTAGTACCTTTTTGGTGAGAAATGGTATGGTAGTAACTTAAATATGCATTTCTTATTGCAATATGTATTGATAATAATTTATCTTTAAATGGAAGTGAATAATCAGTATCTCTGTTTTCTTCTGGTTTTGGTGTTGGTTTTTAATGCCTTTTTCTGAGTTCACCCTAAAAGGCATAATTATGCTACTTATCTTATATTTACTTACAATATGCTTGCTCCCAGTCCTTCATGAAAAACAGACATCTTTAAAAATAATGAGGTAAGTATATACACAACATATTTGCTTCTAAAAAAGATAATATGTCTCTTGTGATCTAGAAGAACTATACTGTACTTTGAAACTGTAATTAGCACACTTTGAAAAACTCACTAGTTTCACTTTCTAGCTGCATACTTACTTTACAAAGTTTTTCATTTCTAGCAGCTTTATAAAGATCAAATACAAAGCTGTCTAAACATGTTCACTGGACAAAGTCCAATCTGATTTACTCTATATTGACTTTACATCTATTTTGGGGTCCGTAAATCTGAAGATTGCTCCATACAATCTAAAACTGTAATTTTCCTTCCAGCTTCATTTTTGTGGTCTATATTACCACCAGAAATTACTGTTAGAAATAGTACCGCATGCTGTCCAGATGGAGGCAGTTTGTTCTCTCTCTATATATATATTTTTTAAAGTAAACTACTGCAATGGGAATATGCTCAGCATCACCTGAAGACCTAAGGCACAACAGAAACGTTGCCATTATTTTACCAATGTAAGCAAAGTAAAGTGAAACCTGAATACTGTGGGCAAAAAATACCCAGTATCGAGGTGCCATGCAGTGGCTTAACACACTGCTTAAGAGCTGTAGTAAAAGCCAAATCCTGTTCCCAATGGAATCACTGGGAGGTGTACTATTCAATTACAACAGGAATTTGACTCTCATGAAGGATGCACTGGGATGAACTGCACCCAGAAGGAGTTTATGACATTTTCCCTACAGCTATACAGTCTGACATTTTAGCACTCACTAGCTGTCTTGGCTCTTTTACAGATAGCCTTTGTAAATTTCAACATCTGAATTTAAAAATATCATTGCTACAGGTACTTTTCACCTGCATTGTGATTTTTGTGCTAGCACATAACAATGGAGGAATATTTTTCCCTTACCTCCTTTTCAAGTTGTCTTGCAGGAGTCTCTGTTCTACTTTCTTTTAGTTTACGTGCATTTTCAAGCTGGGCTTGAAGCTTTGAAGCTAAATCCTTTAAAGAAAATGATAAAAATGAATTAATTCAGTTGTTTTAGCTCTTATTTACAAAAATGTATATCCCAACTGTCCATTTCTCTTGCTTCTCCATATTTTGTTTATTTTTTAAAACACCAGCTCACAGGTATATAGAAGTACTATTAACTGTAATGCCAGTGCCATTTGAACAATTCCTTATTATAGGTACAAGATCAGAAATTTTTCCAAAAAATTTAAGACAGATGCATCTGAAGCATTATAGTACATATCATCATTTAAAAAATAGCACTCCCATAACACATTACATTTTCAAACGCACTGTTCAAATATTAATCAATTTATGCTCATAAAATCTGTAGGTAAGCATAACAGCCATTATACAGATGGAAAAGCAAATAGAGGTAAGTCTAACCTAATGTAATGTACACGCTTTTCCAACAACACCCTTAGTTTATAAGTTCCACAAAGAGTCTAAAGGAGCAAATCTTACAGCTGCTTCTACTGCATAGATTTACCTTCCCTTAAACACCACCTCGGAATTTGGGCTGAGATTGAGTCTAATCTGGGTTCTGGATGACCCAAAGATGGAAGAGTAAGACCTATTTGCATTCTCCCATTAATTGTTTTTCCTGATATAGTCCTCTCTTCCGCTCCTCATTATACAGACAAGGTGGATGAGATAATACCTTTTATTGGACCAATTTCTGTTGAGGAGAGAGACAAGCTTTTGAGCTACACAGAGCTCTTCCTCATGTCTGGGAAAGGTACTGAGAGTTTCACAGCTAAATGCAAGATTGAACAGATAGTTCCCTTAGAATACGTGCTAACTACTTATGCTGAACTATCTGTTCAATTTCGTATTTAGCTGCGACACTCTCAGTACCTTTCTGCAGACCTGAAGAAGAGCTCTGTGTAGCTCGAAAGCTTGTCTCTCACCAACAGAAGCTGCTCCAATAAAAGGTATCACCTCACCCACCTTGTCTCTCTAATATCCTGGGACCGACATGGCTACAACAACACTGCATAGTTCCTATTACATAAATCACAGCAATTTAGACTCAATGGGCTAAATTCAGAGCAATAGAGCAAAATGTAACAAATTAATTCATTTGATTTACATTTATTATTAAACAAGGGAAACAGGCCTAAATTGCTGATTCCACACAATGATAAAAATTAATTTCAATATAAATAATTAAAATAATTAATATGAAATTAACAGCAGCATTATAACATAACAATTTTGACTATTACTAACTGAAATCAAACAAAATTGCAAAATACCTCACATATACATCATTTGTATTTACAAGAGTGCTTTTATTGAGAATATTTTCTTCTGTTACTTAAAAGAACACTGACAGCATAAAATCATACTTCTGTCCAAATGTTTCCCTGTATTGTTACGTGTATCAGCTAAGATTACCATGACTAAAAATTAGAGAATTAGAAAAATTATGGGTTTCCCATGTCCCCCACGATTTTGATTACTTTATGCATTTTATAGCACTTGGTGTATAGTCAGTTTCACTTGTTTCCCCTGTAGGGCCAAATATCCAATTTCTCTTATTTGTGTGGGTTTTTCCAAATATCAATAGGGAAGAGAAAAATATTCAAAAATACGAGTTTAAAATCCCCCAAATTGGCAGTGAGACTTAAGGGGAAAGATGTAGTATCTGAAATTACTTTTAGTTCACTAAAAGTTAGCTTTTAGTTCTTTTCAAAGCTGACTAGATTTCCGCTTGGCAGTGTCTCTTTAAAAGCTATCTCTGTTTAAAAATATGCTGCATACACATTTATTCTGATGATTATGCAAAGGGGAAAACAAAATACTGATGTAAAATAAGATCTGCACATAGTTATTTATAATGTATAGGGTGACCAGATAGCAAGTGTGAAAAATCGGGATGTGGGTTGGGGGGTTATAGGTGCCTATATAAGAAAAAGCCTCAAATATCAAGACTGTCCCTATAAAATCAGGACATCTGGCCACCCTAATAATATAAAACGTGTAATATTGACTTTGGAAATACCAATAGGACACACAGATCGGTGTGAAAAATAATCTGCGAGGGCATCCTAAATAAAAAAAAAAAGTCTGAAAGCCACTTCTTGTTCCCTGCACAAAGTTATAATCTTATTTGTGACTTCACAATTACAGCAGTTGCTGTAGAGATGATGTCAAACAGAATTATTGCTTCAGGGGAGACTCATGCAGCAAGCATAGACGCATGAAAAAAAATCATCCTTAGAAACAAAACAAAAAAAATACATAAAGGACCACACTGGTTGAACTGTTTCTAAAATGGACATTTTTCACCATTGTCCATTAGATTTTTGCAGTACGTCTTTAAGAGCATCTATGCACGACACAATAACTTGCAAAACATAGCCTCAATCTAACACAATGAGACTGACATGGTTGACACCTCAAGGTGCTACCACAATACACACGACAAATAATAAATAAATTCATAAATAAATAATACACAAAAATTGGGGGGCATGTGCCAATCTACTGGTGTTCCCAGAACTGTGAGTGACTGTGTTACCTCTCTCAGCATCAGCAAACCACAAGGACCTCTGTGTCAGAGAGTGGAAGTTAGTTGGACACAGTTTTCACTTATCACCATTAGCTAAAAGGCATCAGATAAACCAGTACTATGTATCTATAGTGTTATGTAATAAAAATATCTTTTTTGGAAACGAGTCTTTCAAATCACACAGCGATGTTCCTGATTTTTCAGTCTGCTTTAGCAGTTCCAGTTCAGACTGTGGTGCCAAACTTGCAGCTGCTAGGAGCTCCAGAGACTCATGGGGAGCTCACCCCACCAGGGACAGGTTACAATCGTAATCTTGATGCTTAGCGCTCATGTACTACTGCAGGGCAGCATGGACTACGAGTGTCTGCTGACTGAGCTCTGTGGTGATAACAGGAAATCAGGATGCCTTCCACCTTTATTTTGAAATTGGCCGGAGCACATTGCAAGTTTCCCCTTCCTCCTGTTCAACAGAAAACCTCTATACACTGTTCTCTAACTCTCACCATAAAGAGAAAATTGTTTTCGACATGTTCCCTATTCTACAAATCTCTATGGGGCTGAAGCCCCTCCCCCCTTGACCACAGGGCATAGCTATTTGTAGGAGAAGTTATGAAGAAAGTTGCACATTAAACCTTGAGCCTGATCAAATGGCTTTTCATAGTGCTTTGGTCAAAAGGAGAGGCCAATTCAAGCTCTGTGAGCTGTAGTACATGCCATCTGCAGTAAACCAGAGCAATCTTCAAAAACCTTACCAAATTTCCCATCAGTTCTGCTTTCACAATCTTGGCTCCCAGTCTGTTCATCTCCTCTTCACTAAGGGCCTGGGGAGTCCCATCCTTTGAAGTATGTCTGGTTGAAATACCACAAACATTCACAGCCCAGAGGAAACAAAAAAATATTTACCTAATTAACAATCATTGCACTGGCAAACATGTTCAAGTGCTGAAAGTAATTTAAAGCCATCATAACCACAACTATCCTTCTACAAATCCTTTCATAGTCACTAAATCTCTCTAAAGGACAAGAACATTTGAAAAAGATGTGTAAACACGATGCGCATAAAGCTAAATATTCCTTTGGTTTTGGGATCTTTTAGGATGAAAGGCACTATGTATTGTGCATTTTCTTGGCTCGAGGGAGCAATAAATAACCAGTAGCAGGTAAAAGTGGGCTATGCATGCAGTATAGCTTCCTGACAGGACAGACCAGTTGGGTCCAAAAAGTTAGTCCTTCCAGCAGTACCAAATCATCCTGCCTGGCAACAGCCAAAGATCCTTCGTCCTCTCTAGCACTGAACCTTGGTCTCCATCTCATAACAATAAGTCTGTTTATAAGCCCTGAAGCAATAATTCTGTTTATGACATCATCTCCACAGCAACAAGAAAACCTCCAAGTGGATAAACACCTGGTAGGTTATGTAGTTCTTCATTTCCCAAAGCTTAAGTTGTTCTTAGATTTATCTGCGCAGAGGACAACCTTTGATTATGAAAATATTATAGCTGATATGTTAGAATCTACACTGAAAGTTAATTGGTGAATCTCCCCTAGAAATTTTGTTCCTATTCTGAGGGATACAATGGCCTACTGAACTAGGAGTCAGAAACGCATGAGTCCCAATCCCTCTCTCTGCCACTGACTTACCAAGTGGCTTTACACAAGGTATTTCACCAGAATTGTTCCAAGACTGAATTTCCTCATCTGTAAAATGGAGTTAATACTACAGAGGGCAGTGGTAGGAATAATTAGTGGTCATATTGTGGTTTAAAGATTGAAAGTGCTAATAATACTACTAATAATTTAAAAAAATGCAGGATAGCTGGGAATTATCCTAAAAAGATATCTCCAGAACATAAATTAATTTATAACCATTAGGAAGACTTAAAAACAAACTTAGATCGCATTCAGCAAAATAATTCATTACTCTTTCACTGCTCAGCTACTGAAAACCAAATATTGCTGGGCAGCTGGAACCATTTCCCAGTTACATGAGTAAGGCCATAGAGAACCAGATTGGCTGAAAATATATGAAAATCTCTTTTCCATGCAGACACATGGCATTTTATGTCCAAATTACTCTAGCCTTAAAATAATCGATTTATAGCTAATATAGCTGGAAATTCACACCTATAAGATGTGTATCTAGCCAGTAAAACAGTTCCTATTGAGAGAGGAATGCACTTCCCACCCCAAGCTGACTGAATGGCTCTTAGCTCTGTTTTTAGCTGTTGGAAGACATGTTCCATTTTGAGGCTCACCCAGGACAACCTTGTTATAGCAGCGTGATCCTCTGTACCCCAAAGTAGCACCCTGGAAACCTCCATATTCACCCTGGTGATATAAGTATGATGTGTTTTGTATAAAGTATACCTTGTGAGGTATCATTCTGAAAATCTTGATCTGTTGAACATTAATATCCTGTTGGATTTATGTACTATCATTGTATGTGAAGTTATGAAGTATTGCTATGTGTGTTACTGAAATATGCTGTGAGGTTGGGAGATGCCCACAACCAACCTTTCAATTGCAAAGGATCAGCAAGACATACTGACAGGTCATTAAAGGGAATCCACTCTTCCAATGGCCATCCCAGAGACTTCTCATAGAGAGCATGTATGCAATGGAGACTGCTTGACCAATAGGGACTGCCTGATCCCACATCACAGCAAAAATCTTTCCAGCAAGCTGGTAGAAAATATAAAAGAGGGGAAGAGACATGATAAATGGGCCTTCCCCTAAACCCTCCCCCCCCAAACACCTGGAGGACAAAGACTTTGAACTGGGGAAGGGTGGTCCAGTCCAGTCTGTGTACTGAGGATCTGTAACCTGCTTGTACCATCTGTCAGGGTGAGACACTGCTTGATTCAAATCCTGCTTAGTGTGTAGAACTTAGACTGCACGTTTATTTTTGTTTTTAAGTAACCAACTCTGATCTCTATGCCTGCTACTTACAATCACCTAAAATCTCTTTCTGTAGTTAATAAACCTGTTTTATATTTTACCTAAAACAGTGTGTTTTGGATGAAGTGCTTGGGAAATCTCAGCTCAGTTTACAAAGACTAGTGTGCCTCTGTGTAAGTGCAGTGCATATCAGAGTTTGTAATTTGACATCAGCATCACTGTGTGAGAGGCAGCCCAGGCTGGTGGTTTAAAGGGCTCAGTGGTCCCACAATCAAGACTGCACCCTGGGAACCCAGTCACAAGCAGTACTGTCCACTTAAATGAGAGAAAGATATCCTGGAAATAGCATCAAGATTTGGAAATATAACCCTCTTTCAAACTCTGCCTCAAAATATAATCTTGCTCTGACATAGTCACAGTGCTTTTAGCCATGTCTGTTCATATTGGGGATGTATTTGTTAGAAAGTTACGTATTTTATACTCTAAACAAGAATAAACATTTCTTGATCATTTAAGTGTAGGTAATGCCACTGTTGTATGATAAATTTCTGTGTGTGGTATTTATTGTTGCATTTAACTTTTCTTATTTATGTAACATAAGACAGGATTATAATTCTACAGAAAATGTTTATATTGCTCTATCTACATGTGTAAAAAACCTGAGCATAATCCTAATTCACTTGCCATAGTACTTCCTATACAACATTACATAACAGAGAAGTCATTTCAAAAGCATTACTGAATGCTACGAGAATGAGAGCAACCAAACTATTAAAAAAATTAAAGAGATGCTGTCATAACCGAGAAAGAATATGCTGCTTAACGTGATGAACATAATGTGCATGATTAAATCCTGTGAGACTCGCAAAATGGAAGATCTTTTAAACAGGTCTCACATTTTAGTCTGAGCTATCACAGGGCTAACCTGGGGAAATTTTTCAAACCATTTCTGCCTGCATTTCAGGGGCCCAATCCAATATCCATTAAGTCAATGGGAATAGAATCTGACCCCAAGAGAGGCAATGACAACAGTTTAACTCCTTATAAAAAGGAAATATACAGAAAAATTAAAGGTTCTGGAGCTCTTGCTTCTCCTATCCCCTAAACCTACATATTGTAAAGCAATTAAAACAAACAGTAGGGGTATTACATTAGTCAGAGTAAGAGACATTTATTACTTTGTACATGCTCTCAGCGGAGTTATTGCTTGAATCATTATCTGCACTTTTTCAGCTCAACAGTATTTTTTTCTCCGCTTGTCTCAAATTAAACTCCAATGCACATAATATTTTAGTCCTATTATTAAGCGTGATTTTCAGCAAACAGCATCCTATCTGGATAGACATTTCCTCTGAGGAGATCCCTTAGGCATCCAATCAGCCAGGTATTAATAGGCCTGCAACTTTTAATTAACTCTTGTCATAATTGTCCAAAACTCTGATTTAAAAGCTAAAGAAACTCTGTATTTGTTGGAAGAGAGAAAATTAACAAGTACATTGTCAGTATGAGGCATGGATAATTGAGCAAAGACCACCACACATGCACATCTTTCATGGGAGATTTTTGGTGGCAGTGTCCATTCAGCTCTAGTCCTCCCCTGGGCCCATTCCAAGGATATATGTAGCTGCACAAGTGAACTGCCCCCAGTTCCTTCTCTACTGCAAAGTCCCGAGACGCAAGACTCTGAAGCAGTGAGAAGGGGGCAAAAAGGGGGGTGTAGTGGAGCACTCATAAGGGGACACATCTGGAAGAAGTTCAGTTACTGCACAACATGAATAATGATGCTGTACTTCAGGGTGACTCCCACGCAGTATCCCTTGATGGAGGTGGGAGCCTCAGAGTCAGATATAACACTGAAGACGAGACTGCATTGCCAACTGCAGCATCTGCTCCAGAAGCGTGAATCAGAGCATAATATTTGGAAAAGGTATGTATTAAGGACTAGGTTGTGGCTCTGCAAATTTCAGCAACTGGGACATCTTTCAACAGGGTCATAAAAGTAGATTGGGACCTTGTAGAATGGGCTATCACTCTAGAATGAGATGAATGTTGGCATTCAGTGGTTTGAGCTCTGGCCTGCTAAACCCAGGGTTGTGAGTTCAATCCTTGAGGGGGCCATTTAGGGATCTGGGGATTGGTCCTGCTTTGAGCAGGGGGTTGGACTAGATGACCTCCTGAGGTCCCTTCCAACCCTGATATTCTATGATAATAACAAGAGATAATATGCACAGAAATCTACTTTGAAAGTCTTTGGATGAAATTGCAGATCCTCTGGATCTGTCAGCAATTGACACAAAGTCTAGAAGACTTCCCTGAAGCCTGTCTGAGTAGAAGGCCAGTGTCCTTTTGATATCCAAAGAATGTAAGGCGTCTCCCTCCCTAGACTGGTGTGGCTTCAGAAAGAAACCTGGCAAATGAATAACCTGATTAATATGGAATTCAGAAGAAATTTTAGGTAGAAATCAAGGATGAGGATGTAATGCAACTTTGTCTCTGAAGAACACTGAAAGGGAGGGTTTGTCATCACAGCCCCCATTTCTCCATACTTCAGGCAGAAGTGTTGGCCACCAGGAAGGCTGTTTTCATAGATAGATGTAGTCAAATCACAGAACTGTAGAGTGATAAGTCATCAATTCCAGCCCCCTGCACTGAAGCAGGACCAAGTAAACCTAGACCATCCCTGACAAGTGTTTGTCCAACCTGTTCTTAAAAACCTCCAAAGAGGGGATTCCACAACTTCCTTTGAAATCCTATTAATCCTTATAAAGTTATTCCTAATATCTAACCTAAATCTCTCTTGTTGCGATTAAGCCCATTACCTCTTGTCCTACCTTCAGTGGACACGGAGAACAAGTGATCACCATTCTCTAACAGCCATTAATATATGTGAAAACGTATCAGGTCCCTCCTCTCAGTCTTCTTTTCTCAAGACTATACATAGTTTTTTTTAACCTTTCCTCAGAGGTCAGGTTTTCTAAATCTTTTATCATTTTTGTTCCTCTCCTCTGGACTCTCTCCAATTCATCTATATCTTTCCTGAAGCATGGCTCTCAAATTGGTCACAGTACTCCAGCTGAGCCCTCACTAGTGCCAAGAAGATGGAACAATTACCTGCTGTGTCTTACATATGACACTCCGGTTAATACACCCAAGGGTGATATTACCCTTTTTTGCAACTGCATTACATTGTGACTCATATTCAGTGTGATCCACTATAACCCCAAATCCTTTTCAGCAGTACTGGTGACTAGCCAGTTATTCCCCATTTTGTAGTGTGAGACCCACTATATGGAGGGACCCAGTCTGACAGCAAATCATTGATAACTACTCTTTGGGTATAGTCTGTCAATCAATTGTACGCCCACCTTATACAAATTTCATCTTGTCCACATTTCTCTAGGACACTTATGAGAATGCCCTGTGGGACTGTGTTAAAATCCTTACTAAAATCAAGATATATCACATCTACTGCTTTCCTCCATCCATCCCAGTTAGAGACAGACACTCTCGGTGCCTCTGTTGTTTGGGAGACATCCACCTACCTGCAAAGTGCCAGGTAACTGTCGAACTCTGCTTGTCTGCTTTTATAACTGAAAAGACTGAATACTGCTATAAGAAACTCCTCCCTGATGTTAGAAACCAACTGTTCATCACCAAAAGCTAACTTATAATCTGCCCATAAGACCTGTTCATCAGTAACTTAAATAACGTAATATGGGGGAAACAAAGGCTATGTCTTCACTTACAGTGGTGTGCAGAGTGCAGGCAGTACACACATAGCTATACGCCACAGTGAAAGATAGATTGTGTCCACGCTTGTCACTGTGGCACATAGCTACACACTGCACTGAAAGGTTCCAGCAGCGGGGTGATGGGGGGAAAGCTCTGGCAAAGGGGAGATAATGGGACACTACACTGCTAAAAATTGCAGTGTAAATATGGGAGGCACTGCTTGGGCGTGTGGGAGCATGTAGGGTATATACCCAAGCCGTTCAGGAGTGTAGAGCACTCTAATTGCCTAAGCAGTGCCTAACCATCTACACCGCTATTTATACCTGTGCTACCTGGGCGGGCAGTGCCTGTACTCTACACACTGTCATAACTGTAGATATTCCTAAAGAAATCACTATTTTCATCAATTCCTCTTTCCATCTGGACTCTTCTTATCAGCCTCCTCACATGTTCTTGTTGCTGAGCACTTCATTGCTTGCCCACTTTTCCTACATTTATTAAATTCTTCAAACTTAGATTTCATTTGGGCCCTAATCCTACAAACACTTATGCACATGCTCAACTTTACTACTGAGAATAGTCCCAGTATTTGAATAGGACTTACTACTCACAGTAGTAAACTTAAACACATGCACAAGCGTTCGCAGGATTGGGGTCTTGGTGATGACATAAAGGATGGGTGGCCAGGACCTGCATAAAAGTCCAGTGATTTTCTAACTTCTTTCCATGATTAGTCTCTATTTTCCTTCATTATACCAATACAGACAGAAGAACAGTAATTCTTATTACATATTGCTTTGTAGTCGCTTTTTAACTCCCCAGAAAATATACATTCAGACTGATGCTTTCTCTGTCATTTATGTCTGAATAAAACCTACTACTTTAACATATGACCTCATCTCTTTAATCTACCAAATCTATCCATGCTATATTGTTACCTTAGTTTTCCCCAGTTATTTTGCCATTCAGCATGCCCGGTCACTTACTTACAAGTAGGTTCTACTTGTTTAAGTTGTAGATGAAATATTATTCCACAGCCTATCTCAATAGTAAGAAGCAGACTTTACTATATACCAATGTTCAAAGGAAGGGTAAAGTAATCCACGGTCATGGGCAATATGACTGAAAATACAGTACGTGTCAAATCAAAATAGATATTTCCTACATTACCTACTTTAGCTTTGAAAGCGATGACTCCCTACCAAAGGGTCAAGAAGGAAGTTAAATTCCAAGATTAAAACACTATATTCTACAGAAAAAGAGCCACTTTAACGCACTTAAAAGCTAAAATGCTACATCACTATGGTGAAATGTATTTTTAAAAGCTGCATAAGTGTTCTCAGCTCTCCAACATTTTCTAAGGAAAACAGTAATGTCACCAACTTTAAAATTACATGGTGCCTTTTCACCCCAAAAGATCCCAAAGAGACTTAATAAACCATATTTACATAAATATACATTTCACTTCACTCAACACTGAAGTGCAGCCATCTCCAGGGTTGAATAAGTAGTTCTTTAAGTAGTTCAGTATACAGCAATACTATACAATTGTTGGGGTCACATAGGGTAGTATACTGTCAGCATCCAAAGGAAACCACACTGGAAATATAGGTAGGCAGAATGAAGCTACTGAATTGTAAATTTTCCCAGGTTACTAATGCTTGCACCCCTACTCGTGGGCAATTGGTCTTTAATGACTATCAGAGATAAGATATGCTTAAAGTCTTTCCAAAAAGACTACACCATCAAGCCCTACAGGGCCCCCTGCTACCATGCTGGAGCATTAGTTTATCACGGACTCAGAATGTCACATCTACTAAATCATTTTCTATAGATCTGAGTTTTCCATCCAAGAACTAATCAGGCTCAAACATGTTTGGAGATCTGATAAGATCACAGCCCAGTGAGGTATGGCAGCAGACAGATACCTCCTACAAACTACCCTGAAAATATAAATGACATCTAGCAAAATAAATCAAAAGATACCCAGAATATGATGCTTTGCTGTCTGGCAATAGCACTTTCTTCTTGGGGATGTTTCCAAGGTTCTCTTCCTGTGTCTTCTCTCTTTCAGCCTTTGGAGCTCCCTCATGATAAGTAGTTTTTTCCATTTTCAATGGCTTTTGATCTAATGTTGGTTTCTCATTTTCATCTTTTATGTGTGTTCTGCTCCACGGTGTTTTTTCTTCACTTTCCTTACCAGGTTTTTGGAAATTGCTGCTCAAAAAGCTACAAGATGGTAGTTTTAATGAGGATTGCTGTAGCTTGCAGTCTTTACTAACAGATGACAAATCATCTTCAGAAGGTTTCAAAAATTTATATTTCAAATTGCTTAGAGAGGAAACTGTCTCCTGACTTCGTTTTTCATCAGAATGTTTTGCTGCTTTGGAACAATTGTCTCTGAACTCAGAGTCTGTGCTACGATGTCTATATTCTCGTTCTTCTCTTGGCCTGTCTTTTCTATAATCTCTTTCTTCCAGTGGATATACCTTATTATGCCTATCTCTAGAATGTCCTTTACACATACCCTTGATTCTGTCACCTTCAACTTGTGTTTCTTTTTCCATGTGGTGCTCTCTCTCTTTTTGCTCATTCTCTGAATAGTTAAATTTCCTCCATCTTCTTTTTCTATATTCATTTTCCTGTTTTGATGCAGCTTCTTCAGCTTCTTCCCATCTTGACTGAAATATTTCCACTGACTACAAGACAGAAGGAAAAATATAATGGCATTATTTTTAAAATTATGTCCATATTAATAACAAGCATGAGAGAGAGAATACATGATAGCATTATATGGATAACGGTTTTAGTGATCTAAATTTGGGATGGCCACATAAGTCATGCAGCTGTGATAATATCACAGGGGACATTTCTAAAACTAATCAGCATGGATATTTAATCTTTAACCATCACTGGAAAGAAATCAATGATTTACACAACCAGTGAAGTGTCTACCCAATATTTAGGCCTAAAGTCTGACTGACCAGGGTCAAGGAAATCTAAGAAACTGTATACTTATCCTGTCACAAACTTCTGAATTACCTCTTTTTGGTTTTTTTAAAAAAGGGATATTACAGAACAGTATAGCAGTTGGCAGGCTGCATGACATTCAGCATCAACTTTTTTCAGTAGGGACCTCATGGTAGCTTTCCTGAAGAATCACTGGCACCTTGCCTCACTTAGGGAAACACAGTCTCATCCACTTGCTGCCCCCAGTACTACTTCTCTGGCATTCACAAGCCAAGGAGGACAGGAGTCAAACTTTCTGGTTGTAGTAAGAAGCCATCCCAGCATCTCCAGAATGTCAGAGAGCAGCACTAACAAACTCAAATGAAGAAAACTCAGCATTTGTCCCCTTACAATATTCTTAAACCTATTCTTGGTATACAATTGAATACCATATATCCTGCACCTTTCACCAATAATTTTGAAGCCAATACCATGTTTTGCGGGGTGGGGTTGAGAGGTATGTTTTTGTGGCACTTTGTTTTCTTAAAGGTTAGCTTTTGAAAACTACTCAGAGGTTTAGCAAGTGAGAAGCATTCTTGGTAGAGATGGATTGCAGGTAAAGTGGCCAACGGATGCATGATAAAATTAATTTATCACATAACTCTCCAACTTGTTACATGGATAACACCATCACAAAGGGTATGTCTATACTTGGAGCTCAGGGTGGGATTCTCAGCTCGTGTGGACACACTTGCTCTAGCTCTCATGGAGCTAGCATCCTAAAATTAGTAGTAAAGCCAGGGTAACATGGGCAACGGTGAACAGCTGCGTGGGCTAGACGTCCAGCGTTCAAACCCGCATGGGGTACACTCCCAGCATGGCTACCCTGTGCTGCTGCCCACTGCTGCCCATCCTCCCCCAGCTATGCTACGCTTTTTAGCGCACTAGCTCGATGAGCACTAGCACAAGTGTGTCCCCTCAAACTGGGAATCATAACCCTTGCTCATACTGCAGACATAGCCAAACTTCTTGTGTGCACACCTGGGCACAGGTCTGAAAGAAATATCTCTGCAAATACAGAAAATTTTGGAAGGTGCTCAGATACCAGGATAATGGGGACCATATAAGAACCCGGGTGAAGTGAAAGATAGAAATATTTTAACTACAGTCTAGTACCCCACAGTGAAAAAAGGTAGCATGCAAAATCATGCAAATCGAAGTCTGACAGCATTAACGCCTTCATCACCTGATGGAAGTTTCAAGAACGGATTGTTTTCAGCAGAGCTTGATCATGTCTTAAGCTATACATTAAATACTTCTGCCTTTACAGGGATTTGACCTTTTCCAAAAGCTTAAAAACTGTAAACAAGGAGAATACTTTTCCTCTTAAGATGCTTACCCCATATCTTTCAGCTACAATTTCCTCAAAATTTCGTTTCTCTCTCTCAGCCTGCTCCTTCATCCTTTGATAGGATTTCTTTAACCAACTTAATCCACCATCTTCCACCATTTTAACTAAAGGAACAAAAGAATTAGATATGATATTTTTGTATTTCAGGGTTAGCTTTTATTACCTAACACTTATTGTATATGCTACATGCAGCGCAGAAACTTAAATTAGCTCAGTTAGACCTATTTTGTATGCTGACATGGAGTACATCTAGCTTTCTACCTTCATGTTCGTGCCCCAACTGAAAATATTGTAATAAAATATTGTCTTTCTTCCTATCCTGAATACATGAAACTGAAAACAGATGCAAATCTTCTAGTCTTTCTCACCAAATATTTCTTCTTAGTAATTTACATTAGTTGAATTCAAAGATGGTCAGTTTCTTGAAGAGTAGTTTGTTGGTTTCTCTACCAGAACAAGCAGAACCAAATAGGGGTACATGGGAGTATGACATGGCCGCAGCTGGCATGGGTCAGCTGACTCGGACTCACGGGGCTTGGGCTGCAGGGCTACGAATTGATGTGTAGATGTTTGGGCTCAGGCTGGTGCCCAAACATAGGATCCCTCAGAGGGTCCCAGAGCTCAGGCTCCAGCCCTAGCCCTGGGACCCTCCACTCTTGCAGGGTCCCAGAACTCGTGCTCCAGCCTGAGCCCAAACCCATACACAGCAATTTTTCAGCCGCAGAGCCCAAGCTCTGCGAGTCCAGATCAGCTAACTCGGCCAAGTGCATTTTTTTATCCCCATGTAGACATACCCATTGAGCCAGATGAGTCTCTCAGAGCTGACATTACAAAAAGTAGTGGTTGAGGGTGCATGGTGGCAAGGTGCAGGGGCACCCCGAGAAATTTTTGACTTGGTACACACTATCAATCTCTGTGGAGCTATCCCCACTGCATCCACTAGCCCCTGTGCCTCGCTGCCAAGTCTGTGTGACACTAAGCTGCTGCCTTCCAGCCTGGCTCACCCAGGTGCAGCATCACTTCCCATCCCTGAGGGGGGAAACAGGCTGCTGGAAGCAAGTCAAGGCCAGGCAGGCTCTTTGGGGGAGAGCCCTGGTGCAACAGCCATCTCCACAGCAATGGCAAGGAGCAGCAGCACTGGCTACCCCACTGCCCACTTAGGCAAAAACCTGTGGCACTGCAACCTCTGTGCACCAGGTTGCAATGCCACTCGCTCAATTGTGGCCCTGCTGCCCCCCATCCTGACATAGAAGGCCTGGAGCCAAATGTGAGGGGGCAGTCGGCATCCAACACCGCTGCTCCTAGCCATTGCCAATAGTACACCCCATGCATAATGTGCATATTGCCGCAGGCCCCAGTCGCAAGATGTTTCACTGATGGGGTGTGGAAAGGTGATGAGTCTGAATTGCCTGCAAGTGTCACATTTGAGGGGGAGGGACAAACAGAGAGTGCATCTCATGGAGCAGGTGTTCCTGGGAGAGAGATGTATTATTTATACAGCATCGTAACACGTACAAGGGATAAGGCATGGAAATAAAATACACAGTCCCTGTTCTGGGGATCTTACAACCTAATTTTAGACATATGATATGATATGAGCAAGAGCAACATACAGTAGGGGGAGAAAAAGGAAAACAGAGACCATAAAAGATTTACATAGTTATTTAGTTTAACATTGTGCATATATTGATGGTACAACTGATTTTCTGTAATCTTCTCCATTTTATTATTTCAACATATAATGGATGTTTTGCAGGAAGGCGCAGCACATGGACATTCCCTTTCTTGAGTCCACTTTCTGTCACCTCCCTCACATGCAAATCAAATCCCCCTTTCCTGCAAAACTAAATTAGTAAATAGATTCTTTTGCTGGGGATGTTAGTAGGGTTCCCAAGATCCTGAAGGACTCTGCTGCTCTTCACCTCTTAGGGAGAAGAGATGGCTCTTAGAGCCAGGCCATGGGTGTTCCTGTCCGTGTGATCGCTGGCCTGACGGAGACCCCTGGAAGCCTATAGTCCATACAAACTGCCCACAGAATAAGTGGGTATGGACTCCCAATATGGGCCCCTTACTACTCCCTACAACCCAGCATATAAGAGTCCTTCTTAATGTTTTATAAATGCTATGTGACATTCTGAAAAAATATTTCATAGCTGCACTTGCTGGAAATAGACAGGATAAGCCAAAGGTAAGGATTGAAGTGAAAAGGTTACAGAAATAATGTTTTTCACAAACTGCATTCTTAATGTATTTCATTTAAATGTGACTCACAGATTTCTGTAGTTGAATATTTTAAAACTGTAATTTGTGTAATGGAATGAAAGGAATCAAATGAGATGACAACAATTTATCATGTCCTGGTGGAATCATTTTTTTCTTTAATTAGTTCAAATGAGAGAAAATCTGTGTAGAAACTGAAGGTCAAACCACTCAAGATTATAAATCAGTCAAGAAATATTCTGCGAAACAATGTATTATGATTTTAATCCAATATTTGCTACTGAAACAAGTTTTACTTCATTTGTCTTCATTGTATGTAACTGGGAGCCCTGCTATGCTGACCATTTAACAACGTAAACGTCTCTGAGGGGAATACATATAGCTTTTCTTACTAAAACTTGTTTTTTTACCTTTTTTAACTGAAGTTGCTTCACCCTCTTCTGGCGGTAAACCTGTTCCACCATCTTTCCAGTAGGGGTTCAGCTCTCTTTCAGAAATTCTAGACTACAGAAAACAATTTTCAACTGATGCACAAAAATCCACTTTGTCTAACAGCTGCTGTTACAACTTTTTAATTATTTTGTATGATCCATATAGAAATGTAATCAGTTTAAATGTACCCAAATGACAATCTCATTAACAAACCTGGTGCTGGAACTTCAAAACAAAAAGTTTGACAGGGCAATGTAACTTTCAATTTTTTTAAAAAATACTAATTCATTAAAAATAGCCAGGTGAAGAAGCAACTACAATTGTATGTAGAAAATATTTATGAATGTTTTGAGGAAATGTGGGTCTTTTCTATATACAGTAGTACTGGACATCATTTTCTTCAATATTTTCTTCCAAAGAATAATCTCTGTAAGACTTCCTTTTGCAGTTCAGATGAGTGTACTTTCAAAACTACAGTTTGTTAAACAAGAACTAAACTAAACATTCCGCTACATCACTTCATAGCACTAAAGAATCCCACCTGAGCAGTGGTCCCATAGGCAGCCAGAGCAGCGGCTCCGGGGACAGCCGCACGAGCCTCTGCTCGGCAGCCCCCGGCTGCTGGCCCCTGGGACCACCCGAGCAGCGGCCAGTGGGGCTGGCCTCAGGGTCCACCCCCAAAGCAGCGGCTCCCCGGATCCCCCACCCAAAGCAGTGGCACCCCAGGGCCCCGCCCCAACTAAGATAGGGGTATTTATAGTAAAGGTCATGGACAGGTCACAGGCCATGAATTTTTGTTTATTGCCCGTGACCTGTCCATGACTTTTACTAAAAATACCCATGACTAAATTGTAGCCTCAGTTATAAACTTACACTGGGCAGGCTTCTGACGAGGGCAGGACGGTACAGCCCTGGGGTCCTACGCTGGGAAGCTGGGGGAATTATCTGCAGCCTCTCTATTGGTGGTTCATGAATTGGCTGGCGAAAGCATTCATGTAACTCAGCTGTGGATGTATGTGTAAGTGCAGTATTTGGATGGGGTTTGCAGCTTGTCCCAGCATCACAGTGTGAGAGGGAGCCCAGATTGGTAAGACAGAGGGCTTAGCAATACCCCAGTTCCAGGCTGCACCCCAGGGAACCCGTCACAAGTATGTAACTAGGATCTGTTCAAATATACCTTCTGAGAATCAGAAACTACATGTAAATAATCATATACCACATTCCTAATGCTAATATCCCTTAATTTTAAGCATTCATCATATATTTTTGGACTGAACACTGAAGACTCCTTTAGGAGTATAGAAAAGTTTAAAAAAAAATAACTGAAAAGGCAACAACAAAACATCACCCCCTTCACGCCTTCTCAAAAGCTAGTAAGGACAACAACTAGGATGCTATAAATTGAATCTAAATAGAAATTGCATACCAACACTGATGTTTCGTAGAGGCATAACAACAAACTGGAAAACTCTACAATAGTAGGTGGTCAAAGGGAGGACTAAGGACATATAAATTCTAGGTAATATTTGTCTGCCATCTGCCTGCAGAACTGAACAGAAGGTCAGCCCCCCCAGTCTGCCAATTTCTACCTATTCAATAGATCTCTGTAAAGTGATTCAAGTATTATGGCAGATAGGTGCCATAAAAATACAATTAACTTTTATTATTTAATCTTTTCACTCTAGTTTAGTCATCATTTTTTACTAGAATTGGCTTTCTTCTTAATTGAAGTTTAATTTTATGGGTTTCCTATCACAGGGTGAGCTTCCTAAAGTAAATTCTCTCCCTCATCCCAAACAAGTAGTAACTTACCAGTATAAAATGACCACCACCATATGGCCAATAAATACTATTTTAAGAAGATTTTAAAAATAAAACTGTAATCTACAAGAGGATTCATTTAAGCAGTTTAGAGTACATGTAGTTTATAAAAACTTAAGTGCATGACAAAAGTATACACTGCATTTAGGAAGATACAGAGAAAACTGGTGCAATATATAAATAATTCCTTTTACCTGTTCAATTGCTTGGGCTTTCTGTTGCTCCAATAATTTTTCTGTCTCTTTTTCAGCTTTGAGTGATGCTGCAGACGTGGTTTTCAGAGACATAAAATCTAAGGTCATCCATTCATCCCTCTGTAATAATACAAACAGTTTCATCCAAAACAAAATAATACCCACACTCGGTAAACACCCATTTTCTGTAACCAAAATATACGGCTCAGATATAAATCAAACTCACAAAATTACTGGTATCATCTGATATCTATAATATATGGTGTAGATTTTACAGTAGTTTCTAGCTTTCAAAACATTTTTGCATGCAAAACAAATATTCTAAAGACTTCATTCATGAAATTCACTTACATATGCTGACTTTTACAGCTTTTCTTTGTAATTCCAGGTGTACAGTCTAGATGTGATTTAGTTATGAGCAAGCACACTAGTAAATATGTGGGTGCATACAAATTCATTAGAGTAAATCTGAGATTAGGAATGTCGTTCTTCACTGAACATTGTATGTTTTGTACATCATTTTGCCAGATCACTTTACATGCCACCTTACTCCAAAACTATTGAAGAATTAATTATTCTTACTGCATTTGGCTTCATGATCTCTTTGGTCTAATTTAGCAGGCACAAAATCTGCAACTAATCATAGGGTGCAGTTGATAGGTCCCAGACAGCTAGGTACCCAAATGTGCCCATAAATCCGGTAGTTAAACACTTAACTTCTATTAATGTGTCAACAAATGCAGGTACAAAACCACATTCACAAATGCCAGATTGAGGCCATTTTAAATCTAAGGGCTATTATCTCAAGAAAAAAAGTAGATTAAATAAACCATGATATAGGGCAATATACCACACTCAAACAGCTAAAGGCATATTTTCCTCCCTTCCCACAGATCACACAACAACTACAACAAATACAATATTTGTGAAGCATGAAAAGAAAGCAGCAAAATACACATTGAAAACGACTAATTAACCAAAATGAAAATGTGAGACATCCATGTGTATTCTAACAAAAAGAATGGAATTCTGATGCCAGTCTAGAACAATGAAAAAATAGTGTTCATTCTGATCCTTAATCTTCAAGTCTTGAAGCACCAATCTGAATGGCTGCCACTATGTTATGTCATGTCTCTCATTTACAACCAATGCTGCTAGATGATGCATCTGAGACAATTTCACATATATGAAATGGAAGATACTCCACTTCCTAAAGGAGATTTGGGCTAAGGAGGAGGAACAAAAAGTGGGGTCATCTACAAAACCTCATCAGTTTACCATGGTGAATGAGGATAATTAAGTGGACACGGTAATGCCAAGGTAGAAAATATATAGGAATGACAGAGAAGGTTGTGCTGGTGGGGGAGTGGCACTGGATGTGTAAAAAAGCATAGAGTCAATTAAAGTAAAAATCTTAAATGAATCAAACTGTACCAGAGAATCTCTATGGCTAGAAATTCCATGCTTTAACAATAAGAGTATAGCAGTAGGACTACACTACCAACCACATGACCATAATGATGACAGTGATTGTGAAATGCTCAGGGAGACTGGAGAGACTACAAAGGATTTCAACTATCCTCATTAACTGGGTACATCTCATCTCAGGATAGGATGCAGAGATAATATTTCTAGACACATTAATGACTGCTTCTTGGAGCAGCTTGTCCTGGAGCCCACGAAGGGAGAAGCAATTCTTGATTTAGTCCTAAGTGGCGCACAGCCTCTGGTTCAAGAGGTGAATATAGCTGAATCACTCGGTAAAAGCAACCATAATGCAATTCAATTTCACATCCTTATAGGGGGGGAAATGTCAAAGAAACCCATCACAGTTGCATGAAACTTCTAAAAGGGGAACTACACACAAACAAGGAAGCTAGTTAAATGAAAGTTAAAAGGAATAGTCATAAGGGTGAAATGTCTGCAAACTGCATGAAATTTAAAAACACCATAACAGAGGCTCAAGCTAAATCTATGCCCCAAATTAAAAAACAGCACGAGGATTAAAAAATACTGCCATTGCTAAACAGCAGAGTAAAAGAGGCAGTTAGAGGTAAAAAGGTATCCTTTAAAAATTGGAAGTCAAATCCTAGTGAGGAAAAAGGAGAGGACCGTAAAAAACTCTGGCAAGTATAGTGCAAAAGTAATAAGGCAGACCAAGAAAGAATCTGAAGAGCAACTAAGTAAAGACACAAAAACTAACAGCAATTTTTTTTTTTTAAGTACATCAGAAGCAGGAAGACGGCCAAGCAGTCACTTGCACACTGGATGATTGAGAAGCAAAAAGAGTATTCAAGGAAGATAAGGATGTTGCAGAGAAGCTAAATGAATTCTTTGCATCGGTCTTCACTGCAGAGGATGTGGGGCACATGCAGGGCCGTCCCTACCTATGGTGGTGCCCTACGCAACCCGAGCACTTGCACACACACCCCCCGCGGGGGGGAGCAGCCACTCCGCTGGGGGGCTGGCCCGGCCTCTCCGCAGAGGGGTCTGCGCTCAAGGGCTGCAGGGCCGCGGGAGCAGGAGCTGTGAGGGGCACCAGCAGGGCAGGGAGGCCCAGGGCAGTGTGGGGGATTAGCGGGGGGCCTGTCGCTGGCAGCAGGAGTCGGGTCCGCCCTGCACTAACCGGTGGCAGCGGGAAGCAGAGCGACCTGGCCCCAGCCCACTCCACTCACCCAGCATCCAGCCCTGTCGCTTGGGGAGGGGGCTTGGAGGAAGGGGTCAGGCCCGCCCCCACACTCACCGGCGGTGGGAAGCGGAGCAACGTGGCTAGGAGCTGGTGGAGCGGGCTGGGGCCTGGTCACTCTGCTTCCCGCCGCCACCACTGATGAGTGCAGGGACGGGCCCAACCCCTTCTGCAGGGCTCCAGTACCCCTGCTAATCCCACGGGCCGCATCACTCAGGGGAGGGGGCTTCCGGGAAGGGGTGGAATGGGAGTAGGGTGGGAGCAGAGCAGGGGCGGGAAGAGGTGGGGTGGGTCAGAGCAGGGACAGGAGTTTGGGGGAAGGGGTCGAGTGGGGGCAGGGCGGAGGCGGAGATGGGGGGTTGGCTTGGGGATGGGGCTGGCCGCTGGAGCCAGCGCCGCATACACAGCATGCAGCTGCCTAGGGCACCATGAAACTTGGTGCCCCAAATTACGTGGTGCCTTACGCAGCTGCGTATTCTGTGTATGCCTAAGGTTGGCCCTGGGCACATTCCCACATCAGAGCCATTCTTTTCAAGTGACAAATCTGAGGATCTGTCCCAGGTTGATATGTCCATAGAGGAGGTTATGGAACAAATTGATAAATTAAATAGTAAGAAGTGACCAGAACCAGATGGTATTCACACAAGAGTTCTGAAAAAACTCAAATATAAACTACAGAACTACCAACTGTAGTATGTAATCAATTGCTGAAACAAGCTTCTATACCAGATAACTGGAAGGTGGCTAACATAACGCCTATTTTTAAAAGGGGCCCCAGAGATGATCCTGGCTATTACAGGTCAGCAAGCTTAACTTCAGTGCCAGACAAATTGATAGAAACTATAGTAAAGAACAAAATTATCAGATACAAACACGATTTTTTGGCAAAGCATCAACATGGCTTTTGTAAATGGAAATTATGCCTCGATCTATTAGAATTCTTTGAGGGCATCAACAAGCATGTGGCTAAGGGTGATCCACTTGATACTGTGTACATGGATTTTCAGAAAGCCTTTAACAAGGTCCCTCACCAAAGGTGCTTAAGGAAACTAAGCAGTTACAAGATAAGAGAGAAGGTCTTCTCATGGATCAGTAACCGGTTAAAAGATAGGAAATAAAGGGTAGGAATAAATGGTCCGTTTTCACAGTAAAGAGAGGTAAATAGCAAGGTCACCATAGGATCTGTAGTGGGACCAGTGCTCCTCAACATAGAATTATAGAATCACAGAACTGGAAGTGACCTCGAGAGGTCATCTAGTCCAGTCCCCTGCACTCAAGGCAGGACTAAGTATTATCTAGACCATCCCTGACAGGTGATCGTCTAACCTGCTCTTAAAAATCCCCAATGATGGAGATTCCACAACCTCCCTAGGCAATTTATTCCAGTGCTTAACCACTCTGACAGTTAGGAAGTTTTTCCTAATGTCCAACCTAAACCTCCCTTGCTGCAATTTAAGCCCATTGCTTCTTGTCCTATCCTCAGAGTTTAAGAACAACAATTTTTCTTCCTCCTCCTTGTAACAACCTTTTATGTACTTGTAAACTCTTATGTCCCCTCTCAGTCTTCTCTTCTCCAGACTAAACAAACCCTTTTTTTTCAATCGTCCCTCATACGTCATGTTTTCTAGACCTTTAATCATTTTTGTTGCTCTTCTCTGAACTTTCTCCAATTTGTCCACATCGTTCCTGAAATGTGGTCCCCAGAACTGGACACAATACTCCAGTTGAGACCTAATCAGCACGGAGTAGAGCAGAAGAATTACTTCTCGTGTCTTGCTTACAATACTCCTGCTAATACATCCCAGAATAACGTTTGCTTTTTTTGCAACAGCGTTACACTGTTGACTCATATTTAGCTTGTGATCCACTCTGACCCCCAGATCCCTTTCCGCAGTACTCCTTCCTAGGCAGTCATTTCCCATTTTATATGTGTGCAACTGATTGTTCCTTCCTAAGTGGAGTACTTTGCATTTGTCCTTATTGAATTTCATCCTATTTACTTCAAACCATTTATCCAGTTTGTCCAGATCATTTTGAATTTTAATCCTATCCTCCAAAGCACTTGCAACCCCTCCCAGCTTGGTATCGTCCACAAACTTTATAAGTGTACTCTCTATGCCATTATCTAAATCATTGATGAAGATATTAAACAGCACCGGACCCAGAATCAATCCCTGCGGGACCCCACTCGTTATGCCCATCCAGCATGACTGTGAACCACTGATAACTACTCTCTGGGAACGATTTTCCAACCAGTTATGCACCCACCTTATAGTAGCTCCATCTAGGTTGCATTTCCCTAGTTTGTTTATGAGAAGGTCATGCGAGACAGTATCAAAAGTCTTACTAAAGTCAAGATATATCACATCTACCACTTCCCCCCATCCACAAGGCTTGTTACCCTGTCAAAGAAAGCTATCAGGTTGGTTTGACACTAACACTAACATATTCATAAATGTTCTGGAAAAAGGAGTAAACAGTGAGATGGCAAAGTTTGCAGATGATACACAATTACTGGTTTGGACAACAAAGTTATATCCAAAGCTGACTGCAAATAGTACAAAGGGATCTCACAAGACTGGGTGACAAAATGGCAGGTGAAATTCAATGTTGATAAATGCAAAGTAATGCACATTGGAAAACATAATCCCAACTATAAATATAAAATGATGGGGTCTAAATGAGCTCTTATCATTCAAGAAAGATCTTGGAGTCACTGTGGATAGTTCCCTGAAAACATCCACTCAATATGCAGCGGCAGTCAAAAAATCTAATAATGTTAGGAACCATTAGGAAAGGGACAGATACTAAGACAGAAAACATCATAATGCCACTATATAAATCCATGGTATGCCCACATCTTGAATACTGAATGCAGTTCTGGTTACCCCATATCATAAAAGATATTAGAATCGGAAAGGGTGCAGAGAAGGGATACAAAAATTATTAAGGTTATGGAACAGCTTCCATATGAGGAGAGATTAAAAAGATTGGGATTATTCATTTTAGAAGAAAGGATGACTAGGGAGGGGATGAATGATAGATGTCTATAAAATCACAAATGTTGTGGAGAAAGTGAATAAGGAAGTATTATTTTCCCTTTTCATAACACAAGAACTAAAAGATCACCCAATGAAATTAATAAGCAGTAAATATAAGGAAGTACTACTTCACACAACGCAGTCGACCTGTGGATCTCGTTGCCAGAGGATGTTACGAAGGCCATAAGTATAACTGGGTTCAAAAAGAATTAGACAAGTTCATGGAGGATAGGTCCAGCAATGGCTATTAGTCAAGATGGTCAGGGATGCAACCCTGCACTCTGGCTGTCCTTAAACCTCTGACGGCTGGAACCTGGGACTAGATGACAGGGGATAGGTTACTCGATAATTGCCCTGTTCTGTTCATTCTCTTTGAAGCATCTGGTACTGGCCACGGTCGGAAGACAGGATACTGGGTTAGATGGTCTGGTCTGACCCACTATGGCCATTCTTATGGTGTAAGTGATCCTCTCCAAAAAAGAAAAGGCTTGAAGAACTCAATGCTCATAGGGAGTACAAATGCCCATGAGCTACAAAAGGGTTTGTTTCTGAACTTTTATCCTGCTATTTTCAGCAATCAGTAAAGGGCATTTCTCTGATTCACAGAGGCTTTTTGCTCCCCTTGACCAGATGCACTTCATAAAGTCAGTCCCCTGGAAGCCAGAACCATATTCAGAATTAACTTCACGGTGTAGAAAAGGCCATGAAACTTATGACCATTTTTAGGTCATTAAAATGTGCTGGGGAAAATATGTATCTGTCCATTTGCCAATCCCGAAGGAATCCACCAAGGGGGGCGGGGGGGAATCCTCAAATATCACACGTTAACTCCTCATATAAAGTGTAGAGTCTAATTGTGGACAGCCAAGTACCAGTCGACCAATTCACAGACCAAGTAGTGTTTGGACAAGAAAGAAATGACCTTGAAGCAAAAGCTATTGGTAGAGATGCAAAAACAGTTTTTTTTACAGCCTCCTCAGTTTAGACTGCATTCAACAATCTACACCTTAAAGCCAGAGGTACTGTCATTCAGGAAAGTTCCTGTAAGTTTACCTATATTGCCTTTAGGCCTGACCTGTCAGAAAAGAGAAGGAGAAACCTGAAAAGCAGCAATGCTGAAAGAGACTTGGGGGCAACAATGGACAGTAATTATATAGGAGTTTGCAATTCAACGTGACAGAAAAAAAATCAGTGTAATTTTGGACAACAGACACGGGGACATCACATCACAGAGCAGGGGGTGTATGGCCCTAAGGTGACTGCACTTGGAGTAAAGCATTCAATTCCAGATCTTTGATCACCAGATACGTTGGAAGGAGATTAAGAGAAGCTTACTTATGAGAACATATATACAAGGGAAGCTACCTCTCTTTCTAACTGCACTTAGGTATAAAAAAAAGATGGAGGACATGGAAGATACTACCCCAAAAATTTCCCTGTACAATGGTTTGACAGGATAAACAGACACCTAGCCTGGTTTGCACACCCTCACCAAAAGAGGAGCACTTCTTTGTTTTCTCTCAGCATTCTTCAATTTGATGATCTTAAAGGACCCAGCCCACTGTTGGTGTTACAATCATGGTATTACTAAAAAAAACCTCTTGAAAGAAGGCTTTACTATACAGAGGGGAAAACTAGATTAGGGAAAGCGCTGGAAGCAAGGAAACCAGTCTTACTGGTCCTTGGCTGTTCCAAAATTTACCCTCCTAAGACTATGTGGGCCTAGCACACACAAGTAATTCATGTGCCACACACGAAGTAATTCACATGTGTGCCAAATACAATTGGACTAGACTTGCTTTCAGTAGGGCTAAACAACAGTTCAGCCTGAATCATTTCACTCTGCACTAGCTTAGTGTCATCATGGTCTCCGCCACCATAGTTAAGAGAGTCCTATTCTTACTGTCCTACAGTACGTCAGTGGCCTTTCAAAAATCCCGCAGAATCTCCTCTATCTAGGATCTACATTAGCATCATGGGATAGGTAACCAAAACTGAACTGAGAGGATTACAACACACATCAACATAGCTAGAAAAGACACACTTAACAGTCTGTGCTTAAACCAGTGCAATCACACTGCTTCAGTTAGGGACAGTTCAATTCTCCAGATGACACATAATTTGTGAGGTGTAGAGCATAGTTAAGAATGTAGCAGGATCCCTGATGCAACCAGTCTTGCTGGTCAAACACTCTGCAGTTTCTTTAGTCACTGTACCTCTTCAAGCACCATGTACCCAAAAAGTCATTGAAGATTGACTTGATCTATGCAGAGAAATTAACAGGGTTAGTCAAGATTTTAATCTGACCTTATTAAGAAAACCAGGCTAAATCATTACGTGCTTTGGCATATGATGCACAAAACTGATGCGAGGCAACATAATTGTAATACTTTGTTAGATGCTTGATAAAACAGGAAAAAATGCCCAATTAACAAAATCTAACATTTACCTAAATACAATATTTACATTTTAAGTAGCTATTGATCAAAGAATTTACAATGAACTATAGCCACACTTTACACTAGGCCCAAATGATTTTACCCTTTCCATAATTACCAGGCTACTCACCTGAACTGCAGGATTTTCTGTAGTATCCGACTGCTCCTTCTTGACTTTCCAAGCCTTTTCTGTGCAAATTGACTGTGATATAGTTGATTCAACCCATTCAACTGAAGAATCCTAAGAATAAGTGTTTGAGTAATTTAGAAAAATTCAAAAGCACTGAATTTTATAGAATGACCAAACCTTAAGCACTGTTATAAACTAAGGATACACTGTTATTAAGAAAATTTTACAAAGAAAATGCCATTTGATGTGATCTCATCAAAATAGCATGTTAGTCTCTCCCTATCCCACATCAACAGTTTATTAATATTGTATTGTCATGCAAAGAAAACACAATGGCCATTTGCCAGAAAGTTGAAACTGTCCTGCTGATACTTTGAAACAAACAAAAAATACGTACAATTAAAACTTCTAAATTAGTGACAAAATAAAAAAAGAAATGTTTTATTAAGCTTTACTGGTGCAACATTCGCGTTTAAATTAAAAATGTAATAATTTACATAATCTCTTTACATTTTAATTGTATCTCATTCCCACCCAACCCCCCACCCAATATATATATACATCTCTCTCTTAGAGGAAGAGCAGTTTTCTGGAGTGCTGCAATTTTATACTCGTAACAAACCGCTCTCTGCTGATCAGACATTCCCTGTTATTTATAAGAACCTGACATGAGAACAAAAGATTTTGTATCAAAGGTATCAGGGTCAGAAGGGTGCTGCATCTTGGGACTCTCTGATGTAATTTGCAGCTTTGGGTGCTTCCCAGAGGAAACATGGGACCAATCTATGGTTTTGGTTATTTCCTAGCAAGTCAAAAACACAGTTCACTTAGCTGTATGTTCCTGCAGAAAAACCTTGTCCTACTGAACCTTCCTATGCATCAGGAAAAAAGGGTAATCTTCAAGAAGACAACAATAAAGCTACCGTGCTTGCACACAAATGCTACATTTAAAACTGGGGATTTCAAAACACGTAGCAAATACTCAGAAAATCCAATCAGAACAGGATTTCCAGCTGGCCTGTTTACTCCACTTGATAAAAAATGAAAAAAGAGAGGGCCAGGAAGCAGTGCCATGATTTCCAAGCAAGTCTGTGACTGCTAAAAATAAAATGGGAACCCACTCGCCTCTAACTGGAAGAGAGAGCATTACCGAAGAATTAAAGAAACTGAAAAAAATGGCACCTTTAAATTAATAAAATACCAGTAAGATATCATGTAGCACTGTCTTTAGGAAAATGCCTCAATATTAGTGGCAACTTCTTTCCAAAAAGGCAGGTTAAAAGTGATTTGTTTGGTTTGTTTGTTTGTTTTTAAACATTCTTTCAAGAGAATATTTTAAGTTTATTACTTACTGAAGAGCTATCACTTGAATCATCATTTTTTTCAAATTTTTGGTTTTTGCTTTTCTTCTTTTCTTTCTTAAGTTTTCTTGAGTGTTTATCTTTTTTCTTCTTTTTCTTCACAGTATGTTCCTATATAATCAAACATTTATAAATGACATCAAAACAAATCACATAGAAAAAAAAGACAGACCATTAATCAAATTGCATAGAAAAAAAATCTAGCTAATTCTAAACCATCAAAACTGTGCACTTATCAGACCATAACTGCATATTCTTATTACTATTTCTATCATCCTCCATCAACCATTACTTCTGTTACTTAGCACTTGTCTACACAGGATTTATTTAATATATTTTTCCGCTTTAAATAACATGAATAACTACATGTTTATTATGGCTTAAGCTATTTCTCTTAAGAACATAAGAATGGCCATACTGGGTCAGACCAAAGGTCCATCCAGTCCAGTATCCTGTCTACCGACAGTGGCCAATGCCAGGTGCCCCAGAGGGAGTGAACCTAACAGGTAATGATCAAGTCATCTCTCTCCTGCCGTACATCACCACCCTCTGACAAACAGAGGCTGGGGACATCATTCCTTACCCATCCTGGCTAATAGCCATTAATGGACTTAACCTCCATGAATTTATCCAGTTCTCTTTTAAACCCTGTTATAGTCCTAGCCTTCACAACCTCCTCAGGTAAGGAGTTCCACAAGTTGACTGTGCGCTGCGTCAAGAAGAACTTCCTTTTATTTGTTTTAAACCTGCTGCCTATTAATTTCATTTGATGACCCCTAGTTCTTGTATTATGGGAATAAGTAAATAACTTTTCCTTATCCACTTTCTCCACATCACTCATGATTTTATATACCTCTATCATATCCCCCCTTAGTCTCCTCTTTTCCAAGCTGAAAAGTCCTAGCCTCTTTAATCTCTCCTCATATGGGATCCGTTCCAAACCCCTAATCATTTTAGTTGCCCTTCTCTGAACCTTTTCTAATGCCAGTATATCTTTTTTGAGATGAGGAGACCACATCTGTACGCAGTATTCAAGATGTGGGCATACCATGGATTTATATAAGGGCAATAAGATATTCTCCGTCTTATTCTCTATCCCCTTTTTAATGATTCCTAACATCCTGTTTGCTTTTTTGACTGCCGCTGCACACTGCGTGGACGTCTTCAGAGAACTATCCACGATGATTCCAAGATCTTTTTCCTGATTAGTTGTAGCTAAATTAGCCCCATCATATTGTATGTATAGTTGGGGTTATTTTTCCCAATGTGCATTACTTTACATTTATCCACATTAAATTTCAGTTGCCATTTTGTTGCCCAATCACTTAGTTTTGTGAGATCTTTTTGAAGTTCTTCACAGTCTGCTTTGGTCTTAACTATCTTGAGCAGTTCAGTATCATCTGCAAACTTTGCCACCTTACTTTTTACCCCTTTCTCCAGATCATTTATGAATAAGTTGAATAGGATTGGTCCTAGGACTGACCCTTGGGGAACACCACTAGTTACCCCTCTCCATTCTGAAAATTTACCATTTATTCCTACCCTTTGTTCCCGGTCTTTTAACCAGTTCTCAATCTATGAAAGGATCTTCCCTCTTATCCCATGACAACTTAGTTTATGTAAGAGCCTTTGGTGAGGTACCTTGTCAAAGGCTTTCTGGAAATCTAAGTACACTATGTCCACTGGATACCCCTTGTCCACATGTTTGTTGACCCCTTCAAAGAACTCTAATAGATTAGTAAGACATGATTTCTCTTTACAGAAACCATGTTGACTTTTGCCCAACAAGTTATGTTCTTCTGTGTGTCTGACAATTTTATTCTTTACTATTGTTTCAACTAATTTGCCCGGTACTGACGTTAGACTTACCAGTCTGTAATTGCCGGGATCACCTCTAGAGCCCTTTTTAAATATTGGCATTACATTAGCTATCTTCCAGTCATTGGGTACAGAAGCCGATTTAAAGGACAGGTTACAAACCAAAGTTAGTAGTTCCACAATTTCACATTTGAGTTCTTTCAGAACTCTTGGGTGAATGCCATCTGGTCCCCGTGACTTGTTACTGTTAAATTTATCAATTAATTCCAAAACCTCCTCTAGTGCCAACTCAATCTGTGACAATTCCTCAGATTTGTCACCTACAAAAGCCAGCTCAGGTTTGGGAATCTCCCCAACATCCTCAGCCGTGAAGACTGAAGCAAAGAATTCATTTAGTTTCTCCGCAATGACTTTATCGTGTTTAAGTGCTCCTTTTGTATCTCAATCGTCCAGGGGCCCCACTGGTTGTTTAGCAGACTTCCTGCTTCTGATGTACTTAAATAACATTTTGTTATTACCTTTGGAGTTTTTGGCTAGCTGTTCTTCAAACTCCTTTTTGGCTTTTCTTATTACATTTTTACACTTAATTTGGCAGTGTTTATGCTCCTTTCTATTTACCTCACTAGGATTTGACTTCCACTTTTTAAAAGATGCCTTTTTATCTCCCACTGCTTCTTTTGCATGGTTGTTAAGCCACGGTGGTTCTTTTTAAATTCTTTTACTGTGTTTTTTAATTTGAGGTATACATTTAAGTTGGGCCTCTATTATGGTGTCTTTGAAAAGTGTCCATGCAGCTTGCAGGGATTTCACTCTAGTCACTGTACCTTTTAATTTCTGTTTAACTAACCCCCTCATTTTTGCATAGTTCCCCTTTCTGAAGTTAAATGCCACAGTGTTGGGCTATTGAGGTGTTCTTCCCACCACAGGAATGCTAAAAGTTATTATATTATGGTCACTATTTCCAAACGGTCCTATTATACTTACGTCTTGGACCAGATCCTGCACTCCATTCAGGACTAAATCGAGAATTGCCTCTCCCCTTGTGGGTTCCTGTATCGGTTGCTCCAAAAAGCAGTCATTTAAAGTATCGAGAAATTTTGTGTCTGCACTTCGTCCTGAGGTGACATGTTCCCAGTCAATGTAGAGATAATTGAAATCCCCCACTATTATTGAGTTCTTTATTTTGATAGCCTCTCTAATCTCCCTTAGCATTTCATCATCACTATCACTGTCCTGGTCAGGTGGTCAATAATAGATCCCCAATGTTATATTCTTATTAGAGCATGAAATTACTATCCATAGAGATTCTATGGAGATTCTCTTGTGAATCCTTGCATCCATACAGGTCTGCACTTTTTTTAAATAGGTGCACAGTATTCTGGACAGGTATCCCATGGTGCAATCTTCCACTGCCAGGCGCCATACACACGGAGATTTTTCTCGCAGCTCATTATAGGATGCCTTCCAGAACATACTGGAATTCTTGGATTTGGGGTCAAAGAAATCAAATCCCATGATTCCTCTCCTGGCATCCCATCATTCATCTGCATTTTGCAGGCCAGCACCATTTTCAAACTGCTGCCAGGCACCATGGAGAAAACACTGCCGAGTGTCATGTCCTGACCTGGCCTGAGCTGATTGTGATTAATACAAACAAGCTTCTCCACATGTTTTGGCAGTCATGAGGCCAGCTGGCTTTGGTTGGTTTAGGAGATAGCCATGGCAATGCAGGAAGCGTATGAAATCAAGCAGTTACTTCTGCAGGACTCTTTCTTGGAGCGGCTTCACTCAATGCAATGCTGCTTCTGGGTTCAGCAAACTAGCACAGGCTGGTGGGAAAGAACAGTGATGCCAACCTGGGATGACCAGCAGTGAGGGCAGAACTTCAGGACAATAAAGTCTACTTCCCTAAAAATCTGTCAAGCTCACACTGAAACTGCAGTGATGGAATACCAAAATGAGCGCTCCCCTCAGCGTGGACAAGCACAAGGCCATCGCCATCTGAAAGCCACCTCCCCCAGTTACTACTGGTCAGTAGCTAAACAGTTTGGTGTTGGTAGATCAGCTGTCAGGGCTGTTCTCGTGGAGGTGTGCACTGCTATTGATAGGGTGTTGTTGGGCTAGTTCAGGGGCTGGCAACCTTTCAGAAGTGGTGTGCCGAGTCTTCATTTATTCACTCTAATTTAAGGTTTTGCACGCCAGTAACACAGTTTAACGTTTTTAGAAGGTCTCTTTCTATAAGTCTATAATATATAACTAAACTATTGTTGTATGTAAAGTAAAGAAGGCTTTTAAAATGTTTAAGAAGCTTCATTTAAAATTAAATTAAAATGCAGAGCCCCCCGGACCGGTGGCCAGGACCCAGGCAGTGTGAGTGCCACTGAAAATCAGCTTGTGTGCCGCCTTTGGCATGCGTGCCATAGGTTGCCTACACCTGGGCTAGTTCATAAAGCTTCAGAGGGGTAGCCGTGTTAGTCTGAATCTGTAAAAAGCAACAGAGGGTCCTGTGGCACCTTTAAGACTAACAGAAGTATTGGAGCATAAGCTTTCGTGGGTGAATGCCCACTTCATCAGACGCAGGTAATGGAAATTTCCATTACTTGCGTCTGATGAAGTGGGCATTCACCCACGAAAGCTTATGCTCCAATACTTCTGTTAGTCTTAAAGGTGCCACAGGACCCTCTGTTGCTTTTCACAAAGCTTGGCACTGCATAGAAGGTATTTCATGGATTTACTTGAGTGCCTCTACAACTGGTCAAGGAAACGGGTAGGGATGCATTGTTCAGTATAGTGGATGGAAAATGAATGTACTGTAACCCAGGAAATGAATGAAATTTTTTGTATACACATTTTATTAGGAATAGATTATATTGGGGGAAACTGAATTTCATTGAAATTTCCCAGCCAAGTTTTTCATAATAAAAACCTTTATTGAGTCAATGTAACAGTGCAAACCACTGGAACTATGATGACAGAACACACATAAAGTGCTGAGTCTTCACATCTGTACCAATGGGCTCACAAGTGTGTAAGAGTGAAGGGTGAAAATTGTTACCCTTATTCTGGGGGATGGAGTGTTGTGGGAAGGGACTATCTTGATGCAAAGGAAAGATAGGAAGAATAGTAAGAGACCAATATGGCTGCATCAAGAGCTTTTTAATTACCTGAAAATCAAAAAGGAATCCTACGAAGTAGAAATATGGGCAAACTGCTAAGTACAAAACAATAGCACAAGCATGTAGGGACAAAGTCAGAGAGGCTAAAGCATAAAATGAGTTACAGCTAGCAAGGGACATAAAAAGGCAGAAAGAAGAGGTTCTATAAATACATTAGGAGAAAGATGAAGGAAAGTGTAGGCCCACCAGTTAGTGAAGAAGGAGAAGTCATAAACAGATGACATGAAAAAGGCTGAGGTGCTGAATGCCAATTTTGCTTCAGTCTTCACTAAAAAGGCTAATTGTGACTACATGCTGAACACAAAATATTAACCACAAGGGGGAATTCATCCTAGGGTACTGGTACTAGCTGAAGCAATCTCAGAACCGTTAGCAATAATCTTTGAAAATTCATGGAGGATGGGTGAAGTCACAGAGGACCAGAGAAGGGCAAACATGGTATCTATCTTTAAAAAGGGGAGCAAAGAGGATGCAGGGAATTATACACCAATCAGCCTAACTTTGATACATAGAAAGATACTGGAACAAATTACTAAATGATCAGTTTGTAAGCACCTTGAAAATAATAGAGTGAGAAGTCATAGCCAGCTGGATTTGTCAAGAACAAATCATGCCAAACCAACCTAGTTGGTGTGACAGGACTACTTGCCTAGAGAACGGGGGGAAAGCTGCAGATGTGATTTATCTTGATTTTACTAAGGCTTTTGACACTGTCCCACATGACAGTCTCATAAGCAACTTAGGGAAGTGTTGTCTAGATGAAATTACTATAAAGTGGGTGCACAACTGGTTGAAAGACCACACTCAAAGAGTTATCAATAGTTCACTAACTGGGAGAACGTATCTAGCGAGGTACTGCAGTGAGTCTGTCCTGGATCCGGTACTATTCAATATTTCTTGGATGAAAGAGTGGAGAGTATGCTTATAAAATTTGCAGATGACACCTAGCTGGAAGGGGTTGCAAGCACTGTGAAGGACATAGTTAGACTTCAAAATGGCCTTGATAAATTGGAGAATTGGTCTGAAATCAACAAGATTAAATTCAATCAAGATAAGTGTAAAATACTACACTTAGAAAGGAAACATCAAAAGCACAACTACAAAATGGAGAATAATTGGCTAGGTCAGTGGTTCTCAACCAGAGGTACGCGTATCCCTGGGTGTACGCAGAAATCATCCAGAAGATACATCAGCTCATCTAGGTATTTGCCTAGTTTTACAACAGGCTACATAAAAAGCACTAGTTAAGTTAGTACAAACTACAATTTCATACAATGACTAGTATATAAAACAAGTCATTGTATATACTACAGTGCTCTATATACTACAAGCTGAAATGTAAGTACAATATTTATATTCCAATTGTTTTATTTTATAATTATATGAGAACAATTAGAAAGTAAGCAATTTTTCAGTAATAGTGTGCTGTGACTTCTGTTTTTAGGTCTCATTTTGTAAGCAAGTTTTTAAGTGAGGTGAAACTTGGAATTCGCTAGACAAATCAGACTCCTGAAAGGTGTACAGTAGTCTGGAAAGGTTGAGAACCACTGGAGTGAGCAGTAAGACTGCTGAAAAAGATCTGGGGGTTATAGTAATAATAAATTAAATATGAGTCAACAATATGATGCAGTTGTGAAAAAGGTGACTATTCTGGGTCTTATTAACAGGAGTGCTGTATATAAGACACGGGAGGTAATTGTCCCACTCTACTCAGAACTGGCGAGGCCTCAGCTGGAGTACTGTGTCCAGTTCTGGGTGCCACACTTTAGGAAAGACTTGGACAAACTGGAGAGAGTCCATAAGAGAACAAAAAAGGATAAAAGGTTTAGAAAACCTGACTTGAGAAAAGGTTTAAAGAACTGGGCATGTTTAGTCTTGAGAAAAGACAGCTGAAGGGGGGAGCTGATTTATCTTCAAATGTATTAAGGGCTGTTATAAAGAGAACAGTGATCACTTGTTCTCCATGTCCACTACAGGCAGGACAAGAAGTAATGGTCTTAATCTGAAGCAAGGAGATTTAGGTTAGATATTAGCAAAAACTTTCTAACTATAAGAGTAGTTAAATACTAGAATAGATTACACAAAGAGTTTGTGAAATCCCCATCGTAGGAGACTTTTAATAACGAGTTAAACACACACCTGTGAGTGATGATCTAGGTATACTTGGTCCTGCTCAGCACAGAGGGATGGACTAGATTACTCCTCCAGGTCCCTTCCAGCCCTACGTTTCTATGTTTCTACAATCTCTATGTATTTTGAAATATCTCTGTAGCCTAATTTTGACAATTTACCTCACAAAATGTAAAGGTAGCTAAAAGTGATCAAACTGAAAGGCAAAGTACTTTTTCTATTGTTTCCTCTCTTTCTCTCTCTGCCATTACAATAAACATACCTGCCATGCAATATGTTTGATTTTTAACCTCAGCATTGCTGCCATCTCAAGTGTGGGAGTGGCAGCCGTCACCAGGAGGAAATGGGATAGTGAAGTGGCACAGTAAGCTGGATAAGAAGGCAGAACATTTGGTCAATGGTTGTGGGATTTGATACTTCAGGGAAATAAACCCTTTAGAGCCTAAAGTCTCCATTGCAGACGTAATCCTGAGCACACTACGAGGGGTGGGGGAGAAGCTGAGCAGTCATTGAGGGGCTCTGCCCAGCCACCACCCAGAACTAAGTTGTCTAAACCAGCGCCGCTTCCCATAGCTCCCATTGGCCGGGAACAGCGAACCGCAGCCACTGGGAGCTGCAGGCGGCCATGCCTGCGGACGGTCGATGTAAACAAACTGTCTCGCAGCCCACCAGTGGATTACCCTGACAGGCCGCAGGTTGCCCACCACTGGTCCATACAAACCTTAACCTGAAAAAAAGCTAATTTCAGAAATAAGCTATTTCGTTTCCATAGTGGATTAATTAATGTGGGAAAAGACACCAGATAATTTAAAAAAAACTTGTGTATGGACACAAGGCAGTTTATCCTGAAATAACTTGATATTCTAAAATAAACCTTTCCCATGTAGACAAGGCCTTTTACACTCACCTGTTCGGTCTTGCCAAACACAAGACAAATAAATCTTCTACTAAGGACTTGTCTATACAGTGTGTCAGTCCACATCAGTTAGAGTGTAAATTCTAATGAGCACCAGCACATTGCATGCTAACTGGCCCATGTGGATCTGACTGGAGCACGCTAAAAGTTCCCTACTATGCATTAACATAGTCCCATTTCAAACAGTACTACATTAACACACACTAGGGAACTTTTAGTGCACACCAGTAGAGTCTACACAGCCAGTTAGTGAGTGACATGCTAATACGCATTAAATTTATATCCCAACTGGTGTGGACTAACAACCTGTATAGACAAGCCCTCACTGTTTACAGCACCCAGCACAGTGGGGCCCAAAATACAAATAGGCCTCTCCAGATACTATATTAACAACGATTAACTCAGAGAGAACATAAGTGAGAGGCTCCATATCCCATTACTAGATTCACAGATTCCAAGGCCAGAAAGGATCACTGTGATCATCTAACCTACCTTCTCTATAAAACAGGCCATAGAACTTCCCCCAGAATAATTCCTCTTTGAACTAAGGCATATCTTCTAGAAAAACTTCCAATTTTAATTTTAAAATTGCCAATGATGGAGAATCCACCACAACCTTTGGTAAATTGTTCCAGCAGTTAATTACCATCACTGTTAAAAATGTATGCCTTATATCCTGTCTGAATTTGTCTAGCTTCAGCTTCCAGCCATTAGATCTTGTTTTACCTTTGTCTGCTAGACTGAAGACCCCGTTGTGACGATGCCCCCCACAAGGCTTTATGGAAATATGCTTATGAATGTATATATGACATAACTAGAATATGTTTTATGCTACATATGCCATGTAACATATCTCTGTAAAGGTTATGATCTACTGAATCTATTAATCCTATTTGTGTGCATGTACCATTTTTGTATTTGAAGTTATGAATATTGGCTGTGTACTGGCTTGATTTTTAAGTAGCCTTTGTAAAGCATTTGGTCAGCTTTTTAAGAAAGGAATGTGCAAATTAAGTGCCCAATCAAGAAGCACTTAAGGGACAATGGATCTTGGAAGGCTCCAATCCACATAAGAAGTCTACATGAGGACATTCAAGGTAGCAGGTAAGCAATGGCTGCTGCCTGTAAAAACTGAGTCACGCATGGACATGTGACTTGCCCATGTGACTCCAAAACTCCATCTTGGAGCTGGACTTTGCCTAGGAGAGAGGAGGGGGTCTCCACCCACAAGAGAAACTCTATTTAAGCCGGTAGGAGTCTCAGCCATTTTGTTTTCAGTTGGCTAAAGAAATAGCCTTTCCACCCCCAAGGATACCTGAAAGAAACTGGAACAAAGGACAGTAACTACAGGGGGTGTGAGTGATTACTGGACCCAGACTAGAAGGAGACTAGTCTGTAAAAGGAAGCTTACTGGAATTCCTCTAAGGGTGAGGTTTTTATCTGTACTCAGTTTTCTTACTGTATTAGACTCAGACTTGTGTGTTTTATTTTATTTTACTTGGTAATTCACTTTGTTCTGTCTGCTATTACTTGGAACCACTTAAATCCTACTTTCTGTATTTAATAAAATCACTTTTTACTTATTAATTAACCCAGAGTATGTATTAATACGGGGGGGAGGGGCAAACAGCGGTGCATATCTCTCTATCAGTGTTATAGAGGGCGAACAATTTATGAGTTTACCCTGTATAAGGGTAAAATGGATTTATTTGGGGTTTGGACCCCATTGGAAGTTGGGCATCTGAGTGTTAAAGACAGGAACACTTCTTAAGTTGCTTTCAGTTAAGTATGCAGCTTTGGGGCACGTACTTCAGACCCTAAGTCTGTGTTGAAGCAGACTTTATGGAAATGGCATGTCTGGCTCAACAAGACAGGGTGCTGGAGTCATAAGCAGGGGCAGAAGTAGTTTTGGCACATCAGTTGGCAGTTCCCAAGGGGGTTTCTGTGATCCAACCCGTCACACCTGTTATCAAATATTTGTTCCCCACGTAGACTGTGATCATGTCACCCCTTAACCTTCTCTTGGGTAAACTAAATAGACTGAGCTCCTTGAGACTATCACTATAAGGCCTGTTTTTAATCCTTTAATGATTCTCATGGCTCTTCTCTAAATCCTCTCCAATTTATCAACAAATTATTTTCCTTTTCAAATGTCTAAAAATTAAACCTCGTTGTTGTATAGCCCACTAAGAACTCCAGGTGACTTATGTCTCTGCTGCCATTTTTACATGGTAGAAATTAGATGTAAAGCTCAGCTAAAGCAATACTTCTACTTTTGTACAATCAAAACAAAGGAATTCTGATATATATTTCCATTTAGTTTTTACCAAGGTTGCTTTTGAGGTCTGTGGCATACAAAGATTATTTTCTACATAATTTTAAGTAACTGAATCGTTCAGTTTACTTCAAGATAATGGAAAGCTAGCATGAAATTCAATGATTTACTGCTCCATCACCTTTTCCAGCTCTTCCACACGTTTGTTCACATCAGGAAGCATCCACGTATCCTCACCTCGCAGCCGCTTGAGTTCTTTGCGTCTCTCGTCCTTCTCGTAATCAGATTTGGCCTAATATGAAAAAGGGGGAAAAGAAAGAAATGGATTCTGGAGGTGTGGATGCAAATGATGTTGCTGAAGCTCTCAGGTTGCAATCTGTCTGGATTTGAACCAGGTGGTCCCACTTCTGAGAACAATTTCACTTTATTTTGAGGATAGCATTACAAAATATTGATTAATGATATACTAATGGTAAATGCAACTAAAGACTACCCTATACCTAGTACCATTTCCAATGTGCTATAGCTTTGCAGTTCTGCCAGCACTAATCCCAACCTATTTACACAAATAATAGAGCTACACTAACTTGTTTTCCCTCTGAAAATGTTTCTATTACCAGCCTCCATTAATTTTCCCATGTATTATAATGATTGATTTGATTTTCTGACTTTCTATTCTTACTTATCTCATTTTTCAAGGCCCCAGCGAGTAGTTTTGGGCAATTGCTCTTCTACTCCAAAGGATGGCTCACGTGGGAATTAGTTTAAAGAGATGGAGCTGCTGAGAGAGAATTCTCAATGGTGGGCCCTCAGCTTTGGAATTCACTTCCACCAGGTCCAAAACAGATCTGTTGAACTGTAGGACACACTGCAAAACTCCCTCTTTTTAACCCAGGGTTTTGGGAAGCAAAGGGCTATTATTAATGGCTGGAGTGGGTTTTTCTCCTTCTTGGTTTTTGAAAGGTTGCTGGGTTTACTTTTGTTTTTTATTCTGGAGATTTTAACATATGGCAAAGGTACCTGTAACTTTGAATAGATTTTTTTGAATTATATAAATTTAAATTAATAAATTAGTAGCTAATTAAATCATAGAGCCCTCTCCTACATTTGGCTCATTTTAAATAAAAGCAAAAGGTCCAATTCATTTTAGAAGTGCAAATGTTCCTTAAACATATTCAAGGTATAATTAAGATGAATCACAGATTTGTATTATTGACATACCCTAAATATGCCAAACAGAAAGCAAAATGCTATTTAACTAGAGTAGAATGCCATATTACACTATACTGTGGCAACTGCATTGTGCAAAGTTGCTTACTTCCTAAGAAAAATATCAAATATGTTTTCAACTAGATATGATTTAATACTAATCTGAACACAGATGATAACCTAAATCATAACACATAAGCCACCCTTTTTCAGCTTTTCATTATAAGTAGCAACCATAGCAAACTGCAGAGAGAAACCTTTCAAGTCTGACCTTCAGTATTTAATACTTGTTTTGTGGAAAAATTATAAAGCAAAGACAGGTTTCACTTTTTTGGTCTTGAGCCTTTTTTTAGTGAGATGTTTTCATCATTAAACCACTAGATTTTATATTCGTGTAATAAGGATGGATGGCCAAGGTATTTCAGGGGAATAGATGACCAACTCAAAGTCCTCCCTTTTTGCTTCAGACTATTAACCTCACTCAGTTATTCATTCTCTATGAAGTACCATAAGTTAAATATGTCACTGTTATAAGCCTTCCTTATCTATTTTTTCTCCCCTTGGCTAGTTTCCCTTTGATAGAACTCAAAATAAAAAATGCAATGTTGCTAATTCCCACTGTTTTATCACAAGTCTAATAATATTGGGGGGTTTCTGAATGCCCCAGCTCCTGGAATCCTGTGATTAAATGAGAAAGTCAACTTCCATTTTAAAAAGTTTCTAACCCTTGTGGTTGCAGATAAAAGCTTGAAAACATGACCCAAATGCATCAAAAAGGTGCAAAAAACAGAAAGCAAACATTACCAAAAATTCATATTTTTAAAAAAACCCATAAAGCCAATTTCGTGATTTTTGAACACTTGGGGTTGGCAATACTGGAAATGACAAAAATAATTAGAAATTAACTAAGAAAGTTAAAGGAAATAGAACCAAAGTGTATGTCTGTGCCCAACTCAGTCACCAAAGCAGATAATCCGCAGGAGAGAAATTTTGCACCCTTTATTTTCTTGAACAACTCTCTTCCACAACCCAGGAAGCGAATATCATAATTCTGCAGTAAACATTAAATCATTCTGGATATGTGGATGCCTCCAATCTTGAAATCTCTGGCACAAACTTTGATAATTATGAATTAAAGTCCTCAAAAATTACAATTTTAAAACTTTCCTAGAATCAAAGTGGCAAACAGTTTGAGCACTGTCAAGACAGTATTTTAGGGCTTTAACAACTTCTTCTCAGAAGGTTTAGAACAAAATCAGGGCAAAACAGGAGCCATTCACAAGATTCAGAGAAACATGCGTGAGTTTCTATGGCCTATGTTATATATATGTCAGATTAATTGATCATTAAGGTTCTGCTCTGTACCCCCAACACTGGGAGGATCACAGCCACCACCACCCCAAGAGGAAACATAGTGTAGTAGTGGTTAGTGACTCCCTTCCGAAGAGGACAGAGGCACCCATCTGTCAGCCTGACATGGCATCCCAGGAGGTGTGCTGCCTGCCAGGGTTCTGTATCCAAGACGTTACAGAGGGACTGTCGAGGATCATCCAACCCTCTGACTACTACCCCATGCTACTCATCCATGTTGGCACTAATGATACTGCGAGGTATGACCCTGAGCAGATCAGAAATGACGACAGGGCTCTGGGAGTAAGGGTGAAAGAGTTGGGGGTGCAGCTGGTGTTCTCTTCAATCCTTCTGGTCAAAGGTAGGAGCCCAGGCAGAGACAGATGCATCCTGGAGGTGAATGCATGGCTGTGCAGATGGTATCACTAGGAGGAGCTTCAACTTGCTTGACCATGGGATGCTGTTCCAGGAAGAAGGACTGCTGAAAAGGGATGGATGGATACAGACTGGCTAACCTAGTGAGGAGGGCTTTAAATTAGGTTTGACGGGGGTCACGAGATAAAAGCTCACAGTTAAGTCAAAATCATGGAGCCCTGGGAGAGAGGGTTGGAATCTGGAGCTTGGGCCATTATAGCAGAGACAAGGGAGAGACAAGAGGGAACACAGAGGGGATATCAAATCAGTATCTTAGATCAGTGGTTCCCAAAGCTGGTCCGCCGCTAGTTCAGGGAAAGCCCCTAGCGGGCCAGGCCGGTTTGTTTACCTGCCGCGTCCGCAGGTTCGGCACATCGCAGCTCCTATTGGCCGCGGTTCGCCGGCCGAGGGATGTGCTGGCCGCCCTTCCCGCAGCCCCCAGTGGCCTGGAGCGGCGAACCGCGGCCAGTGGGAGCCGCGATCGGCTGAACCTGCAGATGCGGCAGGTAAACTAACCGGCCCGGCCCGCCAGGGGCTTTCCCTGAACAAGCAGCGGACCAGCTTTGAGAACCACTGTCTTAGATATCTGTATACTAATGCAAGAGGTATGAGCAATAAACAGGAAGAAATAGTAATACTAGTGAATAAACACAAATATGACAGTTGGCATCACAGAAACTGGGTAGGATAATGCACATGACTGGAATATTGGTATAGACGGGTACAGGTTGCTCAGGAAGGACAGGCAGGGAAAAAAGAGAGGATGTGTTGCCTTGTATATCAAAGATGTATACAGTTGGACTGAGGTTGAGAAGGAAATAGGAGACAGAACTGTTGAAAGTCTCTGGGTAAAGGGGTAAAAAACAAGGGTGATGTCATGGTAGGGATCTGCTACAGACCATCTAACCAAAAAGAATAGGTGGATGAGGCACTTTTTTTTTTTCAAAAACGAAGAAAAATTATAACTATATTGTCTTGACATGTGCAGTCCCCTAAGGCAAGAAAAAAAAATGTGGCTAAAATAGTTAGAGTCACATCCCTGAATTAACATTAAAATAGACAATTATTAAAATAAGGCTCCTACCATTTCCTGTCCTTTTGGCTGTAATTTTTTAAAGAGAGAACGTGGGTGAAATAATATGTTCTATTGGACCAACTTCTGTTGGTGGAAGAGATGATGAGCTTTTGAGATTTACAGAGCTCCACAGACCAGGACACACCAACTCAAAGTAGTACCAGACTCTGCCAGAACAACAGATGCAAAACCTGAAGACATATCTCCACTGCTATGATGATCAATACACCAATGGGACAAATAAGCTAGACATCGACTTGCTGATTGCTTGCCTCTACAGTGGAGAAATACTGTCTTGCCTGATTCAGACTGTAAAAAAAGTGTGCTCACTGTCTACTCCATCTTCCTTTTGGTCAAAAATGGCACACTGCTACAGCAACAGATCACTTTCATGCCCTTTTGGCAGAATATCTGCATCCATTGTTGGAGAACTAGGAATATTCCCTTCCCACTGAACCTCCACACACATCATGAGGAGTGGCCATCTGCTTTCAACTAAGGAGGACTTGTTACAAAGGTCTTTGTGATCGATAATATTCCTTAACTGACCAAGTAATCAACACTGGAAGACATAAAACTGTCTCCCTTACTCCTCAAATAGCTAATCACAGCTCTTCTTAGGGGTGTGAGGTGAAAGAGAGAGATTCTGGTGTGACACTATGCCCCATATTCTTCATAGAGATATTGTTATGATAGGATTATGGCATAACTATGATATATTTTATGCAAGATAGGTCATGTGAGATATCATTGAAAAGGTTATGATTTACTGAATATGATTATCCTGCTTGTATGCATGTATCATATTTATATCTGAGGTTAGAAATATTGCCTATACATCTATTACAGATGTGTTTACACCTGGGGTATGCCCACTAGACAGAATGCAATCAGTCTACATGGCTGGCTGGGAAGGGCCATTAAGGAGAACAATAGGTCTTAGAACAGGGGTGGGAAAACTACGGCCCACGGGCAGATTCCAGCCTGCCAGCTGTTTTAATCCGGCCCTCGAGCTCCCGCTGGGGAGCGAGGGCTGAGGCTTGCCCTGCTCCAGCCAGGGAGCAGGGTTGGGGGCCGCTCCGCGCGGCTCCTGAAAGCAGCAACGTGTCCCCCCTCCGGCTCCTATACATAGGGACAGCCCATGGGGCTCTGCTCCACACGCTGCGCCCACCCCAAGCACCGCCCCCACAGCTCCCATTAGCTGGGAACCGTGGCCAATGGGAGCTGCCGGGGCAGGCCTGTGGACAGAGCAACACGCAGCAGAGCCACCTGGCTGCGACGCTACGTAGAAGCTGGAGGGGGGACATGCCACTGCTTCCGGGAGCCTCTTGAGGTAAGCGCCACCCTGAGCTGGCACCCCTGAGCCACCCCCCCTCCCACGCCCCAACCTTGTTCCCCCTCCTGCCTTCCGAACCCCTTGGTCCCAGACCGGAGCACCCTCCTGCACCCCAAACCCCTCATCCTCAGCCCCACCCAGAGCCCTCACCCCCCCTCCCGCACACTACCACCCCTGCCCCAGCCCGGAGCCCCCTCCCGCACCCTGACTCCTCATTTCTCGCCACACCCCAGAGCCCGCACCCCCTCCTGCACCCCAACCCCAATTTCATGAGGATTCATGGCCCACCATACAATTTCTATACCCAGATGTGGCCCTCAGGCCAAAAAGTTTGCCAACCCCTGTCTTAGAAGATGCTAATCTCCCACCAGGGAGCCTTCCTAAGGACACTACAAACAGCCTCTGAGTCATGGTTGAGGCAGCCCTACAGAGACATGTGACCAAGTCACCTGGTACTCGATTCCATCATAGAATACTAGTCTTTTTCCACTGTCCAGACATGGGAATCAAACTGGGAGACAAAGGGTTCCCGACATATGCAAAAGCTATTTAAGGCAGGGGAGTGACATCATCATGGCTCTTCTTCACTGACTCCCCGCCCAAAGGATATGCTTGGAAACACCTCAGAAACAAGGACTGAACTGGAGCAGAAGGGATGAACCCAGGCTAGAGGGATTTCTAGACTGTGAAAGGTATATCTGACGTTTTAAGCTGCAAGCAAGTGCAGCTTGCCCTCAAGGATATCTGCAAACTGCCTAAATCAACAATTAGGGTGAGAATTTGCTGCTCATATCCAATTTATTTAGTATATTAGGCTTAGATTGCGTTTCTGTTTTATTTCCTAGGTAATCTGCTTTGATCCATTTGCTATCCCTTATAATCACTTAAAACCTACCTTTTCTAGTTAATAAACTTGTTTTTGTTTTGTCTAAAACCAGTGCGTGGGAATCATAACTCTGGGTAGAAAGCTACTGCATATCTTCCTCCACGTTGAGGGAGGGGGCGAATTTCATGAGCTTATGCTGTACAGTTCCCTGTGCTGTTCAAGACGGAATAATTTTGGGTTTACCCTTCAAAGGAGGGTGTGCATTTGAGTAACCAGGCAGTTCCTTAGCTGAGCTTTCCCAGGCAGAACTGATCTCAGCATCTGTGTTAAGCTATAGCTGGGTGTGTCCAAACTGTATGTGTGCTGGAAGGGGCTTGTGGGCCTGTCACAGCAGTACAGTGAAAACTGAACCCAGGCTGGTGGGTCAGGCAGGCTCAGTAGTAGCGCAGTTCCAGGTTGCATTCCAAGGGGGAGGAGGGGAACCCATCACACCTAGATATCAAGTATCAGGGGGTAGCTGTGTTAGTCTGTATCCACAAAAACAACAAGGAGTCCGGTGGCACCTTAAAAACTAACATTTATTTGGGCATAAGCTTTCACGGGTAAAAAACCTCACTTGGCACAGAATTCCCCCCAGAAGTAACACTTGTAAGAGTCACTCTGGACTGTAGAAGAGCTTCAATATTTCTTTTTTAGAAGCACTTCTCTTTGTGTTTCAGAAAGCAGTGCAACTGGCAAGATTTCAACTGATAGGAATAGCCCCGTTTTTCTTGAAAAATGGCTGCCTTCTTTGGCCTTAGTGTTCTAAAGACTGCACCTCTGGCTTCTTCAACCTTAGCTGAATTTTGTGTGCATTCCATTTTGGATAAATGCAGTGTGTTTTTTGCATCTCCTGTAAGCCATTGGAGTCTTCGGTGTCATTCATTGTTTAAAAAAACAACAAGGACTCCTTGTTGTTTTTCTAGATATCAAGCAATATTTCACACTTCCTAATGGACAGTGGATTCTATAATGCCATATTAAGATTAAAGTTCAATGCTACAGTAGATATTTTAGGATTGTCACTGTAAAACTGACACATTTTTAAACTGACATGGGAAAATTGCCTTTCAGAACTTCTTTTTAATAAAACAGCAAGTTTTACAGGCTATTACATCAGAAACTCAACCTTCTCCATTTCACCTTTTACGAATTATTTAAACACAACCATAGATAATGCTAACAAGCTTCAAACTTAGCAACTATTTATTCTTCGCTTGGTCTATTTCCCACATTCTGACATTTTCACCAGCTATATTTATGACCTGTGAACAACTACTTCTAAATTTTAGTTTATTTTTACCATTGAGACAATTTATGAATATATGAAATTTCAAGGGCACAAAGGATCAACATAGATTGCACACATTCATAATCAAGAAATATACTGAGTATATAAACCAGAAGACTTTCACCACTGTTTAAAATCAAGTACTGATTTATCATTGGCTATTTCTTCCTAAACATTAGTGCACCAGTGGAGATGTCCACTTTTACACCAAACGGCCAATTTCCATCAAAAATACAAAATAAGAAACACTGTAATTGAAATATTTAAACTGAAAACATATATGTGGCTTGAAAAAATCTAGATTCCTACTGTCTTCTCCTGAGACATTATTACGGAGTAAACATGTCTATAGAATATTTAAAGAGATCTAGTTTATATAATTTAGGTGAGATTTCAAAAAGCTTTTGACAAAATCCCTCAACTAGAGGCTATTTAGAAAACAAATCCATCACGTGGTGACATGTGTATGATGTATTAGGAACTGGTTGCTTTCATCAAAGGCTCCCAAGGAAATCAAGCAGCAAAGCCCTGGCCGGTCACTCATTTTTACTCCTTTCATTTCTCCCTTCTTCAAGCTACTTTAAAAAAAAATATGTTTCACTTTTTTACTTATATTTCACTTCTCTCTATCCCACCCTCTGCCTCCTCTTTAACCTATTTCCTATCATTTCTAGCATGTCCGCATTCTTTTTCCTTTCTCCTTTATTGTTTGCTTTCTTCCACTCTTCTCCTTTGTTCTGTATTCCTGATTCCTATTCTGCTGTTAATCACCGTCTACAATTGCTCCATCTATTCCTCTGATTTAAATCTCAACTTCACCTACATCTTTTTTCTCTCTTTATCTGGGTCCCTCCACCACCCACTGCTTACTCATTTCCAGTAGGTTTTTCCACACACCCTTCCCTTGGTCTCTTCACCTAAGAAAGTGAAGAATTCCATTCCCTCTTTCTAATTCTCCCTGGTGCTGCCCCAATTTCTTACCTCTTTTCACAGTGGCAGGGTCTCTGACCTCCTTCCACCCCCAAAAAGCAGTGTTTATCACCTCTCATCCTTATTACTTCCCCAAAACAGGAACCTTTCCACCTCCCTCATACAAACCAGCCTTTTCCCTGCTTCTCATCCCCCCACTATGACAGGAAATCTGCCATAAGCTGCCAGTTCCCCCAGCCAAGAGCTACCTCACTGCAGGGAGGAGCAGACACTGGTTAACACAGCTTCATTTAGATGAAAGGGTTAGCAATGGTCCAGGAACATTATGAATAGTCAAATACATATGAATATAAAACATACTTTACGTAATAAAAATACTATTTTGTTCAGACGATAAAAATCTATTTAAACATTCATCAAGTGAAATGAAGTTAAGATTATACACATCCTTCACAACAGATTGATCTTAACTTTGGCAAAAGTGTCTGGACTAGAAATGCATAGCCCAGTGACCATTAAAGTACTGTGATCCCCTGAATATTAGATGAAATAGGATAGGTAAGAAGAATCAGTATACTGTTAAAAAGAAAAGACATGATCAAACAGGAGGCAAGGTTTGTTTTAAATTTCATATCTTGGCCAAAGAACCACCAATATTCACATCAAATGAAAAGACACAGGAGCCTAGGGAGTTTTAGGAACTACATTGTGGCCCATATCATCAATTTAACACCAAGCAAGCAAGCTAGTAGCTGTAACATCTGATCCTTTCTATCTCCAAAAATGTACCTAACTCCCTCTAGCACTCAATTACAATATTCACTTTTTTATACAGTCAGTGTAAGTTTTTCTCCTATTATTTCAGCCATTCCTATGGGTAAAAAACTGTCTACACTACTTTCTTCCTCAACTTCAGACCATGACCTCCTGTTCTACTTGCCTATTAAAATTACACAGAGCTTATTGGCATCAATCTACTTTTCTTCCCTTTCTGTATTTTATAATTAAACCCCCACATCTGCTTTGGGGGGGAGGGGGAGGAAGTGGGAGGTTATGCTATAGAGGCTAAATCTAATAGTTTCACATCTCTCAACCCAGAGCCGTTCAAGCACTTTATTTCAAATTAAGGTTCATTAATTCTTTGTAATGCCACAAAAATATCCACCAATTTATCCTTTCACCCTTACAGATAAAATGCACAGGATGGTAGGAGTTTAAGTCTTGTCACTGTGACAGCCTTTTTAGTTTCTTAACCATAACTATAGTATGCTACATTTAACTCCTTTTATCCCAAAGTGCTTTATTAATTCTTAAATATACAGATACATACAGCACCACTAAGTGCCACAACTGTGTAGTAGGAAACTGGACACCATGCTGCCCAACATACTTACAGTCTTACCCTGCAAAAGACACCTACCCATTCTGTGCCTCAGTTTCCTTATCTGTAATAGGATGATAATATTCCCTCAGTCACAGGGATGAGGTGAAGTTTAATTCTATAATGTCTGTAAAGAGCTCTAAAATCCTTATTTGGAAGATGCTATAAAAATGCTAGGTATTATAACAGCACTATTAATTTAGAAGGACGCACTTCGCCAAGGACAGGGGAGATCTTTAAATCCATGCAAAACTTACAGCACCTTGTTTTTTATAGCCCCATCAGAAAAAAACACCACACAATAAAATTCAGGAAACTCTATTTCAATGTCTCCCTCCACTCAACTCTCAGCCCCGATGAATACCTCAAAGAGAAGAAGTTGCTGTCCCAACCCTCATTACTACAAGATGTGGGGCTAGATATGCTTGGCTACACAGAAGGGGGTCTTAGCTTTAAGGGATCCTGGGATTGCTCCCCTTATCACCCTGCAGCTGCTAACCATCTTCTATCTCAGGGGTGGGCAAACTTTTTGGCCCGAGGGCCACATTGGGGAAGAGAAATTGTACAGCGGGCCATGAATGCTCACAAAATTGGGGTTGAGGTGCAGGAGGGGGTGCGGGCTCTGGGGTGGGGCTGGGGATGAGGAGTTTGGGGTGTAGGAGGGTGCTCTGGGCTGGAACCGTGGGGTTTGGAGGGCGGGAGGGGGATCAGAGCTGGGGCAGGGATGCAGGAAGGGGTGCAGGTTCCAGCTGGGAGTGCGAGCTCTGGGGTGGGGCTGGGGATGAGAGGTTTGGGGTGTAGGAGGGCTCTGGGCTGGGATTGAGGGGTTTAGAAAACAGGACGGGGATCGGGGCTGTGGTAGGGGTGTGGGGAGAGGCTCAGGGGGTGCAGGCTCCGAGCGGCGCTTACCTCAAGTGGCTCCCGAAAGCAGTGCTATGTCCCTTCTCCGGCTCCTACACGGAGGCGTGGCCAGGCGACTCTGCACGCTGCTCCATCTGCAGGCACCGCCCCTGCAGCTCCCATTGGAGTGTGTAGGAGCCGGAGTGGGGCCATGCCGCAGCTTCTGGGAGCTGCGTGGTGCGGACCCAACTCTGCGCCCCGGCCAGAGAGGGGCCAAGCCACGTGGCGCGGCTCGCGGGCCAACTTAAAACGGCTCATGGGCCGTAGTTTGCCCACCTCTGTTCTATCTCCAACTAGGCTGCCTCCCTCCACTATTGTCATGAGCACTACAGCTGGGTCTACATCAGTCTTTTTCCCCCTTCAATGTTTCCTGCTGTTGCTATCACCAGTACGGCTTCAATGCCTGTGGATGTATGAGTGTGGGCCAGTTGCCAGAATTTCAACCACGGTGTCATCTAATCCTGCTCAGAGCAGATCTAAACAACATGGCGATTAAAATGGCAGTTGCACCAGCACCGTATCTACAGCAGTACTCCCATTGTTGCTACCAGGGGTAGAGCGATGGTTGGGAAATTTAGGAAAATATAGCGTAGGCAAGCTCTATGAGGTTCCCTCAGAAAGCTCAATGGGAAGGCGCTACAGAATTTAAGAGGCAGGAAACCTGTAGGATTCTACAGAAGTTACTTTTAAAATTACGATATCTTCCATTGTTGTTTGCGATGCTGTTCTGTAACCCCATTGGTCCTGGGATATTAGAGAGACAAGGTGGGTGAGGTAATAGCTTTTACTGGATTAACTTCTGTTAGTCTCATCTGGAACTCTGTGTAGCTTGAAAGCTTGTCTCTTTCACCAACAGGCATTGGTCCACCCTGTCTTTCTAAAAATTACAGCATTTAATAGAAAACCACCCTATAACATTCTAGAATTGAGATATAATTGTCTATTAGGAAGAGAACAGCATTTTTCAAAAGGATGGTGATTATCTCTGAGATGCCAGTTAAAATCCCTTGGGGTGCTAAATTATCCTCCCGGCATTTTTTTAATATACACGTCTACCTCGATATAACGCTGTCCTCGGGAGCCAAAAAATCTTACCGCGTTATAGGTGAAACCGCGTTATATCGAACTTGCTTTGATCCACCGGAGTGCACAGCCCCGCCCCCCCGGAGCACTGCTTTACCGCGTTATATCCGAATTCGTGTTATATTGGGTCACGTTATATCGGGGTAGAGGTGTACCAATATTGAGTTAATGATGCTGACCTCACCTCTTTCAAAGGTGAGAGTCAAGGATACAGAAACACTTCAAGGGGGACTTGACTTGGTGAAAGAACAATGAAGAAAAATGCTCAGTGTTCCAGTGTACAAATCACTGTGGGTGAGAGCATAACAAATAGTTCTGCCTCTCCTCTGGGGCAGCAGAGCCAACAACACTATGTGGTTGTCTTGCACTTAATCCCAGATTTAAGGTTCATTTCTGGAATTCTCCATAATAAAACCAAGTGAAAAATAAATGGCCAGGCATTATATCTTCGAGCAAAGTATCAACCACTGCACCAACAGCCAGATTTATAAGAAAAATAACTGACGGGTTCATTTGAAAAACGTGCAAATTTCAGTTTGTTTTAAGTTCATATACAGTATACTAAATACAGTCATTCATAGTTTTATAAATTAATTCTTTAAGGTTTCGCTTATTTTTTCAATGAATATAAAATATAAGAATCAATGTCAGACTACTGGTAAGGACTTCAGCTTTCCAAATCAAAAAGCATCAGCCATGAAACCATCTTTTTGTTTCAAAATAGTGAAAGAAAGCACATCTTTTATGCCAATTTTTTATACAAATCTAAATAAAATAGATAAGCCAAATGCACCATTCTATACTGTAGAATAAAAGTATTTCATGGTAAAAATGGTATTCACATTATTTCACAGACATACATCTTCATATTTATGTAAAACTGCAATTTCAGATGAGGCCTTGTTTATATACCTACAGAGGTATTTTGTATTGATATTCCTCATGTTTTATTGGCATATGACTACAGAGCGTAGTTTCTACTACAATTCCTACTAACTCAGGCTCCTCCTACATGAACTTGCAGCAGAAAAAGAAAAGATATTTTGATATTTGTTTGCCTTTTCAAAACACAAAAATGTATATAGTAAACTTTTATTTTGAAAACTTAGTTTGGACCTTTTTACTTCTTTATAATAAATGCTGGAAAGTTTTTCATCCATATGTCACCAGCCCAAAGACAGAAGAAGTTTTACTGAATGGCTTTTATATTAGAAACTCAGGTACTGTCTATGCCTCATTACCCCGGCAGAGTCTATGGGATGGCAGATCACACATTTTGCAGCATCCCAGAGTTCAAATCTAGCTAGCTTCTTCTACCACTGACTTACAATATTCATTTATCTTACTGTCAGTTTAAGTTCTCCCCTCTTACCCCCTCATTATTTCAACCATCCCCAACTATTATAAGAAAGGAGGTGAAAATCTGGCACCAAATATGGGTGCTGAAAGATTCTGGCCTTCATCTTGAAGCATCTCTTATATACTGCTGAAGTTGAAAAGCACAGGGTATCGCTTGCACAGAAAAGGGGATGGATAAACTTATTTCAATGGGATAGGGATATTCATTGTTACCAACTGTATAGTAAAAACTAGTTAGGTTATGGAAAAAGGGATGGTGCAAAAGAAAGCATTATTATAAACATTATTACGTGATTACATTAAAGACCACGTAGTAGAAATAAAGATAGACATTCCAAATAATAAATACAAATATAATAGTGGGAATTAAAGATGCACTATCAGTTTCCAGATGCTTGATAGAAGTATTGTAACAATATGCTGAACAAGGTCAATGAAGAAAAAAATAATAAACGTAGCAAAGTGGCTTTAAATACCTTACTATTAACAAGCTAAACAGCTCAGAAGATATAGGGACTTGGTAGGGACAAGCATGTTCTCAGTACCACAAATGATTGCCCACTCAACTGAGTGGAAACCCATTGACTTCAATTAGCTTTGGATCCGATTCTAAATACAACAGTAGGAAGTTACTTTGTAAACAGATTTATTTTAAAAATAACACCATTTAACTTTTGCTTTTAGGTTTTAAAGCAGTATTTGTCAAAGCTGAAGCAAGTCAGCACACTCCTAGAATTTTAAACTACTCTAGCTTAAGGACATCAAGAATATAATATTTTAATGCATAGATGATGAAAAATCCATCTTCAGAAGCTTTAAAAATACTGAGTTAATTTTTTTTTCAAATATGGACTGTTTTTCTTTCCTCACTGAACAAACCAAATTCAAAGTTTCCAACTTCAGCTGTTTTGGAGCTACGTGTGCATAAGATTCCAGTCAGAATAGCACTGAAATCTTTTTATGACTACTCATACCTCAAAATAGACTACCAGTTTTGCTCAGACATTCCTAAAAATTCACCTTTGGGCTGAGACCAAACATAAAATGTTTCATGCAAATAGGAATTTGTTTGAAAAAAATCATAACGAGAGGAATTAGAATGGAAAATGGAACTCATTCTCAACTAAAGTATTACCTCCAAGCAAATGGTATGATATGGAAAGGGAGATAATCACTTGACCTAAAATAAGCATAAAATTTTTTTAGCTGTTTCATCAAATGCTATTTTAAAACTAATTTGCCCTTTGGTGTGAACAAGTCTGAAGTCTGCACATTAGCATTCTCCACTAAGAAATCTTATCTCCTGGCATCAGAGGGCTAATTACAAGTGTTTCCATTTGTGGTTTTGAGGAAGAGATTTTATTCTATGTCAGCAAAACGAAGAAAGGAGATCAATTCCATTTCAGAAACGATGCTAGAAAAAGCAATGACATGGCAGCAAATACATTACAATGCTTCCATGTGAGAAAATGCTTAATGGACTTTGAATAGAGTTGGTGATGTAGCAAACAGACAACTTCTCAAAGTAATGCTGATTTGCATAGCTAAAGGCTAGTTCACCCCTACAAAGTAGGAGGAAAGAAAAAAAACATAGGACCAAGAAAATCCATTAATCTCAACTCTGAATTTCTGTATCAATCCATTAGGATGAAGATGGAGGACAGGATGTGACCCCCTTTGCCCTCTGAAGGTATGTCTTGCTTAGGATAAAAGCTTTGCTGTTAAGGTGTTTGCTAAAAGTCTAGTGTAGAGTAGGTGTGTATACTTTCAACGTGCTAGCAAATCTACCTCTCGCCTGCTTCTACTTTTGAATCCTCCTCCCCAGTGAATAGCTCTAGTGCCTATAACTGTTGATGTTCACAGCTTTCCCAACCTGCAACAGAATGAAATTGATGTTATTCTTGTAAGTTTCAGTGCTGCCCAGAGTATCAACAGCAGCAATGAAAAAAAACAAGATTTTAGACAGTTTTCACTTGACTGCAGCATATAGGTGGACAAAAAATGATCAACAGAGATACCGGAGTTCTATGTTTGCAAATTTAGAAAGAAATTCAGATCATATTAGGAAGATTTTTCTTTACAACCAAGTGGGCTAGAAACTCTTGTTTTAAAAACAAATATATATATACATATATACATACACACACACACACATTTAGATTCTGTGGAAGTTGATGGCAATTTCCCAAGAAAGCTAACTACTCTCCACATGCAAATAGATTTTTCAAGCTCTAGTGTTAAGTGACATGCAAAGTATACTTATCAGGATTATCTGTATTTACACTGAATCCCCTCTATTCTCAGGTGTGTTGTGCTGAATATGATTGAATATCTTCCTTACCAAATTTAATAATTGAGTTGGAGAAAACAAGAGGAAGAACTTCTAAATTACCTGAAATTCTTAAATAAGGCATTTTTAAAATACATCTAAATTCAAAGGTACAAAACAAATAAAACAACCTATTTACATTTGGGAAGCATGACTGTGGAGCTACACTGCTACCGGTTTCAAATTCTAATACACAGATAGGAGTTCCATTTATTAAACTGCTCATAGCTCTATCCATACCTACTAGATACAAAACCTCTGCCAACATGTATCTAATGAATGAAAGGTCAACAGTCAAAACCTAAAAGCAATACAGAGGAGGTCACCACTGAATCAGCTAAGCCTTTAAATCATCTGAATCTGCTTTAAGTCATCAGTTGATGGAAGAAGTAAATGTTGTCTCTACCAAAGTAAATTATAATAATTTAGAGCCTATTATTATTACAGGGGGGGTAGAGAAAGACAGAGCGAGAGTTTTGGGTTGATTTTTTCTGGATTATTGAAAATTTGCATATGTGCTTTTAAGATTTCCACCTAGTGGCTATATTTATTCATGACATATTTTTTAGAAGTTGATATTAACTTTTCACAAACATTGTATAATACAACACAGCACACAGTACTGAAGTCAAAATATTAGAATAGATGGTTTCCACAGGAAGACACTGATACATCTCAACCCATAAATAAGAAAATTCAAAAGTAACTGTTAGATTTAGTTTTGTCCTGGGACCTCAAAAACATTTTGCAAACACTGTTCAACAAAGCTGATGAGCACCTTCTGAAGTGCAGACATCTATGGATAAGGGTGGAATATAAATATGAGAGACTTCCAGAGCCTACATAACCACCAAGGATTTCTTGTGATGAACCACCACACCCAAAGGTAGAACTGTAGTCACAAAATTCAAAGTGTTCTATTTATTTGGTGTAGCACACAGATTCTAGTACAAACTCAATATCCTGCAGACGCTACCAGCATCTAATCCTCACACATCTCTTCTCTGTCTGCCACCTAAATGCTTCTTCAAAGTTGGCCTCTTCACTGCTACAGCAGCTGTGTCTTACTGTTCTGATGTTTCTGCAATGCCACCACAGTAATACCTCCTCTAATAGCATTGCTAATGCTAATGCACAGGAATGCCATTGGATTGGTTAAATCTTAATTCACATGATTTTTTAAAAATAGATTGCAGTGCATTGAAGACTGCAATCCAGGTATTATAAAACAACAAGGAAGTGTTTAATTTGACATTAACTTACATAGTATTTTATATATCACCTTAAAACTAATAATTTAGGAGGGAAAGTAAAAAAATACTTTATCTTGACCCATATGCCCAATTTCTGGGGAAGATATGAGCTATAGTTAAAAAAATGTAAACTATGTTTTCATAGGAGAATTGTAAGAAGAACCACTTATCTTATGTAAAGCTGCTAATAAAAGTAGGAGTCTATATACAGTGGAAAATGGTTGTTTGCTAAGCACTGCCAATGTGCATGGCACTCTACAAGATATAAAAATAAGTCTCTGCACCAAAGAACTTACAATTTAGAAAGCAGACACTAAGAAGAGATGATGCATTGGGAAATGATGGCCTACATGCGAGCTTCCTGTTTTTCCAGATCAACACCTTTGTTATGTGTTGCAGTGGTTGGGCAGAGCAAGACAGTAAAATCCTGGCTCTAGTGACAGCTAAAGTTATTCAATCTGAATATACAAAATATTTCAAAAATCTATGTTCTTTTCAATTTGCAGGATTCTCAAACATAGTAGGCATATTCAAGACAAATGTTAGTGAAACAAAATTACTTTGGCTACACGTATGACTTGGTCCTAAGGGCTAAAAGAATTTCCTTCAATCAGCTGTGTTCATGTAAGAGAACAAGCTTCAGGCTTACAATGGAGATTTTGAGTGTGTGTTTATATATATATCAAATCTGTGAAAGAAATGGCACTTTTACTTATATCACTCATTTATGGCAAATCTAAAAAGCTTTCCTAAACCGAACAATGGGTTACAAGTTATTTCTATGATTTACAGATGCTTCTAGCGCTTTGAACAGAGAGCTTATAAAAAGTTGCACAGAAGAGATAAAGACCAATGATTTTATTTCACTGAAATATGGGGTAGCATATTAGAGAACATAGTTTTGCATTGTTAGTGGGACAGTTATATTTACAATCACCTATAACAATGTCTAAGTAATGTACCACTTGCTTTTAGTAAAACTTAAAAAAAAAGATTATAAAATGGAATTTGATTTCATATAAGAGAGAATTCTGAGCCAATATATTCTCTAATACCAGCAAGCTATAAATAAATAAATAGTAAAGATATTTGTATATACAACTTATTTGGATATATACCTCAAAGTATTATAGGCTCTAGAATCTAGATCATCTACTAAAAGTCAGTGGGAAGGCAGGCTCTTAATTCAGTCCCATTTGTTACCATGCCAGTCCTCATGTCAAGATTAAAACCACATTCATACCTACTCTAGTATAGTTTATAGAATTAATTCACAATATGCTCTTCCATTAGATTTACACACAAACTTCGCCCATTCTTAGATTTGAAGCAACAAAAGTAAACATTTCCAGGATACAATTTGCTATTCTTCACTCATTTTGTTAAATTGTTTTCTTCTAAATCACATTCATGAATTAAAAAGGTAAGAACAGGAATAACTGGAAAACTAAATCACTAACAAATCTGGATTCTCAACATATCAATTCTTCAATTTTTTTTTTTAATTCTTCACAGTGTGATGCCTAACATTTAAGTGGCTGAAACCCACATTTAAAGGTTCTTACTTTATTGTAATAAAGTGCAAAAAGAGGTAATTCAACCAGTCCCGTTAACTGTAGGTGGAGAGTATGATGTTTCCCTGATGACTTACAAGGGGAAACTGTCAATTTCAAGTTCCAGTTAAAAATAGATACATAATTTCTAGCCTTCACTGATGCAAAAAATAATCTTGACTGTGAAGCCTCAGTGGTTCTCAACCAGGGGTACATGTACCCCTGGGATACGCAGTGGTCTTCCCAGGGGTACATCAAATCATCTAGATATTTGCCTATTTTTATAACGGACTACATAAAAAGTGCTAGTGCAATCAATACAAACTAAAATTTCATAGAGAGAATTACTTGTTTATCCTACTCTATATACTATACACTGAAATATAAGTATAATATTTATATTCCAATTGATTTGTTTTATAAATATGTGGTAAAAATGAGAAAGTAAGCTATGTTTCAGTAATAATGTTTCAATAAAAAAATGCTGACACTTTTGTATTTTTATGTCTGATTTTGTAAGCAAGTAGTTTTTAAGTTAGGTGAAACTTGGGGGTATGCAAGACAAATCAGACTCCTGAAAGGGGTGCAGTAGTCTGGAAAGGTTGAGAGCCACTGATCTAAGTAACCCTCTGCAGACAGATTCAGTGCCTCTGCTGTTGCTCAAAGCTTTCACAAATCCAGTGAACTTGACAAGACTGGCCAGTTTCATTGCTGTTATTCAAAACCCCAGACATCTATGAAACTGACAACCACCATGACAATTTCATGCTACTGCTTCAGGGGTCAGCAGCAGGGGCAAGCACAGGAAATTACAACACAGAGGTCCACCAAATAAATGGTGGAAGAGGACTTCAAATGTATGAGACATCTGAGTCATACAGTTATGAGGCCAGTATAAAATATGCAGCAACTAGATCCAGGGACAACACACTGGTAGGGATGCCTGCACTCTTCCCTTTCCCAGGGTTAATGTTCACAATGGTGTGTTGCTTCTCAATCTCATGGCTAGGTGACCATACACTGTTTGATTTGGCCTTGGGTTAACAAGCTTAATCCTCTGGCTAGCAAGTTTTCAATATCTTCTTCAAACCAGGACTTTATTGCATTGCATAAGCAGGGCGTTACTCAAAGTGCAACTTGCCCATGACACCAGGGCTAACTACATTCTCTCTCTCCAAGTTCCAAAAGGCTAAATTAACCATTCCTTCCTGTCCTAAACTTCCCTGATACACTGTTAAAAACAGCTGCCAGGCCTCACTCCAGAGATGGCTGCATTTCACTTGTGGGTGAAGGGACTTCTTCGTGTAGGTCCTGCTGTTTGAGCTGTGTTTTGCTCTGTGTTTGTATGCTGGGGAGCACAATGGGGCTCTGGCAATGTAAGTAACAATGAAATAGTCAGGGGCTGCCGAGGGACTACACCAATGTAAGAGTGTGACAGCCACCTCATGGCCCCGGAGACTCCACAGCAGCCGAGAGGACATAGAATATCAGGGTTGGAAGGGACCTCAGGAGGTCAGCTAGTCCAACCTCCTACTCAAAGCAGGACCAATCCCCAACTAAATCATCCCAGCCAGGGCTTTGTCAAGCCTGGCTTTAAAAACCTCTAAGGAAAGAGTTCCTGCTGCTCTCCCTGACAAAGCCCTGGCTGGGATGATTTAGATGGGAATTGGTCCTGCTTTGAGCAGGGGGTTGGCCTAGATGACCTCCTGAGGTCTCTTCCAGCCCTAATCTTCTATGATTCTATGATTCCTGGCACCCAGTGCCCGGCCTGTGTACACAGCTAGCTTGGGGAGACTCTGGCCGGTCAAACTGGGCGAGGGGAGAAAGAGGGACTCGTGGGGGCGGGAGGCAGAGCCAGGGCGCAGGGCAGGGGATAAGAGCAGGGAACGGAGCGGTGCCCCCAAGGGCTAAGAGCAGGGAGAGGGGCTGGAGGACAGAGGGCGTCACCCTGGCCGTGGGGATGGCGGAGAGGCGAGGCGGGCTGAGGACCAGGGGGCTTCTCCCACGCGGGGCTGCAACAGGAGGCAGCGGCCGGGCTCTCACCTGCACCAGCAGCGCCTCCCGCTCCCGCCGCCTCCGCTCCTTCCGCGCCTCTAGGCTCCGCTCACTTTCAAACCCCCCGGACGCCATGGCCAGGAGCTGCCGTAAAGTGACGCCGGGGCCGGCTCGCAGTGTGCGGCGCTCGCGGAAAATGCCGTAAAGTGAGTAGCCGACGGCCCCGCGGTCCGTTTGCCGGGGAATGCCCGGGCTTGCCGCCCGAGCCCTGACAGGCAGTTCCCCGCCGGGACTCACCCCGGGAACCGCCAGCAATAGCCCCGGAGCCTGCTGCCGGGGAGCCGCTCCGCACTGCGCCCTCTGCGGGCCGGGCCGGGCGGCTCCATCCCGGGGCAGGGCTTGCCGGCCGCTCTCGCTCGGATGGCATCGCCGGGGGGCCGGGGACCACACGGGGCTGCGCCCTGCCTCTCGCCGTGGGAAACGTTTTGTTTCCGCTCACCGGAGGCCCCGTGTTTCCCCTGCTGGTCTGTGGGTTGGATGTTGAACTAGTCCAGCCCTTCCCTCGGGGTCACTCCCGCTCTTCCCAGGCTCCATGCACCTCACCCACCAGTTCGGTTCAAAACACTTTGAACAGCTCCCTCGAAAATACGTTGTGATGCCAGTGCTGCCACAGGGCACACGCGTGAGATGACCTCAGCATCTGGCCTCTCCCTTAGGACAGAGCTTTCCGGAGCGTTGGAGTTTTAATCGCCTTCGGTCATTTGCTATAATTTCCGAGTTTTGCTTTGGTGGTGGCTTAATAGACACCACAGTTTATGTTTCCTGAAACCCAAACCTTGCTACCAGCTCCAAGAACAGGTCAGTTAAACATCTAGAATGACAACTTCCCCCAGAGCAGATCACACCCAACCCCATGCCAGCTACCAGACTCCCACAAGGATCTTTCCACAAACTATTAGGAAAATGTCAGAGTAATGTCACTTAATGAATTATCTTTTTTGCACTTTATTACTATAAAGTAAGAGCTTTTAAATGTGGGTGCCAGCCACTTAAATGTTAGGCATCACGCGGTGAAGAATGTAAAAAAATGTTCTGAAGAACTGATATGCTGAGAATCCAGATTTGTTAGTGATTTCGTTTTCCAGATATCCCTGTTCTTACCTTTATAATTCATGAATGTGATTTAGAAGAAAACAATTTAACAAAATGAGTGAAGAATAGCAAATTGTTTCCTGGAAATGTTTACATTTGTTGCTTCAAATCTAAGAATGGGTTAAGTTTTTCTGTAAATCTAATGAAAGTCTACATAGCAACATGACTTCATTGGTAAATGTTTTTCCTTTACATTCAGCTTCACCCCATCACTCCCACATGGCAGCATGATCCAGTGGATAGAATGCTGGCCTGGGAGTCAAGATGAGACCTGGATTCTTTTCTCAGCTCTGCCACTAAGGCCTGGTCTTTACTGGGGGGGGATCAATCTAAGTTACGCAACTTCAGCTATGTGAATAACATAACTGAAGTCGACATACTTAGATCTACTTACTGTGGTGTCTTCACTGTGGTAAGTTGACAGCTGACGCTCTCCCATCGACTCCGCCTGCGCCTCTCGCCCTGGTGGAGTACTGGAGTCAATGGGAGAGCACTCGGCGGTCGATTTAAAATTGACCCCCTCTGGATCAATTGCTGCCCGTCGATCCAGCGGGTAATGTAGACAAGCCCTAATAAGTAGGGTCACAGGCAAGTTACTTAACTTCTGTTTCTCAGTTTATTTAGCATAAGAGATTAATGAAACTCACTTTCCTTTGTAAAGCACTTTGAAGTCTAAAGAACTATACATGATTATAAGTATCCCCACACTATAGTTTATGAGGTATAGATGAACAAACCAGTTTATTTATGGCAGTCTTCTTTCAAGGTGGGCAACTAAAATGGATATTTTGAGAAACTAGTAAAAAAAAGTATGTGGTTTATCACTGTCTGCCCAGAGAGGCTCCTTCACTGCACAATGCCACATTGAGGTCAGTGCAGCTCCACACAGGCACAGAGTTCAACTGGTATGGATCCACTTTCAGGTTTGGGGCCTGAGTTCATGATTCTAATCAATTTCTTTTCCCTTCACATCCAGTTGATGTGTTGCAATGTTTCTGTGCTGGAACACTACTGCTGCTGGCCAGTTGCCTACTGCCTAGGATGGGTCTGGGCAGGATGAAAGAAACTGATTAGGAAGTTTGCTGAGGCTCTTATACCTGGCAGTTAGCCAACAGCATGTGCCAGGTCCAATACACCACTTATGTAACAAGTATTGTGCCAGGACCATAAGTCCCACATCACCTCCATATTGGTGCACATAACAAAATTCATTCCGTACATGGTTTGGGAAAAACTAGAGGGAACACTGCCTGCCAGGCTTGCTTTAGAATCATAAAGAAGCAGAAAAGGGCACAAGCCAAATTATTCTAAAATCCTTTGCAAGTCACCTTTAATGGCTAGCAGGCCATCCCCTGTTCTACACTCTTACTCTGACTTCAGAAATCAACAGTGCTAATAATAGAATATGGTCTACCCAAACTTGTACTCCACAGTGAGACACTAACCTTTGCAGAGTGAGTTACCATTTCCCATTTAACACTGTCCCTAAGAGAAGCTGCATGGTCAGTGGTGAGTGATTTTATAAATGTCTGTACTGCTTGTGTTCCCCACTTTCTTTTAGTGCTCTGTGTGAAATTTTCCATAGAAAAGAAAATTGTCAAAAAGTCAGGGGGAAAAATTCTTTCCACTGAGTGTGCTTCTGTACAATTCACCTTAAGCAGAAAGCAAAATTTCACAAGCAAAACGTGCACTTTGCACTGAGAATATGAAATGTGTTGGTCACAGTTACAGGGAAGCTGGACATATCCTGATTGTTGCTTTGTGAGTTCTCGATCTGAATCTTAACAATGGCTTCTGAAGCACTCACACAGAAGAAAGGTCACAGCCAATGAGGTGTGAGTGTGTGGGGTGAGGTGTGCAGAGGCCAAAATGGACTAAATCTAATTCAGTTCCTAGTCTTCAGTTCATTTCTAAAACAATCCATTTCTCGGTTTGCTACTTGTGTTGCTGGGAGAAAATGATAGTTCAGATTGGTTTGGGAATGTCCTGTGGTTCAGTGAAAGAAATAAAAAGTCAGTCCCATAAGAAATTATAGAAAAAAGCAAAGGATGATATAATTAGAGGGTATTTTTCTTTTATAAAAGTTTTACTAAGTCAGTGCCACAAAAAATACCTTGTACCATGACAATGGAGCAGCAGCACCCATGTTATTTATTAGATAGCCGGGCCTCAGTTCATTATGGAGGCTTGAATCAAGAAACAAGACATTTTTACCTCTGTAAAATCAAAAAGACAGGCAATGGCATTTAATAATATTGACAGCCTACATTGTAAATTCAGTTTTCAATGAAAATGAATGAAGAGACTCCTGAAGATCAAAGGATGATTAATCCATTCCTCCATATTCAATATCAGACCATGTGTTTTCTGCCTCTAGGCAATAGTTGTTTGGTTAATGTGCTCAGCTAGTTAGCAGACAAATGGTATCTTCAGTTACAGTTAGATGGAGCAGAGCCACAATTTAAAAAAACAGATCAATTTTTTCCCCAAAAGTTCTAGGTTATTTGAATCCAGGGTTTTCAGTTAGACAGTTCTCTAGTTACAGTTTTGGACTAATATGTTACAAATAAAGGTTTTGTAAGGAGCCCATATAAGTGTAGATGGTACTGAATCATGTAAGTGATAATTTGCTTAATTAATTTATTAAGGAGGTTTGAATGTTTTGTTTCTTTTCAAGACCTGAAAACTATGAACAACATTGGGTGGGGGAACATATCATAATAATTGTCTCTTTATTCCTATCCCTAGCAGATGGTTGTGATTTTCAGTGCCCCACCATGGCCAGTCACTCTCTTCTTAGCCTATCATCTCTTTTGCTCTTATGTGTAAGAAACTGAGACTAGCCACGTAGTTCAGCTGTCGGCCCCTGTGACTTGCCATAATAAAAATCACTTTGTTTCCAGGGAAATTGCTTCTTCTCAATATTTTCTGCACAGAGACTATATAAGATCCAGAGGTGCATATGACAGCAGGTACTTGCGTCAGTGGCTGCTAATATTTTCATGTGACATGGGTAACTTTATCTGGACCTGGCTGGATACTTTCGGAAGTGCTTGGTTCTGATTGTCCTGACATTTTGACTGCTTGAAAAATGCTTTATTTGTCCTCAAAGTCTTTTTTTTTTTAAATGGGTAAGTAAAATAAATCCTGAGCTGTAATCTAACCCCATTGTGCCACTTTTGCACAGGAAAAAAGTGAGAAAACACAGATCTTCCTAGCTGTGGATTCCGTTACTGTCATTTATAATAAGTCTCCTTTACATCACTTTGGCAATGTAAAGGAGCCTTAAAAATTTTACAGGTTTTATGCTCTTGGGGGAATTGACTGAGAATGGGAACAGTTAACTAACAACAGAAACATTAACAATGTTACTATGTAAGCAGGCTGCTACATTTCTGCCTCAGAGAATGAAATCAATTAACTATCAATAGTGCCATTAATAATGATTTTTTTTTCACATCAAGAACAGTGTTTTATTTCAAACATTGAAACAGTTTTGTAGGAATGCACAGAGCAGACTCGGATTCTTCCACACCATATCCCCTCTCAAGCAAAAACTGACTGAATTTTGTTTCAATCTGTTATCTGCTATAAAATGAGCCTCCAGGCAATTTAAGGGATAGCACTGGCTGATTGCATTTCCAACCCTGGCAAAACAGCTGCTTGCTTCCTTGCAATGAAGGAACATAGCTAAATTTCTGCCTCGGGACAGACAGAGCCTGCCTCATGCTTAACAACCCAAAGCCCTACCCCTCCACGCCAGGTGCTCTGCAGTAGCAAGTGAGGAGGACAGTCTCTCTCTCTCTCGCTTGTTTGCACTCATGCACACCCAACCCTGCCCCCTGACAGGTCTTGTTACTCTTGTGAAAGTTGAGGCATTATTGCTTAATGTCCCTAGATTTGAATGGCTGCTGGCAGGGTGTTCTTAGTAGAGTGCCCTGTGCTCTAGAATTTGCTTCTCTGGTTGGATCAACAAAGCTAGAGACTGGTTGGAGGATTTGGAACAATTTCAGATGCTTTGAGAGTGGGTGGCCGTTTCCCAACATCTTTGTAGTAATTTCACTTGAGACAAATTTCAGGGGTGGCAAGGAGCCATAAAATTAAGGTCAGACCAACTATGTCCTGTTATTCTGGATTGTTCTGTTGAGAGGCAATGATGAGCATTGAAGAACATTCCATCAGTCTTTCACTAGAATGGTGACTGATGCGATGCAGGGCTATGAGAGGGTAAGGAGGAAGTGTGGTGGGGAGAAGTGGCAAAAGTCTTTAAGAATAACAAAATGTAAATTAGAAGCCTCAGAGTGCTAGAGAGAGAGTGTGTGTGTGTGTGTGTGTGTGTGTGTGTGATCTCTGAGATTAAGGACAATTGAAACAGCAGCAAAAATGTTTACCAGCCAAGACATTCAAAAATACCTAGTGATGTTGGGTGACCAACTTGAGACATCTTAAAAGGGCCTGATTTTTGTAAGTGCTGAGCACCCGCTCTGAGAATTAGGCTCCTTTACGTTATTTCAAAATCAAAGTACTGTGGACAAGATTTTCAGAAGTGTCTAAACACATAGCTCGGACATGTCCCTGTCCCAAAGAGTTTACAGATCAAACAACACACACATACACTCCTCAAGATACTTCAGTAGAGGGAAGGAGTGAACATTATTCATGAAAAGGGAGGATGCATTGCATTGATGGTAAGTTGCAAAGTAAATAAGAAATTAACAGGGTTTCAGTCCTATCTCTGTTTCTTCATGATACATAAAGAAAGCCAGATTTCCCCCTACCATCCCACCCCATGTTTATTCTTTTTTCTGCTTAATTGTTCCTTAGAGATATATGATTCTGAGTCTTGTCTTCCCTTTTAGAGTTGGGACTTCTAAAACAATACAGAAATGAGCAGGGATCCTAGAAATCTGTTTTCAGAAGAAAAATGCAGAATTTGTATTTTTACAGATAATCTTTGGTTTTTACATTTTGTGAAAAAATACAAACATATGTTAGCTATTAATTAAATTTTACTGAAAGTACCAATGTCGCTTATTGAATGCGTGCAACCTCCCCCTCTTGTGGTTGATTTTTGAATGCGCTTTAATTTTACAGTGGAACCCAGTTTATCCAATCTAATTGGGAGCGGGGCCAGATCCGATAATTAAAAGAGCTTTTTATCCCTTATTTTAAGATGGAGGGAGGGACTTGGGCAGTCAGCCCCACGCCAGGAGGGCTTGGGTGGTCAGCCCTGCCTGGGACTGACCGCCGCAGCCCCAGCCACCCAGGGCTGACTGCCAGTTCGGTTAATATGTAGAGGTGGATAATAGAGGATCAGATAAACAGGTTCTACAGTATATCAATAAAACATGTTCAACTGATACCTATATATATTGTGGCTAGGGAATCTAAAGTTCAACGTTTCATTTTAATCACAGAAAAACACAGATTTTTATGTTTTTTGAACAGATAATTTTGGTTTCTTTTGTCATGGAAAACAAGGATCCCTGGAAATGAGTATAGGGAGAATCAGCCTGTAGTTGAGGGAACGGGGTAAACAATCCTTAGGCTATATCTACACTTAAAATGCTACAGCAACACAGCTGCTATAGCGCTTCAGTGTAGACACTCATGACAGCGTTGGGTTCTTCCATCGCTATAGTTAATCCACTTCTTCGAGAACTGTCTACCCTGGGGGTTAGGTCAGCTTCACTACTTCTTTCAGAGGTGTGGATTTAAATCTCCAGTGAAGATCAGGCTTTAGTATGCCAAGTGTTTTGGTTCCATTCAACAGGTCTTGAAAGAGTTAATGAGTCAGACTAAAACTCATTTTTCTTTCCAAATGCACTTTACTTCCTTGTTACTTGTGATGTCATAATATGCTAGTTATCCAGCTGTCTGTAGAGTCTTCCAGTTAAGCAAGATCTGAATGTCTAATGTAACCCTCCTCCACACACACCCCAAACTTTTGAGTTTTCTTTAAAAGCCACTCTCTCCCCCATAAGGAAGCAAAAAAGGGGGAAAGCCCAATTATTTTCTCCTTCAACAAGGAATCTGAAGCAGAAGAGAATAGATGCATGGCAGATGTCATAGTCTTCTGTACCAATTATGGACTGCCTACTGAGCTAGCTTGTACACACGCCAGATGTGTTCATCATAAGGTCCTTTAATCCACTGCCAAGTACGGCTGAGCTTTATTTAAATAAGGTATATTACACACCGTGCCACCTAGTGGCTAAACGGGTATAATACAGGTTAGCATTCCGTTACATCCCCCGCCTTAAGTTCTACTTTGCTACCATTTAAAATATTTACATCTTTGAAGTTCAGTACCTATCAGTCTGATAAGTGTCTCTGATATTTTCATGTTTTTCATTCCCAGAATCAGTTTTCAGCCACTGCATGGACAGCTCTTATAAAACATTCAACATTTTCCCCTGGTTCTTGTATTCTCTGGTGAAAACATGCTCATGCACATTTCTCTGAGGTACAAAATATGCATCAAACATAGCCAGAACCCTTTCGTAGTCTTCTTTGTGGCTGTCTTCAGTAAAGTCAAAGGATTTAAAGATATGCTCTGCTTGCATCCCCATCACATAAATTAAAGAAGATACCTGTATACCTCCAATTTCTTTGTGAAGTTTGTTTGCAATTCAAAATCTTTCAAATACTGCTTCCAGTCTGTCCATTGGGAAGGTTTGTCAAAGCTAAAGTTCTCTGGGCCATTGAAGAGTGGCATGCTGATGAAATCCTGCAACCTTTATTGCTGTTCCTTCTGTCTGCAACTATTGTGCCTCACCTCATTGGCTGAGTCCTTCATCATTCAGGGTATAGTATTGTTGCTTTGTTCCTTCTGTTTTTGTTCTTGGTTTACTTCTGACATCATGTCATGTTCTTTTGTACCAGATATGGCCTGGTCACAGAGCTTGCTTATACACATCAGATGTGTTCATCATAAGATCCTTTCATGCACTGCCAGGTATGGCTGAGGTTCATTTTAATAAGGTATTATTAAATACACTACCACCTAGTGGCTGAGCAGTATAATACAATTTAGCATTTCATTACAGGCTAGCGTTCCAGGCATAAGGAGTACAGTAGCAACATAAAAAGAACAGGAGTACTTTTGGCACCTTTGAGACTAACAAATTTATTTGAGCATAAGCTTTCGTGGGCTACAGCCCACTTCATCAGATGCATAGAATGGAACATATAGTAAGAAGATATATATACATACAGAGAACATGAAAAAGCGGAAGTAGCCATACCAACTGTAAGATGCTAATTAATTAAGATGCAACATAGAAGGCATGAAGCTGAGAGAGGGGAAAGAGAGAGTGGGCCACAGTTGTGGCCAGTTCTGTGCAGATGCACGAGGTGTGAGAGAGATCAAGAAATCTTCCCTCCCTCTCCCTCCCCACCCATCAGCAGAGGAGGCCCAATGCAGAGGCAAATGTACACTGCACCTTTTCAGAGTATTGCAGAACTGCTGGTGCTGCTGCTGAAGCAAACAAACACAGAATGTCCCAGGAGGAATTCTGGCTGAGTGCAGCATTGCATCTCTCATATACTCACATTTTTAAAAGCCACACGCTAACCCAAAGAGAGCAATAAAACAAGAGGGTTAGGAAAAGAAAAAATGCAGGTGGGGGAAAGGTCGTGTAGAATGTTGTAGGTGAGGAGGAGAATCTTGAACATGATGTATCAAGTGGTAGGAAGCAAATGAAGGGATTCAGGCAGGGAATCAATGTAGTCTGAACAGGTGAGAGAATGATTTTAGTAGCATCATATTAAATAGACTGACATGTGGGAGAAGTTAGAGGCAGGGAGAACAGACAGGAGGTATTGCCAATAAACAAGACAAAGAGATGAGAAGCCCACAAATAAGGGCGTTGGTGTGGGGTATTATGAATAGAGGGTAGATTTGGGAAATGTTGAGAAAGAAGAGACAGATTTATGTTGCTGGATATATACAAAGAGAACTTTGAGTCAAAGAATGGACCGAGATTGTATTGTGAAAACTGTCTTAAACTTGTAATGAGTTTTGCCTTTTGGAGCTAGTATTGCAGGATTCACTGTGATCCTTTTATCCTAGTTTTAAATATTGTCATGCCAAATTTAGAGTAATGGCTGAAGAGAGCTTCAGAAGTCTGCAAAGGACTGATTGCATCCCTGACAAGAATGCCTTAGCAGTCCTTGTATGGGCTTTGGTTGAAGTTTAAAATATTAAAGCCACCCAAGAATAAGAAGGAAAGTCTGAACCTATGTACTGAAGTGTGACTAAAACTGATGAGAAATGTGTTTTTCATATATTTTGCTTTGAAATACACAGCAGAAAAAATAATGAACTAGTTGAGTAAACAAGATGGCCAAGTCAGCAGCAGCCAATAAACTACATTTTAATGTTTGCAATTTGTAAACTATGAGCAGGACTTGGAATGATTATTACAGTTTAGATCTAGGTATTAGACTAGATGGAATATTAAGAATCACAAGATCAGTTATAAAACATCTCACACCTATTTGTTCTACTGCACTGTACCTCTGATCAATAGTTTTCCATTTAATTTAGATTTTAATGGGAAAATTCTTAATTGTGTGTTCTTATAAACATGTTATTTGAGAAAAAAATGCCAGGTAAGTGGCTTTTATTTTAGGATGGTAGTTGTTCGGTGCGGGTTCTTGGGGCAAGGAGGGTTGCAGAAAGAAGGATTAGGGCTGCGTGCATGCCTAGATGCAGAATAGGGCATTGATGTGCTCTCTCGCATCGCAGTAATCGGCCTCCGTGATCTCTTCAGAGGTCTCATGCAGAAGCTGGGCAATCCACTTGTGCAGGTTCCTTGGCAAAGCTACTTGCTCCTTGTCCCAGTAAGGCTAACATATCCATGCCACTGTGCTGTGACGGGCGGGGGGACCATTGCTGCACACAGGCAAGTGGCATAAGGGCCAGGGCGGAAGCCGCATTGTAGTAGACGACCCTCCCTTGCTTCCCAGGTCACCCTCAGCAGCGATATATCTTCCAGGACAAACTCATCCTGTGGAAAATGTGGGGACAGTGTTCAGTATAGGGTCCCCCTGCAGCTGTTGGCTCTCCCCAAGACACAGAACCAACCCCAGAGGACATTACGGCCCTGAAACAATCAGTCCCCCTTGCCCCTGTGCTTACTCACCATTTTGGGGCTCCTGTGGGTTATGTGCGCTTGTTTTGAGACAGGCACTTTCTGCTATTGTGTACACTGTACTTGTCTTTAAGTATGGCCAAATCATTGCTCTGTCTAGTGTGAACAATGCTGCCTCTGTTCAGTGTTGCATTTTGGCTTTACAGATGCAACCTTGAGATCCCAGCCATCCTTGTTATCAACGGCCAAAAGGCTGCAAAGAATCAGGAAACATCCGTGAAGAACCAAAGAGGACCTACTGCATGAGTGGTGGGAGACTGAAAGGAGGCTCCACCAGTAGAATGTGGATCACCGGCACCAAAGCACAGAGCAGCTCATAAGCATCATGGAGCGCTAAGCGTACTCAATACAGGCGCTCATAGCACTGCAGACAGAGCAGATCCGCACCCGCCCCCTCCTGCAGCCCTTGTCCCAAAACTCTTTCCCTTGGCATGTCACCGCCAACCCACTTACCCCAACATCAGGTTTCTTACCACCACCAGCTGCCTCCAACACCCGTAGCTTCACCACCCAGCCCTGCAAACTATGACCCTTACCCACTGCACTCAACCCCCATCACCATGCACTTTAGCCAGCCTGAAGTGCAGCACTCATTTTGTGGCACTCGAGACAGGAAGGTTGAACATGATAACAGGACATATGCAAATCTGTGATTGTCCCAGTCCCCACCCCACCCCTTCCCTCCTCCCACACAGCACAGATGTGTCATGCCCTTTCTGTTTCCCCAGCAGTTGTGTTTTTCAATAAATGAATTTTTTGGCTTTGAAAACATTCTTTATTGCATTAAGTAAAAGATACCATAGCCCAGGAAAGCAACAGGCAGTGCAAGTCAGTGCATCATACGTAGCAAACACAGATGCCTACTACCATTGGAACCACTGCACTTCATTCCCATGCAGTGCACCAAACATTAGTGGTGGCTTTCAGCATTGAATTGCTCCCTCAAGGCATCCCTAATCCTTACAGCCCTGCCCTGGGCCCCTCTAATAGCCCTGGTCTCTGGCTGTTCAAATTCAGCCTCCAGGTGTTGAACCTCTGTGGTCCATGCCTGAGTGAAGCTTTCACTCTTCCCTTCACAAATGTTATGGAGGGTACAGCATGTGGCTATAACCATGGGGATGTTGTCATGGGCCAGGTCCAGCTTCCCATACAGACAGTGCCAACGGCCCTTTAAACGGCCAAAAGCACACTCCACAGTCATTCTGCACTGACTCAGCCTGTTGTTGAACCACTCCTTGCTGCTGTCAAGGCTCCTTGTGTAGGGTTTGATGAGCCACGGCATTAAAGGGTAAGTGGGGTCTCCAAGGCTCACAATGGGCATTTCAACTTCCCCTACGGTGATCTTCTGGTCTGGAAAGAAAGTCCCGGCTTGCAGCTTCCTGAACAGGCCGGTGTTCCAAAATGTGTCATGCACCTTTCTGGACCAGCCTGCATTAATGTCCACCATTAATGTCCACAGTGATCCACAAGCGCCTGGAGAACCATAGAGAAATACCCATTCCAATTTATGTACTCGGAGGCTAGGTGGTCTGGTGCCAGAATTGGAATATGCATCCCATCTATCATCCCTCTGCAGTTAGGGAAACCCATTTGTGCAAATCCACAATGTCACACACGTTGCCCAGAGTCACGGTTCTTCTGAGCAGGATGCAAATAATGGCCCTGCAAACTTGCATCAACACGATTCCAACGATCGACTTTCCCACTCCAAACTGGTTAGCGACCGATCGGTAGCTGTCTGGAGTTGCCAGCTTCCAGATTGCAATAGCCACCCACTTCTCTACTGGCAGGGCAGCTCTCTATCTCGTGTCCTTGCGTTGCAGGGGGGGTGCGAGCTCAGCACACAGTCCCATCAAAGTGGCTTTCCTCATCCAAAAGTTCTGCAGCCACTGCTCGTCATCCCAGACTTGCATGACGATGTGATCCCACCACTCAGTGCTTGTTTCTTGAGCCCAAGAGCAGCGTTCCACTGTGGTGAGCATGTCCATGAATGCCACAAGCAATCTCATGTCGTATGTGTTATGTGAGTCAACATCATCGTCGGACTCCTTACTGTCACGTTGTAGCTTAAGGAGTAACTCTGCAATTCGTGACGTGCTGGCGAGACCCATCAGTATATTCCTCAAAAGTTCAGGATCCATTCCCGCAGACCGAAAGGGAAGACAGAGCGTGCAGTACAAAAAACGTTGAAAGATGACGCCAAATGTGGATGGAAGCACAGGGATTGCTGGGAAGCAAAGCAATGCATCACGGGGCATTGGGACAGGACCCAGAATGCCCCGCACCCCTCCACCCCCTTCCCACAAGCCATAGCGCCAGAATGGGAAGAGGTGCTCTGTGGGATAGCTGCCCATAATGCACCATTCCCAATGCCGCTGCAAGTGCCACAAACGTGGCCATGCCACTGGGCTTGCAGCTGACAGTGTGAACACACAGCAGTGCTTTCCCTGCTGCGCTCTCCAAGGGCTGGTTTAACTCACAGCGCTCTACATCTGCAAGTGTAGCCATGCCCTGAGTGTGTTACAGATTGTTGTAATGAGACATAAAACCAGTGTCTCTGCTGAGTCCGTGATTTTTGGTATCTAGGCGAATTATGAATATAAGCTCCCAAGCTCATGTTTTGACGGTCTTATGCAGATTTCCTTTGAGGATAAGAACTGAAGAAGAGCTCTGTGAAGCACAAAAGCTTGTCTCTTTTGTCAGCAGAAGTTGGGCCAGCCAATAAAAGATATTACCTCACCCACCTTGTCGCTCTCATATCCTGAGACCAACACAGCTGCAACAACACTGTGATCATCATTTTAAAGTATTTAAAACCTACTACTGCTGGCTGCAGATTCAGTCCATAGGAATGGTGAATGGTGACCCCAACCTCAAACCCAATTGCATTAGTCCCTTTGAAGACATGACAACTAACCCTAATTTATGAGAGTTCATTTTTCCTCGTAACCTCCTATGCAGTCTATGTTTTTACTTTTCAGATCTTAAGGTTCTCCATGAAATTGATTAAATTGTTTAATAAGACATTTACCTACCCACATGAGGGATGGGGGAGCCAAATCCATGATTCCAGTGGCACAAAAGCAGCTTCACAAATTATCGTTAACTAGCTGTGCAACTCAGACATTTCAGGCATTGCACTGGAGGTGGGGACTGGAGGGACTTAGACCACTGAGAGCTAAGTACAGAGCCTCTCAGTACTAGGTCAGATCTGGTCCAGACTAGTCATGACCAATGGTTACATAGAGTGGGGGAAACTCTCTTGCCTTAGTTGTCCAAGACTGGAGTTTACTTTTCAGTTTTAGTGTCTTTCCATTAACTTTAAAGGTCCACCATTGTCTGTCCCTGGGTTGGTTGCTAGGTGCTTGGAGTTAGTTTCATTGAAACAACTACCGTGGGAGGTGCCCCTCCTTGCCTGATTGCTTCACCCCCTCTTGTGAGGTGATGCTGCAGTTGCATTCTAGTTACAATTACAATGTTCCACACAAATGTACATGTATACATTCAGAACCATAACCTGTACACATATCTCCCAATGACCATCAGGTTCAGAACATTACACGCTTTCATAAAAGACCTTATTTGACATATATTTATACACAATAACATTGTATCTAACCAGTTGATTCAGTTGCTTGTCCTTTGGGGTTCACATCCCCTGATCTCCGCTTGGGGTATCTGGACCCTGATTGTCATACCGCCTTCAGATTCATACTGGAACGTCTGCACTTTATACAATCTATTTCTGTGCAAAAGGTCAATTGCAAGGACTCTGCTACCGGCGTAAGTAACAAACTGTCCATCAGATATCTTTCCAGCGGTGCCAGAAGGGAAAAGGATTCAGGCTGTAGAACAGCAGTTGAGCTGTGTCATAAGGCTGAAGTTATGCTTCAGGGCCTGTGAGGGCTCCCTACTTCAGTGAAGGGAGAACAGGATCTATACGGGGTGGATTCCCTGGCAGGGATAGATTCCATTGCCATGTCCCATGTAATAGGATAAATATGGATGTCTTCCTTGACCAGAGACATTACATTTCTAAACCCTTTTAGTGGCAGTCACCCAGCAGATTCTGACAATTTTTCTAACTCTGTCATGGAATTTGAAGTTCTAGTTCAAAAGGTCACTACAGGTCTGTCGCATCTTACGCGCATTTAACATGCGCGATTTCAGCTTTACGTGGTCGGCACACACACACACACAAAAAGAGAGAAAAACAACAATTTTAATACTATACCTGTAGTGCGGGCGATTCAACCCGCCATTGAACTCAATGTAATTTTGACTATACGCAGTTTTCGCTTTACGTGCTAACCGCAGAACGGAACCCCCGCGTAAGATGAGACGGACCGGTATTCTTCAAGTCTCACTTTGGCTTCATACAGCAGCATTAATTCATTTTCCTACTTTTCCCCCTTCAGTTATGACTGCAGGTTTCAAACGTTGGTTTGTCCCATTACCATATACTCTGTTAGTATGGTGTGATGCTGTATGATTGAAATATGACCATTTATCTCATTAATATTGCCACTGTTAAACAATTTCAACAAATCTTGTACTAAGCACATCATGTAAGGTGTCAATGGAAAAGTTATGATTTCCTAAGTATGATTATCCTGTTTATATGCATGTATCAGTTTTGTATCTGAAGGTATAAATATTGACTATATACTGGCATATACATGTGTGCTGGGTAACACCCAAGTAAAATCTACAATGAAGTCAGACAGCTATGTGTTGATGACCCATCAAAGACACTTAGCTATCACATATCAGGGGGTAGCCGTGTTAGGCTGTATCCACAAAAACAACAAGGAGTCCGGTGGCACCTTAAAGACTAACAGATTTATTTGGGCATAAGCTTTCTGAAGAAGTGGGTTTTTTACCCATGAAAGCTTATGCCCAAATAAATCTGTTAGTCTTTAAGGTGCCACCAGACTCCTTGTTGTTTTTGTTAGCTATCACAATGGGCCATAGAAGAAACTCATTCCACCCAGATGGCTCTTCCTGCAGATGCCTCAGCCTCCAAGGGCCAATGGCCACCCTCTTGGGTCATCAAGCCATGTAAGGACATGTGATATTTTCATGTGACCCTGGACTTCATCTTATGCCAGCAACTTTCCACAAACTGGGCTGTGACCTTTGTTTGAAACAGAAAATTTCCAGGCACATGGCAAAGGGTTATAAAAGACATGTGGAATGACTCCATTTTGCCTCTTTCCTGCTCTGACTCTCTGGAGTGTGGATTTACACCTAAAAGGAGAATATCAAACTATGGACTGAGGACCTTCCAATCTTTTGGAAGTTGCTAGAGAAACTTTCCAAGCCAGAAGTCTGTAACATCACTGCTACAAACTTGATGCAAGAACATTGCAATTCATATATGTATATGATCTATTAACCATTTTAACTCTCGTCTTCTTTTCTTTTATTAATAAACCTTTACATTTTAGTTACTAAAGGATTGACAGCGGCGTAATTATTGGGTAAGATCTGAATTATATATTGACCTGGCTAAGTGCCTGATCTCTTGAGATTAGAAGGACTCTATATGTGATTAAATTGGTTTTCAATAAACACTCATCATAGAGTTCAGGTTTGGGTGGTGAGATAAGGGCTGGAATGCCTAAGGAGACTACACTTCTGACTTCTTGTTAACCAGTGTTGTGAGACAGACGTTTACTTTTGTTACTGGCTCGGTATAATCTAATGATAGAATAACCACCAGTTTGGGGCGAGTCTGCCCTATTTCTCAGCCGTTTGTCTTGAATCTGGCATTCTCAGCTGTGACCCACTGAGGCACAGTGACATATGGTCAGATAAGAATGGGAGATAGGTGTAGAGAAGTAAGTTCACAGGCCAAATCTTCAGCTAATGTCAATGGAGCTATATGAATATACTTCAAACATTTTTTCTTCAAAAGATGTACCTGCAAGGAGGAAGTAGTATAGACTGAGATGACACAGTCTACAAGTACCTACATTTTATGGTCATAGCATACAAAAAGATAAACATAAAATACTCTTTCTGGAAGGTTGCAACATAACACTAATTTATTGCTTAGAATCCAGTCCTTAAACACATTAGAATCAAGAGTGGAGAGAGAGAGTGAAAGCAGGTTGCTCCCTAAGGCAAAGAGGCACAACTCACCTCCCCTTGCTCTAGGCTGGTTCTTTGTGCAGACTGACTGCTGCTAAACCCAGATGGCACACTTCTCTATAGAGCCTCATAGCCTACAAGCAGGACCAGGAAAACTTCTCAGAATTTAAAAGTGATAGCTTACAATTTTAACACAGTTTTCAATATACCACACTACATGGGAAACAAATAACGGGCTCTTCAACCTAGCAGACAAAGGTAAAACATGATCCAATGGCTGAAAGTTGAAGCTAGACAAGTTCAGACTGGAAATAAGGTGTACATTGTTAACAGTGAGGGTACCTACAACGAAACAGCTTACCAAAGGTTGTGGTGTGCATCAGTATATTATATTTGGAGGGCAGATCTATACCAAACTCACGATGCAAAAACCTTTCCATAACATCACACCATCATGCATTCCTTATTTTTATTACATGCTTATTCCACACATTTTGTATAGAAATTAAAGTGTCCATTTAAAAAAAAGAAGCGAGTCCAACTGGCTCCTTCTCTTTACAGAACAGACAATTTAGCAGTCCTGCTGCTACAACCCTGTGTTTCATTCCATGCTCAAATTGCACCTATTAAGCAATCAATCAAACGCACAACTACAAAATGGGGAATAACTGGCTAGACGGTAGAACTGCTGAAAAGGATCTGGGGGTTACAGTGGACCACAAATTAAATATGTCACCAATGTGATGCAGTTACAAAAAAGGCTAATATGATTCTGAGGTGTATTAACAGGACTGTCGTATGTAAAACATGGCAGGTAACTGTCCTGCATTACTTGGCACTGGTGAGGCCTCAGCTACTGTACTGTATGCAGTCCTGGTTGCCACACTTTAGGAAAGAAGTGGACAAATTGGAGAGAGTCCAGAAGAGAGCAACAAAAATGATAACAGGTTTAGAAAACCTGACCTATGAGGAAAGGTTTAAAAACTGGGTATGTTTAGTCTTGAGAAAAGAAGACTGAGGGGGTCCTGATAACAGTCTTCAAATATGTTAAGGGCTGTTATAAAGAAGACAGTGAACAATTGTTCTCCATGTCCACTGAAAGTAGGCCAAAAAGTAATGGTCTTAATCTGCAGCAAGGGAGATTGAGATTAGATATTAAGAAAAACTTTCTAACTATAAAGGTAATTAAGCTCTGGAATAGGCTTCTAAGGGAGGTTGTAGAATCTGCCTCACTGGAGGTTTTTAAGAATAGGTTGGAAAAAGACGTGTCAGGGATGATATAGGTTTACTTGGTCCTGCCTCAGCAAATGGGGCTGGATGTGATGACTTCTTGAGGTCGCATTTCTATTATTCTATTTTCATTAATAGGCTACCTATAATAAGGTAGCCTATTAATAAGATGAACTTGAGGTTCAAAAAGGGAGTTAATACTCTTTTTGAACACACTTACATGAACTAAGAGAAGGCATGTTTGTATGTGACACACTGTACCTCAAGACAGCACCCTGTAACCCCATATTCACCACTTGTATATTGTTATGATATTTTGTACAAAGAATGACTTGTAAGATATCATATGAAAGGTCATGATCTGCTGAAACTCATTGTTCTGTGAAAATATGTATATCATCATTGTATATGGAGTTATGAGATTTTGCTATATGGTTTTGTTATTGAAATATGTTGTGAGTCTGTGAGAGGCCCACAGTTAACTCTCCAGTGGCAACAAAGGAGATGACCCACACCCAGACGGGTGTTAAGCAACCATCACCAGCAATTGACCAGCAGGGGAGTTGTAAACAAGAGAGTTACAATTCAGTAAGAGACAGTTACTCAACCTCTACACAATGGGGATTCCTTAACTCTGTGATTCAGCAAGTCATCAGGACACGTGATGCTTAACTCCATGTTTGACCCGTATTTTTCCAGGCACATGAACTGACGGTATAAAATAAGGGACAGTGGCATCTTGAGATCACCTCTCTCTCTTCCCCAACCTACTCTGAAGGCAACAAGAACGGTTGGAAGAAAAAGACTTTGAACTGGCGAGATTGGTCCCAGGCTGAACAGGGAATTTAGCCTGTGTATTAAGAACTGTGAACTGCTTACAATGCCTAGTGGGGTGAGAAAAACTGTTTGATTCAACTCTTGTATAGTCTGATAAAGTTTAGGATTTAAAATGTGTGTTTACTTTTTATTTCTTATGTAACCATCTCTGACCTTTGTGCCTACCACTTATAATCACTTAAAATCTATCTTTCTGTAGTTAATAAACTTATTTTAATGTTTAATCTTAACCAGTGAGTTGGTCCTAAGTGCTTGAGGGATCTGCTTAGATTACAGAGGCTGGTGCATGTCCACTATCCTTTGATGAAGTGGCAAACTAATTAATGAGCTTGCATCATTCAAGAGGGTCTTAAGCAGTATAAGATGGTTCATTTGTGGGGTGCAAGGCTGGGTCTGGGGGGAATTTGCTGGCATCTCCCTGTGTACAATTCATGAGTGGCTTGGAGAACATTCATGCAACTTAGCTGAGTATGTCTCTGCCTGTTGATGGCTGTGATAACAGCACCTGAAGGGGTTTGCTGCTTGTAACTAGCATAGCGTTGTAAGAGACAGTCTCGGATGGAGAGTTCAGGGCACACAGCAGTCCCACAGTTCCAGGTTATAGCCTGGGTGTCTGTCACAGTGTATTTTAGTTCAAAAGCATTAAATAACTTGACAATATCATGATTTCCTTTACAGCATATATTACCTCCTACGTAGCAATAAGCATGGACTCTAACATTCTCCAACAAGTTCTCTAAGAACATAGATTTGCGGCTTTCAATTCCTGGAATATTTTCCTATTACATATGGAATTTCTTTTGTTTGCTTAATACTACTGATTGTACTAATATTCTACAGGTCTGGCGCTATTTAGTTTCTTCTCTCATTATTCTAAGTCAGGCCAGTCACAATCCTGATGTTCTTGAAGAAATGATCCCTCAGACACAGTTTAGAGTTGAGTGATGCTGCCACCTGTTGTCAGATGCTACCGGTGTGGTGCTCTGGTTGCTCCTATGTTGACATCACTTGGCTGCGTGCGTGTGTTCCCTCTGTGTGCGGTCCCAGCTCTGCAGATAGCTGACACAACAAACCCGACGAGAACCCCCAATGACCACAGACTCTAGTAAGGTACGAAGGCACCTCGGCCAGGTTTATTGCGACCCTGACCCAATTGCAGTTCCCCGCAGATTACTTAGTCTACCAGGCATACTACAAGAAAGTGCCACTCGGCAATGGACTCAGCTCAGTCAGTGGCGGGACTTTCCACTGCCCCTTCGGCCGGACAAAGACACCACCCCAGGGATACATTCTTATACACAGGTACACACAAGTTACACATCACTCCTGACGTATTGAGGTGCAACCCCTCTACGCAGCAAGGTGCAACCCCTCTACGTAGTAAGGTGCCGCCTCTCACCTTGTACATGTTGGTTCGATCAAAACAACTCTATCCATCATTTTACCCTTCTGCCCCTGTCATTGGGATGGGTCGGCCTGTTCCATGTTATCTGTGGAATGTTCCCGTATGGTATGTCTCGGTACCATGTTTATACTTTAACTTTGCTAGGTGAATATATATTTATATAACATCAGCCCTTTTCCTGCCAGCTTCTGTGAGCAGGGCCTGCCTTTGGCTCACAGCTTAACTTTGCTTTATGTTAGCAAAGTCTTGACCATTTCTTTAGTTCAGGCCTCAAGCCTTATACTGGGCCTTTATCAGGGCCTTCACTTACTACATTTACTGGGCCTTTATCAGGGCCTTCACTTACTACACTACCATTTTATCAGAGAACCAGCATGAAGTGTGACTATGACTATAATTTTAGTTGGTGGTGTGAAATATGGAATACAGTCCACTCCACACTGATTATCAATGGCACTTATAAAGTATTTACCAGTGTAGTACCTAGGCACTTGTCTAGATTCTTATTTTCATTATCCACTGAATACAGTACTAGAATGGACAAGTGCCAAGTATTGTTATGCATATAAGAACCATATTGTCCTAATCCTGTCCCAGGAGGTTGCACATTAGTTAATTGCAGAATTTGGTTATCTGCATACTAAATTAAGGTCAAATATTGCTGTTCAGTGTAATCACTTCAGATAAGTCAATTAGTCATCATATACAAGATTTTCCCAACGATGAAAGGTCGTTCTCCCCTCCCCCTCAGTAAATTATGGAAAAATTATACTGCAAAATATAAACAGTGTTTATGACAAAAAATCCTTAATCATACTGGCAAGAAGAATGCAAAAAACAAAGCATAGCCAAGATAGAATGCAGCTATTGAACTCTCTATAGGAGTTGCTATTCAAATCTTTAAAGCAGAAAGTGTTCCCATGATATTTACAGTAAGAGTAGAGCTGACCTAAAATTCAGAGACTAAAAATCATCTATGTTCCTGCAAATCTGAAACTCATACAGGAATAAATGCTATTGAGTATACGTATATTATTTAAGTGTTTCAAATGTCTCCCAAGATAATTTGGATTTACATGTATTTTCTATACTTAGTCTAGGGAGTATTACATTCATAGATAATAAGGCCAGAAGGGACCATTGTGATCATCTAGTCTGGCCTCCTGTACAACACAGGCCATAGAACTTCCCCCAAAATAATTCCTAGAGCAGATCTTTTAGAAAAACATCCAAATTTGATTTTAAAATTGTTAGTGACGGTGAATCCACCACAACCCTTGGTAAATTGTTCCAATAGTTAATTACTCCCACTGTTAAAAACAATTATGCCTCATTTCCAGTTTGAATTTTCTAGCTTCAATTTCCAGCCATTGGATTGGGTTATACTTTTCTCTTAGATTGAAAAGCCCATTATTAAACATTTGTTTCCCATGTGCATACTTATAGACTTCATCAAGTCGCCCCATAATCTTCTCATTGTTAAGTTAAATAGATTGAGCTCCTTGAGTTTTCTCTCTGAACCCTCTCCAACTTATCAATGTCCTTCTTGAATAGTGGGCACCAGAACTGGACACAGTATTCCAGCAGCGGTCAAACCTGCACCAAATGCACAGGTAAAATAACCTCTCTCTCGTATTTGAGATTCCCTTGTTTATGCAACCCAGGATAGCATTAGCTCTTTTGGCCACAGCGTCCCATTCACAGCTCATGTTCAGCTGATTATCTACCACAACCCCCAAATCTTTTTCAGAATCACTGCTTCCCATGATAGAGTCCCCCATCCTGTAAGTATGGCCTACATTGTTTGTTCCTAGATGTATACATTTACATTTAGCCGTATTAAAACAAATATTGTTTACATGCACCAGTTTAACAAGCAGTCCAGATCACTCTGAATCAGTGACCTGTCCTCTTCATTATTTACTACTCTCTCAATTTTTATGTCATCTGCAAACTTTATCAGTGATGATTTTATCTTTTCTTCCATGTCTAATAAAAATAGCAGAGGGCCAAGAACCAATTCCTGAGGGACCCCACTGGAAACAGACCTGCTTGATGACGATTCTATGTTTACATCTTGAGACCTATCAGTTAGCCAGTTTTTAATCTATATAATGTGAGCTATGTTCATTTTATATCATTCTAGTTTTTTAATCAAAATGTCATGCAGTACCTATTACTTCAACACTATTACCTTTAATCAACCAAACTTATAATCTCATCAAAAAAGGATATCAAGTTAGTTTGACAGAATCTATTTTCTATAAACCCATGTTGATTTGCATTAATTTCATTACCCTCCTTTAGTTCTTTATTAATCGAGTCCCATATCAGTCGCTCCATTATCTTGTCTGGGATTGATGCCAGGCTGACAGGCCTTTACCTGGGTCATCCCGTTTACCCTTTTAAAAAACTGGTACATTAGCTTTCTTCCAGTCTTCTGGAACTTCCCCAGTGCTCCAAGACTTAATGAAATCAACATTAATAGTCCAGTGACCTCCTGAGAGAGCTTTTTAAAAACTCTTTGTTGCAAGTTATCTGGATTTGCTGATTTAAAAATGTCTAACTTTAGGAGTCTCTGTTTAACATCCCCCAGAGATACTAGTGGAATGGAAAGAATGCTATCATCACCATATGATGAGACTATATCATCTGTTTTTTCTCCAAATACAGAACAGAAATATTTACTGAACACTTCTACCTTTTCTGCATTATTACTGATAATTCTCCCATTTCCATCTAGTAAGGGACCAATACCATAGTCAGGATTCTTTTTGTTGTCATTATATTTTAAAAACTCCTTATTGTGCTTAAATGGCCATCGATTTCTCCTTCTCAGTGAATGCCATGTCATGTTTATTATCTTCAATGACAATTGTAAATATTTTAATTACTACCACAGTAAATGTCTAACTTTGGGTAACTACATATTCTACCCATTTGCTCATAGTGATGCACCTTAAGTGGACTGCGCTTTTTTCTCAAGTTACAAGCCTCAAGCATGAAGGTGCAGGGCAGAGCTAGGAAGTATATTTTTATTTTGTTTTTTGAAAATTCTCTAGCCATCCTGCTCAAGACAATCTGTCCGCGTCACTCAATTTGGTTACTATGCTTCTAAGCTATATTCAATATCTATTGTGGACGTTTATTTTAATTGCTCCCATCTCTGTACCCATTGCGTTGGGCTGATTTCATTAGAATCATAGAATATCAGGGTTGGAAGGGACCTCAGGAGGTCATCTAGTCCAACCTCCTGCTCAAAGCAGGAACAATCCCCAACTAAATCATCCCAGCCAGGGCTTTGTCAAGCCTGACCTTAAAAATCTCTAAGGAAGGAGATTCCACCACCTGCCTAGGTAACCCATTCCAGTGCTTCACCATCCTCCTAGTGAAAAAGTTTTTCCTAATATCCAACCTAAACCTCCCGCACTGCAACTTGAGACCATTACTCCTTGTTCTGTCATCTGCTATCACTGAGAACAGTCTAGATCCATCCTCTTTGGAACCCCCTTTCAGGTAGTTGAAAGCAGCTATCAAATCCCCCCTCATTCTTCTCTTCTGCAGACTAAACAATCCCAGTTCCCTCAGCCTCTCCTCATAAGTCATGTGCTCCAGCCGCCTAATCATTTTTGTTGCCTTCCACTGGACTCTTTCCAATTTTTCCACATCCTTCTTGTAGTGTGGGGCCCAAACTGGACACAGTACTCCAGATGAGGCCTCACCAATGTCAAATAGAGGGGAATGATCACGTCCCTCGATCTGTTGGCAATGCCCATACTTATACAGCCCAAAATGCCGTTAGCCTTCTTGGCAACAAGGGCACACTCTCGACTCATATCCAGCTTCTCGTCCACTGTAGCTACTTTTCTGCAGAACTGCTGGTCCTTTTCTGCAGAACTGCTGCCTAGCCATTCGGTCCCTAGTCTGTAGCAGTGCATGGGATTCTTCCGTCCTAAGTGCAGGACTCTGCACTTGTCCTTGTTGAACCTCATCAGATTTCTTTTGGCCCAATCCTCTAATTTGTCTAGGTCCCTCTGTATCCTATCCCTACCCTCCAACGTATCTACCACTCCACCCCATTTAGTGTCATCTGCAAACTTGCTGAGGGTGCAGTCCACGCCATCCTCCAGATCATTAATGAGGATATTGAACAAAACCAGCCTCAGGACCGACCCTTGGGGCACTCTGCTTGATACCGACTGCCAACTAGACATGGAGCCATTGATCACTACCCGCTGAGCCCGACGATCTAACCAGCTTTCTATCCACCTTATAGTCCATTCATCCAGCCCATATTTCTTTAACTTACTGGCAAGAATACTATGGGAGACCATATCAAAAGCTTTGCTAAAGTCAAGGAATAACACATTCACTGCTTTCCCCTCATCCACAGACCCAGTTATCTCCTCATAGAAGGCAATTAGGTTAGTCAGGCATGACTTGCCCTTGGTGAATCCATGCTGACTGTTCCTGATCACTTTCCTCTCCTCTAAGTGCTTCAGAATTGATTCCTTGAGGACCTGCTCCATGATTTTTCCAGGGACTGAGGTGAGGCTGACTGGCTTGTAGTTCCCCGGATCCTCCTTCTTCCCTTTGTTGCTAACATACCTGAAGAAACCCTTCTTGTTACTCTTAACATCTCTTGCTAGCTGCAACTCAAAGTGTGATTTGGCCTTCCTGATTTCACTCCTGCATGCCTGAGCAATATTTTTATACTCCTCCCTGGTCATTTGTCCAATCTTCCACTTCTTGTAAGCTTCTCTTTTGTGTTTAAGATCGGCAAGGATTTCACTGTTATTTGAATTGTTCATTGAATTGATTGCCATTAGTCTCACCTTCCCACTGCCATGCTCATTTATCTGTTGCCATTAAACCATGGCTGCTTTTAATTGAGCTCTTCTTCATGTCATCTTTCTGCACTTCCACCTGTTAGTGTATTGTCTTCCTCACATGCAGCTCTCTTCTGGACCTTCAAAGCCATCTTCCTCACTGGAACCTCCACTTCCTTTGTTCCATCTACCCTTACTTTCTACCCTTTATATACACACAAGCTCTACCTCTAGTTCACACCTCCACTACACCCTTCATCCCCACTCCTTGCACTCGTGTTCTCTTTTAATATCTTCCTGCTCTTAGCCCCCGACCTTTGCCCCAACCTTGCCATGATCATATGTGCAACATCCTTCCCACTCCCAACCCCTGCCTCCTAGCTCCATGCCCAGTAAGGTAAGGCTGAGAGCTTCTTAATAAGGCTTTGATTTGTAAGCCCTTTAACACCTATTAACCCTTAACCAGCAGGCAGGGCTACTCAGGGAGAACAGAGATTTGAAAAGCCAGCTGCTAAGCGACCAGAGGAGCTAGCAAACAGGAGCAGCTAAGGGAGTTTTGCGAGGGAGTGGGAGAGCTAGATACATCTAATTAACAGTCTCTAAATTTAGGGAAATAAACACCACTCCCCCTGAAAAAACAAAACAGAGAAACAAAACCCAACAAAAAAGCTGCAGGAGTAAAAAGAATGCAGGCAGAAGTCCAGCAACAGAGTGGGGACTATCCAGTTTATTGCACGGGATGCAGCATGTATGATTACCTGCCTTATGGGCAAGTGGCATATGTGTGCATTTGTGCAAGGTCGTCATGGTCTTCAGAGACTAAGTACAGGCCCTGGAGACCAGAGTGGCTGAACTGGAGGACCTAAGGGAGACAGAAGTACATAGATGAGACTTTCCGGGACACAGTAGTGTGGTCCCACCCCAAGTCTGATAACCTCTGTGCTGTTGAGGAGGATGAAAATCTTGGGGAAGGAGAACATCAGAGTGGAGTGGAGGGAAATGATCCCATAGTTGGGACCCTCTCTCCAGATGATGTCATGGTATCCTCTTGCACTGAGGATACCTCTCCAGGGGAGGGAACCCTAGTCACTAGGAAGAGACAGGTAATAGTAATGGGAGATTTGATCATTAGAAATATAGATAGCTGGGTTTGTGATGACTGGGTGAACCGCATGATGAATTGCCTGGCGGGTACAAAGGTTGCAGATCTCTTGAGACATCTAGGCAGGCTTTTATGTGGTGCTGGGGAGGAGCTGATGGTTGTAGTACATGTAGATACCAATGACATAGAGAAAGGTAGGAGAAAGGTCCTGGAGGCCAAATTTAGGCTGCCAGGTAAGAGATTGAAATCCAGGACCGCCATGGTGGCATTCTCTGAAATGCTTCCAGTTCCATGGGCAGGGCCAGTTAGACAGGCAGAACTGCAGTGTCTCAATGTGTGGATGAGACAATAGTGTAGGGAGGAGGGGTTTAGATTTATTAGGAACAGGGGAAGCTTTTGTGGAAGCAGGAGCCTATGCAGGAAGGAAGGGGTCCATCTAAACTAAAATGGAACTAGATTGCTGGCATATAAAATTTAAAAGGTTGTAGAGGAGTTTTTAAACTAAGGGCTTGGGGAAAACCGACAGGTGAGGAGGAGCACGTGGTTCGGAGAGAGACATCCCTTAGGAGAGGATCTATTAATGGGGATTCTCTATATCCTAGAAAGAAGGAGAGGATGGAAGATGATCAAGTACAGGTAAGAACTGATGAGAAACAGTGAAATGAAAGTATCAGAGGGGTAGCCGTGTTAGTCTGAATCTGTAAAAAGCAACAGAGGGTCCTGTGGCACCTTTAAGACTAACAGAAGTATTGGGAGCATAAGCTTTCGTGGGTAAGAATCTCATTTCTTCAGATGCAAGTCTTGCATCTGAAGAAATGAGATTCTTACCCACGAAAGCTTATGCTCCCAATACTTCTGTTAGTCTTAAAGGTGCCACAGGACCCTCTGTTGCTTTTTAGTGAAATGAAAAAGAGTCCCATTCAATTACAACACATAATGTGAAGTGACAAATTTTATAAGTACTTATGTACAAATGCTAGAAATTGAAATACTAAGATGGGTGAATTTGAGTGTCTGGTATTAAATGAGGATACTGATATAATAGGCATCACAGAAATGTGGTGGAATGGTGATTATGGGACACGATAATACCAGGGTACAAAATATATAGGAATGACAGAGTAGATTATGCTGGTCGGGGGAGTGGCACTATATGTGGAGGAAAGCATAGAGTCCAATGTAGTAAAAATCTTAAATAAATCAAAGGCTATGGCTACACTAGTGAGCATACAGTGGTGCAGCTCTCTAATGTAGCTGCTCTAAGCTGAAAGGAGAGAGCTCTCCCATTGGCTTAATTAATTCACCCCCAACGAGCAGCAGTAGCTATGTTGGTGCGAGAAGCTCTCCCACCAACATAGCACTGTCCACACCAGCGCTTAGGTTGGTGTAACTTATGTCGCTTGGGGGTGACTTATTCACACCCCATGAGCGACATAAGTTATACCAACGTAAGTGGTAGTACAGACATTGCCAAAGTGTACCATAGAATATCTATGGATAGGAATTCCATGCTTGAATAAGAATATAGGAGTAGATATATACTACTGACCACCTGACTAGGATAGTGACTGTGAATACTCCGAGAGATGAGAGAGGCTATAAAAATAGAAAACTCAATAATAATGGGGGATTTCAACTATCCCCATATTGACTGGGTACATGTAACCTCAGGACAGGATGCAGAGATGAAGTTTCTTGACACCATAAGTGACTGCTTCTTGGAGCAGCTAGTCCTGGAACCCACAAGAGGAGACGCAATTCTTGTTTTAGTCCTAAGTGGAGCACAGGTTCTGGTCCAAGAGGTGAATATAGCTGAACGGCTTGGTAATAGCGACCATAATATAATTATATTTAAAATCCTGGTGGGAGGGGACATCAAAGAAGCCCACCGCAGTAGCATTACTGTTTAGTTGGGATCCCCATTGTGCATGGTTGCGACACTCACACTTAGGAAATTACTCTATTTATGATAGTTTTATTAATACTGCTAGCAAATTCACAAACATTCCAACCCAGCAAGGTAGGGAGAAATAATACAGAATGAGCTAAGCATCCATATACTTACACCATCCCTTGCAAAACAACCTGAAGTGCTAGTTAACATTTTTCTCATCTTTCCCCTCACCAGTCATCATCCTGTCATCACCCTAGGCATGCTGGCCAAGATACAGCTTTTATAATGTGTTATACTGACACCACTATGCTTAATGCATATTCAGTAGGGGTTTCAGCCCTTTCCCCTGATTTGTAGTTCCTCACCCTACTAATGTTGGGGTGCCCTTCTCCCATAGGTTATTAATCCTTTTACCTCAAGCTTATTACCATATACATCAATTAGTTACCATGACATTCTTGTGGTCAGACATCTGCTGTTGTCCCTAACTTAAAATATCCAAGCTGGTATAAACTAGCATTTTGTGGTTACTTATCAGCAGTTTTGTGATACCTTATGATCTAGTGTTACTGTTGGTTAGCTGCTTATGCTTAAGGCTTTCTGGGGCTTATGCCTGAAGTAGTCCAACTAAGCTATTGTCTTACAGGCCTTGAGGCTTGTAGGCTCATTGCATTATTGCCTTAACTTATACCTCTGCCTCACGTCATAAATACCTGTACCTATAAGCTACAAGCCTAAGGAACCCATGAAAGGATCTCTATGTGTGAGAATCTTGTCTTCCTTCTGTAGTTTATTTTCTGCTACCTACTTGCCCATTGTGAGAGGAAAGTTGGTCCAATGATTAGGTAACTAGCTGGCAATTTGGCAGATCCATGTTCTACCTAGGCCCTGTGGAATTTTAGGCAAGTCATGTTGTCTCTCTGCCTCAGTTCCCCATCTATAAAATAAGGATAATACCTTCTCCACAAGGGTGTTGTAAGGATAAACACATTAAAGATTGTGAGGTGCTCAGCTACTATAGCCAGAAGGACCATATAGGATAGAATAGAGCGGATTTCCCCCCCCCCCCCATCTTGTTGCAGATGGTAAGGCTGGTCACCAGAAACTGAGACTGCCTGGCCTACAGCTGGGTGCACCCTGTGACACTTGCCCAGCACATGGAGCTGCACATCCCATGTGCGCAAGAAGGTAAAAAACCACCCTTGTACTCTGCCTTTCTCTCTGACCTTGAGAGGTCCTGTGGGAGGATGCACAACAATGCTTGTTTGAAAATTTAACAAGAGGGTGATGGAGGCTGACATCCTGGGCTGATCAGAGGTGGGAGCCAGGTTTTGGATAGTGAATGAGAGATGAGTGGAGGTAGGGTGGAGGTACATATGGAAGGGCCTTGAAAGTAGAGGCAAGCAGCTTATATTGATGCAGTAGAGAAGGGGAAGCCAGTGGAGGGGTGCAAAGAGAGGAATGACAAAGTGACAGGAAAATGATTTTTGCAGCAGCATTCTGAATGGATATGAGTGGGGCACGATTGCATTTGGCAAGACCAGAGAAAAGGCTGTTGCAGCGAGACATACAATGATGAGAGCCTGGACTAGAGCTTTAGCTAAGGGGATGGATCGGAAAAGCCATATCTCTAAAATCCTTTCTGCATAACATCTCTAAGATTTAGACAGAGCCTATGTGAGGATCTAGAAAAAGGTCTGAGTCAAAGATGACACCCAGGTTACAGGCCTGAGTGACAGGCAGGATGGTGGTGATGTCCACTGTGATCAAGAAAGGAGGTAGCAGGGAGGGCTTATGAGCAAAGATTAAGTTAGAATTCCTAGGATACTTAGCATTGTGTTTCATAATTTCCTACCCATTATGCAAGAACTTTTTCAGTAGATAGAAATAGAAGTTAGAACTCTGTTTGCTAACACAGCACTGGGTGAATTTCAAATGTTATCTGTTTGCAGTTCAGCTATCTTGGCCCTTTTTTCTCTGTTTCTTAGAAATCTCATTGTAAACTTGCCAATATATCAGTAAAAGTAAAGAAAAATATTTCAGCAAAAGAAATATTTTTGGAGGAAAATATCATCCACTGGAAATTTTGGATCACAGAAAAGTCAGCAGCTTAAGGAACCCATGGAAGGGTTTCATTGTGTGAGGATCTTGTCTGCTTTCTGTAGATACTCTTCTGCTCCATGCTTACCCATTGATTATCTGGTGAGGCTGGACCAGTGGTTAGATCACTAGTGTGGTATTTAGGAGAGCTAGGTTCCATTCCTGGCTCTGCCCCAGACTTCCTGTGTGATCTCAAGCAAGTCACTAGGTCTCTGTGTCTCAGTTTCCCATCTATAAAATGGGCATAATACCAACTTCACAGGGGTATTGAGAGAATAAACGCTTTCAAGATTGTGAGGTGCTCAGCTATGATGATAATGGGGCCAATGTTAGATAGAACAGAGCGGATTTATCAAACAAACTAACCCTATTTGTCCTGAAGATGGTTGAAACAGTTTATATAGTTTTCTGTATCAACTTATTTAATTTTCATTTTAAGAAAATAAAACAAAGTTAAAGTTAGGCAAGCCCCTTAAAATGAGGTTATACATGGACAGAAAACTATTACAAAGCGGTGGGGGGGGGGGGGGAAGGATCATAAGTGGAGCTGGTTAAAAATTTTTCACCACAAAATGTTTTTTAAACAAAAACCACTCTTCTTTCCACAGGGGAAAGGTGAAGGGGAACTGGGGGAGGGCGGCCTGGGTGCTGGGGGGGCGGGGGCAGGCAGCAGCGTGCTGGATGGGGGGGGGGTTGGTGGGGCTGACAGGCTCCCTACCTGGCTCCGCACCTCCCCCCCCCAGCAGCAGCAAAGTTTGGGTTTGGGAGGGAGTTGGGGCACCAGAGAGGGTGAGGAGGGCTCTGGGTGGCGCTTACCTGAGGGGGTCCTCGGAAGTGGCGATATCCCCCTCACTCAGTTCCTAGGCGGACGCGGAGCCGCCTCTGCCTGCAGGCACCGCCCCTGCAGCTCCCATTGGCTGCGATTCCCAGCCAATGGGAGCTGCGAAGCCAGAGCTCTGGATGGAAGCTGCACGCAGAACTGCTTGGCCACGCCTTCGCCTAGCAGCTGAGCGAGGGGCAGGGCCGACTCCAGGGTTTTTGCCGCCCCAAGCGGCGGGGGTGGGGGGGTGGGGAAGCCACGATCGCGATCGGCTTCACTGCGCCGCTTTCTTCTTCACGGCAATTCAGCGGCAGGTCCTTCCCTCTGAGAGGGACCGAAGGACCCGCCGCCGAATTGCCGCCGAAGAGCCCGACGTGCTGCCCCTTCCCGTTGGCCGCCCCAAGCACCTGCTTGCTGAACTGGTGCCTGGAGCCGGCCCTGGCGAGGGGGATGTCACCACTTCCAGAGAGCCCCCCTGGAAAGTGCCGGCCACAGCCCACCTCACCCCATCCCGTGCCCCAACCCCCTGCCCCCCTCACACCCAAACTCTGCTGCTGCTGGGGGCGCGAGGGTGGTGGCCCAAGACTGCCCCAGCAGCGGCCAGTGTGACTGGAGCAGGGGCTGCCTGAGCTGCCCCAGACCCAGGTGCCCTGGCTGTTGCAGAAGTCATGGAAAGTCACGGAATCCGTGACTTCCATGACAAACCAGGCCATGATCATACCTCCGAAAAGGAATCAGGGCCCAAATCTATATAGTGATGAGTGCCCTCTTTACTTACAGTAAAATCCTCGTCCCATTGAAGTTAAGGAGAGTTTTGCCCTTATGAATTTGAGTGGGAAGTGCAGGACTCAATACTTTGCCAGATCAGCCTTTTAGGCCCTGAACCAGCAAAGCACTTAGGTATGTGCTTAACTTTAAGCATGTAAAATAATGCCATTGACTTCAATGCTTAAACTTTACATGCTGAAGGGTTTTGCTCTATCAGGGGTGTGGCTGCCAGGTTAACCCCTCCAAAGGAGGCTGGGAACTAGAGGTGTGGAGTAAGGAGCAGGGCTTCCACCCCTAAAACAATCTACCTCTGTTGATGGACATGACGTCAGACATTTGTCTTCATGTGCTCAGGGTTAAACCAACTGTCAAATTTGGGGTTGATTTTGCCTTGGGTGATTTCCACCTTCCTCTGGAGCATTCAGTGAGGATCAGCCAATAGGACTAGTTAACAGCGACTGCAGGGGGTGTGCAGGGGGGATAGGCCTTATTTAGTCTTTTCATCCCATAGATTTCAAATTCATAATAATAATGACAATAATTCAAGCAGTTTTGTCATTTAATGAACCCTAAATAGAAACTTAGTGTGAAAACCCATGCCCCACCAAGCCTTAGACATTGAACTCAGACTCTTGACCCTGAAGCATTCTGGCTCATTACATTTCCAGGAGAAAAGACAGGCTTGATAAGTTTATGGAGGGAATGGTTTGAAGGGATAACGTGGTTTTAATCAATTAGGCATTAACGTGCCATCGCGGGTAAAATGAGGGTCCGGCTGTAGAATCTTGCCTGTATGCTCGGGGTACTGCTGATCGCCATATTTGGGGTCGGGAAGGAATTTTCCTCCAGGGTAGATTGGCAGTGGCCCTGGAGGTTTTTCGCCTTCCTCCGCAGCATAGGGCAGGGGTCGCAGGCTGGAAGATTCTGTTGCGGGTGGGTCAGATTTTGTGGCCTGCATCATGCGGGAGGTCAGACTAGATGACCATATTGGTCCCTTCTGACCTTAAAGTCTATGAGTCTATGAGTCTATGAGTGTTATAAAGAGTGCTTGTGGGTGGCAAATCACTCTCTTCTGTAATAAGAGTTTCAAGTTAATCCTCCCAAACGAGAGCCCTTCGCACCACCTCTCTGTAATAAATCTGTCACCACTTCACCGTCATTCTGCCTTGTCATTTTCTCCTCCAGTGCCCGTTTATTCTCTGGAGCATTACAGGAGATTGCCTCACCTTTACTGAAGAAATCTTTCCGGAAAGATCCAATCCTGTGAGGTGCTGAGTGACAACTGCAAGAGGTTCTGAGTGCCCTCAGCTCCCAGTAAGGCCAATGTGGGAGTTGAATACCTCTTCTTGGATACTCACCAGACTGCTGTGAGGGAACAAACTGCTGGATAATTTGTGCTTTAAGCCTCTGGATTGTAAACGGAGTCTGGGTATTGCCCCTGTCTTGAGGCTTCTAGACACACTCTCAGGGTGCAGATCCTCTGTCTATCACCCCCCTCCGAGAGCTGAGTCTTCACAGTCCAACTGCCTAGACCCTGGGACTAGACTGACGCCTCAGACTTCCTCCATAGCTTAACACACCCTTTCCCAGAACTCCAGCCAGGTGGGTGTCCTGCGTCTTCAGGGATGTGTTGTTAGGGTGATCATATTTTCTAAAGGGAAAACAGGACACCACACAGTGCTTGCCTGAAGCACCCTTCTCCCCCCCACGTGCAGAGCTGGCCCAAGCTGCTCGCCCGGGAGCTCCCTCCCAGGCACAGGGTTGGCCTTAGGTCTCTTAGGTCTCCCCCACAGGCCCGAGCCGCCTGGCGTCACTGCTTACCTAAGCCCCACCACCTGGGGCTGGCATTGCCATTCGCCCTCCCCCCCAACATTCCTCTGCACGTCACTAGTGGGGCACGTCCCACTTTTTGTCAAAGCTGGGTATTTGTCCTGTTTGCTCTTGTTTTTGGAAAAAAAATTGGTATGCCCGGGACAGTACTGGCCAAAATGGGACGTATGGTCACCCTATATGTTGTAGGTGGAACACAACACACAGACTTTGCACAGGATTCTAAGACATCATTGCTCAGTACTTAATTGCACAAGCTGTACACAGATCTAGACAAATAATAAACCCTACACGCCTTTCCCTGCCTCAGTTTCCTCACCATTCCATAGTATTCTTTGGGCAGGGGTCAGAGTCCTGTGGGGCCATCCAGGGTTCTTCTACATCAGTGCATGGCTTGTTTTCTCAGTCATGGAGCCTCCCCCACCAGGTCAGCTTGCTCTCTCTGACCTTGGTTGGTTCCACAGCTAAACCAGCCCTCCCACTAAGGCAGCATGCCTAGCTCTTCCCCTCCAGTGCCGGCCCAAAGCTTGCTGTGACCATGTGTGTTTATATATCCCACCACCACCATCTGATTTATTTATTCTCCTTCTGGGGATTTTCCACTACTGTAAACACCAGCCCCCTGTTAAGGTGAGGGAGAAAACTGGTTCTTCAGGCTTCAGCCAACCTTCACAGCCTACCCATTGTTAGGTCAGAGTACAGATATTGCGGTCAACTGCGCTCCATTGTCCCCAGTGCAGTGAGGTTACATGCTACTGGCCCTGGTGAATTCCACAATACAGCAATTTTCAATAGTCTCATAATGTCAACTAGAATCCATAAGTTGTACAAATTCCTCAGATCCTCACAGCTCCAGGGTACCCTCCACTCCCATTAAGGTAAATGAGAGTGGAGAGTACTCAGCACCTTGTGGAGTCAGACCTTTGACCTGTACACTCTGGTGATTAACAACACTCTATATTCCAGACAGGGTAACTGTTGGCATCTTCCCAGGGTTGGTTTGTTTGTTTGATGAATCCCATCATGGCCAGTTATCTTGTAAGTGCATTCGTATAAAAGGAATACCCTGAACAGATATTTGGCCTTTTTTTGTGGGGGTAAAATTCAAGGTTTCTTAGCATGGTAATCACATCATTAATAATAAAATCTGGGCCCAATTCTCTTCTCATGCAAGAGAACGTCCATGGCGTTTCACCAGGGTAAAAGCAGTGTGAGAGGGACTCTGGCCTCATTGACGGGTCCAGTGTCTCAAGGCCTAACAGAATAGCTAACACAGAATCAGAAGTGAGGAGCTGCCAACTCCTGTCTCCCCAAGAAGCCGTACTCTCTGCTATGAGGTCAGAGGGAGCAGCAACGTTCCAGGGGTGCTGTAAAAGCCCCTGAGAAAATGTATTTTCTTTTTAGAGCTAGGTCCATGTTAGACTCCTAAGGGCTCCATTCTGTGATGGGCTGAGCACTTTAGCACCAATTTAGCAAAGCACTTAAGCACACGCTTAAATTCAAGCCAGAGGGACTACTCACATGCTTAAAGTGGAGCACGTGTTTAAGTGCTTTGCTAAATTGGGCCCCAGCATTTTGCAGGATGAAGCACTCCCTTGCCAGACTCACTATTTCACAAAGTGAGAATCAAGGTTTACAGCAGCATGTCAGGCAGCTTTCTGAACAGTGCTTGCCGTTCCTGTCAATAAATTACACATCGGTATGAAAATGCACCTGCAAGCAAATGCAGGAGCTGTTATGTGTCAGCAGCAGCCTGGGCATTGCTATACAAATGGCCAAGCAGTCTGTATGGCATTAGAAAATGAAAGAGATGCAGCGTACCCTAGCTTGGAGAACATTAGAACAAGCACATACAGTCAGAAGATTCTGAATAAGTAGGAGTACTAGGCACATGGGATGACTGAGCTGCTCATCTAAAGAAAAACACCTCCACAAATAAAGACCACAACCTATTTGCAATATCAATAGCAAAAAAAGTAATAAGGAAGTCACAGAATGCCTGGGAATAGAGAATAAGTCCCAATTCCCTCATTTTGGCCACGTCAGTGTGGAGACTTTTTTTTTTTTTTTTTTTTTTAATTATATGTATCAATGGAGCCATAGCACAGAATAGAGCACTGGAGTGATATAAGCCAGATTTTTCAAGAGGACTCAGCCTTCATAATTGGGGTTAGATTTTCAAAAGATCTCAGTTTCTATAATAATTATTTATTATTTGTATTAGGATAGCACTTGCAGGGTAGGCCCTCATTTTGCTAGAAACCTGTATAAACATAAAACAAAGAGATGATCCCTGCCCTGTGTCACAGAAGGAGCTGAGCATTTGAAAATCTAACCCAAAGGGATTAAAGTATGCCAGTGGGTATTTACTTCTACAAAACATGCTGGATTATTAATGAATTGTTATGCACAGCTGAACAGTGCTATTCCACAGCAGCAAATATAGTGCATATAATGAACTGTCAAGTTAAATGATCACATTTTCTTTGTCGATGCACCACGATCATCACCCTAAATGTTCTTAGTTTGCAAATATATCAATGAGTCTTATCTTGTGCACAGCTATTTAAATAATAATCAGCTATGCATACTTCGACTGTCTTCCAAACACTGCCCTCTGCTGGCTGGAATGTCATTAGCAGCTCTGTTCAAATGCATATATGAGCAGGCTGCCCTCTAGAGACCTACATCTTGGCCTAAACAAAGGGTTGGGAAACGGGATAGGAGAAAGATGAAAAGGTGAGAAAGAAGGAACAGAGAGAGAGAGAATGGAGGAAGGGGAGAAAAGAGCAAGGGAAAAGAACAGATGAAGGCAGCAATAAGGGGAGAATGGGAAAGAAGAGGAAAAATGAAGGAGAAGAGGCAGCTACCTATGTTGTCATAATCCTACTACGCTGTGAATTTCTCACCTGCATCAGCTTGCAAAAGTTGTCAAGAAAAATTTACCAGCCAAGACAGAAAATCTGCTCACCTAAACTTTTACCACGAGAGGGAGAAGGAAAACAAATTACATGGTTTTACTTACCAGTCAAAAAACAAAACAAAAACCCAGCTCACCCTGGGCCGGCAGAGTGTTGCCAGGTTGAGTAACGAGGTGTCTGTGATCCCACATCAGACACGTGTTGCACTGGCCTCTGTGGGGTGGATGTCAGACCTGTTCAAGTGTCATCATGTCGCCCTCCCAGCTAGTTGCCCTAGTGGCTAAATATTAACCCCAATGACCAGTATTGCTGTACTGTGAGGGATCATAATACTAGCTGCCAATGGCAGCAGCCTAGAATGTATAAACACCTTTAGACTATCCTGAAACAGCTAGGAATTTCACAGTTTACAACTATTACTCATTGTGATGAGGTAGACAAACCCCAAACTGGACCAGGAAAGAAAGGAGTTAATGGTGTATTCTGGAGACAGGATACAGCCCATGCTACCCTATAGCACAAATATTACTGTTACAAAGGCAGCGTGCTCCAGTGTTAGGGCACTGGAGTGGGACTCAGGAGACCTCAGTTCTACTCCCACCTCCGCCACTATGTCTCCTTGGGTGACTCACTTCACTTCTCTATGACTCTGTTTCTGCTCCACCCTCAGTCTGTCTTGTGTATGTAGAGTGAAAACTCTTTCAGGAGGTACAGTAATGCACACAATGGGGCCCTAAGCCCACTTGGGTCCTCTAGTTATTACCATAACATAAATATTACTACTACCAGCATCCTAGCATTAGGGACTGACACCATCAGGTCTCCTCACCTCTACCTTTAACAGTGTCTTTGGGATCCATTGCTAGTTTCTCTTAGTCTTAGGGAAATACTGAGTTCTAGCATTTGGATGCTGAGTGAAAGGTTTCCAAGGGTCTGCCTACAGTTTCCACCATTGCAGATCCACTAATAGTAGCAGCGCTAGAATAGATCGTTAGGTCTAGAGATGACAGTGGTTAAAATGCCTGCAGTCAGTCTATATTCAGGCTCCCACCACTAAAGCTGCACCAAGGAACAGTCAATAGTGGATAATTTAAAGAGAAACATTACTAAAAACAAAGCCTGAGAAAATGAGAACTTAGCAGTGCGGTGTCCCATCAACATCTTCTGCCAAAGTGCCTAACTGCACATTTTTTCTACTTCACCGACCAATAACGTTACACCGAAGTAAATTTCCTGATAATGGCCTTGGTTCGCTGCTCCAATACTACCCCGGTGCAGTGCAGTGTTCTACCCTTACCAAGGCAAGTTCAGTTACACTGGCATAAAACTAGCGTAAGAGAGTGGAGAATCAGGCCCTGTGTCTTTAAAACTATATGCCCTGGATGAAATCCTGGCCCCCTAAAGTCAATGTGAGTTTTGCCATTGACTTTCACATGGTCGGAATTTCACCCCTTCTCTCTTTCTCTTTACTACTGTGAAAAATAAAATAAATTTCTCTGTTAATATCAAATTTTATCATAATTTTAGTAACACAAGGAGACAACTACCAGCATCTAACCTTGGCTAATGTCTTAAAATAACTGTGTTTATTGTACAATTTTAAAGGCAGTAACAACTGCAGGATGGGTTTTAAAATGCCTCTGCACAGTACTATCACAGGCAAAGTTTTAGGCTGAAAATAGCATCTCTTTCAGATTCACAGGAGGAAGTGCAGCGGGTTACTGTTTTTCAAGAACCACACACCAGTTTCCCTGATCATAGTAACTCTTTTGAATTCTTATGCAATCCAGGGTTTTGCAGGCTGCTTCCAGTTCTCCTTCACAGAACACATGATAATAGCGGTGGAAAACAGGACTGAATTCTTGCAATTCCTTAGAACCAGCTGGAAGCTGAAGGGCTTTGACACATTCCCCTTTCTTGTTAGTGCCCCCTTTCAGGTGCCAGGGAACCAGCAGATCTTGAGAATGAAAGGATGTTCTGTTAGTATGAACAGGCAGCTTGGAGTTAATTACCTGCTTTGCATTGCCGCCTTTGTCCTTAGAGTCATTAAGGACTCGGTCAGAACATGCTGAGTCTTGGCTACCGTTGTCATGCATTTGATCACAGAACAATCCCCAGGCCACATCTGTATTGATTTCCTCCTCTTTCCCTTTACTAGCTCTCTTTTCCTTAAGGTACTTTGACTTCTGTTTGTTGTATTCTTGTTCCATTGCCCAGACGTAAATGAGTGCCTTTCCGCCAGGCCTTAGGAGCCGGGCTAATTCACGGACAGCAGCCAGTCTTCTCTCCTAGTAATGAAAAGACTCAATGAGTACATATGAAGTTAGTACATAAGCAGGAACACAATGAAATGGAACTGACAGCAACACCACTGCTGCAATGAACAGAAATGATTCCTCCCTGCTCTACCCCCAGGTACGAAACAGACTGGAGATATTTTTTTTCCATCCTACTTTTTGGTTATGTGATCTTAGCCTGACAAAAGTGAGCATACTCCCTACTAGTGGGTGATGATGAGTAATTCATTCATAATGTAGTCAACCACTATGCACACGGGCTAGGCCAAAGCTGCATGGGAACTACTTTTTGTCTACAGTATGTGGTAACATCAGCTGTAGTGATTTTATTTATTTTTATTACAAGTAGCACTGAGAGGTGCCAACTGAGATACAGGCCCCACTGTGCTAGGTGCTGTACAAACACACAGTCCCTGCCACAAAAATCTTACCATCTAAATAGACAAGACAGACAAAGTGTTGTGATCCCCACTTTATAGATGGAGAATTGAGGCACAAAGTCTCAGACTGAGCCAGGAATTTAATCAATGTCTCCTGCATCCTAATGCCGAGTCTTCCTCTCAAATGTCATTAATTGTAACTAGACCAAATGAAACATAGATGTCTACACAATCAAACCAAATTCTTAAGAGAAAGTGGAACAATACCATGGGGGTCTGCACAGAGTGGGAAAATGACAGGGACAGTGATACCACTGCAGATTCTGATGTCTAAGGAAGTCTTTGAGTTGTAATACAGATATATTGCAATCTTATCACCTAGGACAGCACCCAGCAAGCAATGGGAAGTGACTGGAGATGCAAAAGCAGCTGATAAGGAGGGGGAAGCACATGAAGACAATTTGTGGGGAGGAGCAGAAGTGAACCAGGTTAGCTGGTGTGCTCTGCCTGCTGATCATCATACTAAACTCAGTCATTTCTCTGTCTATCATGTCCTTCTTCCATTTTGTCTGTCTTCTTCACGTGTTTCTCATCATCTGCTTAGATTGTAAACTCTTAGAGGCAGGGACTCTACTTGACTATAAGGTAGATAGAAAGCTGGCTAGATCGTTGGGTAGTGATCAATGGCTCCATGTCTAGTTGGCAGCTGGTATGAAGTGGAGTGCCCCAAGGGTCGGTCCTGGGGCCGGTTTTGTTCAATATCTTCATTAATGATCTGGAGGATGGCGTGGACTGCACCCTCAGCAAGTTTGGAGATGACACTAAACTGTGAGGAGTGATAGATTCGCTGGAGGGTAGGGATAGGATACAGAGGGACCTAGACAAATTAGAGGATTGGACCAAAAGAAATCTGATGAGGTTCAACAAGGACAGGTGCAGAGTCCTGCACTTAGGACGGAAGAATCCCATGCACTGTTACAGACTAGGGACCGAATGGCTAGGCAGCAGTTCTGCAGAAAAGGACCTAGGGGTTACAGTGGACGAGAAGCTGGATGTGAGTCAATAGTGTGCTCTTTTTGCCAAGGCGGCTAACGGTATTTTGGGCTGTCTAAGTAGGGGCATTGCCAGCAGATCGAGGGACGTGATCATTCCCCTCTATTCGACATTGGTGAGGCCTCATCTGGAGAACTGTGTCCAGTTTTGGGCCCCACACTACAAGAAGGATATGGAAAAATTGGAAAGAGTCCAGCGGAGGGCAACAAAAATGATTAGGGGTCTGGAGCACATGGCTTATTAGGAGAGGCTGAGGGGATTGGGATTGTTTAGTCTGCAGAAGAGAAGAATGAGGGGGGATTTGATAGCTGCTTTCAACTACCTGAAAGGGGGTTCCAAAGAGGATGGATTTAGACTGTTCTCAGTGGTAGCAGATGACAGAACAAGGAGTAATGGTCTCAAGTTGCAGTGGGGGAGGTTTAGGTTGGATATTAGGAAAAACTTTTTCACTAGGAGGGTGGTGAAGCACTGGAATGGGTTACCTAGGCAGGTGGTGGAATCTCCTTCCTTAGAGGTTTTTAAGGTCAGGCTTGACAAAGCCTTGTCTGGGATGATTTAGTTGGGGATTGGTCCTGCTTTGAGCAGGGGGTTGGACTAGATGACCTCCTGAGGTCCCTTCCAACCCTGATATTCTATGATTATATAACTGATGTGTGCAGTGCGTCCAGAACCTAGCACTTTGGGGCCCTAATTTCTGAAGGATTATTCTAGGAGCTACTGCAATACAAATTATTACTATTATTTATATTTGTATCATAGTAGTGTCTAGAGGCATCAGCCCCATTGTGCTAGGCACTGTATAGACACATAGCAAAGAGATGACACCTGCCCCAAAGAGCTTACAGTCTAAGTAATCTAAACAAATATTAAATCTACATAATAATAACAACATCAAGATGCAGCACAGGCTGATCTTATCAACCACCCCACGTGTGACATCTCTTCACCTTATGATCCTTTTAATGCCAGGGAGCAGGGAAAGTGTTGAAAGTTTTTGAGGAGGAAGGAGTTGCAGGAGACAAGAAGAGAAAGGAATCAGAAGGGATGACGTGGCTATATCCATCCCCTCAGGCCTTCATCCCCCCTGTCCATATCTTCTCCTCTTTTCTTTCCCTCCCATTTCCTTACGCTCCCACTTTCTCTCCTCTTTTGAGATCCTCTTTTGCCGTTCACTTTCCAATGGGACAAGCTGGTGACCTCTTGTGAGATCTACAGATGTGAGAGTGGACTTACTGCTGTTGAAAAATGGTGGATTACAGCAATGGAGATGCAGGCATCACAAGAACTATTTCGAACTGGCACAGACAACGCGTCACAGACAAACGCCTGGAATTTCTTTTCTCCACAGATGTCCACCAAGTTTTGGCTATGATCACAGCCAATCTGTAACAGAAAGGGTATTGTTAAACTGCTGGTTTTCACAGGAAGATAGTTACAGGAATGGCTCCATCAGTCTCTTCTGTTCAGACACTACACTGGATACATTTTAGTAAAAAAATAAGTTTTAGTTAAAGGGAGAAAAAAAATAGTCCAAATTATTTTTTTGTTGCTGCTCATTTAAAATTAGCTTGTGGGGTACTGGACTCTAAGGCTGTTGATTATGGATCCTTGGTTCTGAAAAGCGTGAGTTAGAATAGCCTTGGGACTGCTTGGGATAGTTCTCAAGGTACCCAGGCTATGAACCACCTTGTTACTTCCTGCCTCCAGCATGAGGGAGCCTTGCCTGTGCTAGCTGGGGATTTGCTCCTTAACACCACTAGCCTGCCACACACTCAAACACTCTCCTCTGGGCTATGCCAATCCTGTCTTTATCTTGCAGATTAACAATCGATGGGCCCCTTGAAATATTCCCCTGTGATATCCATCCCGACACTGGCTACTCACAGAAATCCCACATCCCCTGTTCTAAAAGGAACAGGGCACCCCAGTTTACCACCCTTATATCACCACTCCTGTATAATGCACAGTACTTGTGAGCACTTATAATAAAACTAAACTTATAATAAAACAAAAGAAACTTTAATTAAGAAAGAATAGGGATTCCACTAGACAAGAGAGATGGAAACAAATGGTGACAACAGAAAACAAAATCATACAACGCGAATTAGGGCCTGTGCTTATTAATGACCTTCCTATTTAATAAATAGGTTTCCCCCACCCGAAAAGTTCAGTCTGTTGCAGAGCTGGCTGGCTTCCCAGGAACCATGACACCCCCCCCCCCCAAGATATCTCCTCAGTGAACGGACGCAAAGTGTCTTTCTCCACCCTGTGATGTACTGAATCAGTCTGTTGTCTTTACTCACAGCCAGGGTGATTTCTGGTCTGGTATAATGTTCCCTTTTTACCTCCAAGTGGTTTCAATTGTTTGCAGTTGTCTTTCGTGGTTTTCCATCGACTGTTCGGAAATGGGGCAAAGCTAGACAATCACGGACTAACCAGGGAGAGGTGACAACTCCCTCCGGCTTAAATGGGTCATCACCGAGTCATCTGATTCCCTGGTGACTAACTTTTACTCCAAATCTATAAGGCATCATTTCAATATAGTTACATTATTCCTTAAATATTACCTGTACATGCATCTTGTAATGATTATGAGTATTAATAAATTACAAGCTTTCAGTAGAGATCTTACATGCTATCCTGTATGGATAAATACCATGAAAGTGGTGTATTAGGTGTCAGGAACTGTTCATTGGCTACTTATTATCCAACCACTCTGCACCGTGTGAGCAGTGCAATGTGTCTGACTGGTAACCCCTTAGGTATTTAAAAACTTGGGTAATATCCAACAGCTAAACTCCTGTAACAATGGTAAAACTCTCATTCATTGACTTCATTGGAGCCAGGATTTGGCCCCCAGATGCCAAATTTTTGTCTGATAAAATTTTAAACCGCTAAAATACTGAACTCCCCAGAGTTGGATTTTCCAATGGAATAAAGCAATTGAGCTCTAACTCTGGTGGTGCTGCTACTCGTGTCGCTGTAGTAATTGCTATAAAGATTCAATACACATCAACACTTCCTAGTTTCTGTTTGAGTATGGGAATGTGAAATGTGTCGGTATAGACTTCCCAGCCCCAAAATATCATCACAAATACAACTGTTAGAATTGAATGTTCAGCTCTTGTGTAACTTTAACAGAGCCACAGTATATACCAAGGGAGATGGGCCACAGGGTCAGTCTTAGGGCAGATTTCATAATATGATATTTCCTTAGTTTGTACTTTCCTCTGCATTCAAGTCAAGAGTGAAGAGAAACAGCATCTACAAACATCCTTTTACATGCCTTACATCAAAAGAATAAATCAGCGATGAGCAAGCGACTTCTGTAAAACAACCCTGCAGTGATGCACGCATCTCTTTGATTTCCAGGTCTGCCACTTGTATTGAATTTAATAATCAAGCTACCAAAATATATTTCAAATGCATGTTGGCTGGAAATATTAAATTTATTTTTGTTTTAAACAATCATCAATAGGCAGATAATGGAAAACAAGATTCCTAAATAATATTTGCTGGCAGTGTTTGTTTTATTTGAAACAAAAAGAATTCCAAGTCAGCCTGAATGGGAGAAGAATAGCAAACAACGTGTTCTGACTAATCAATTTACTAAAGGTGACAGCATAGTTTAAATTAAAAAAATCTCTGCTGCATTAATTTGTAAAAATTACTATATGGAGAGAGAGTGTAAGAAAGAGCTGAGTTATCCATAATACCATCACATTTTCTAGGTTCAATCTAGCTTAGCTTTTGAGCATACAATTAAGGCTTGTTTGCAAATTTCCAGCCAAATTTTGTGATCTGACTCAGGCAAAATTCGTATTGACCTCAGTCAGAGTTTTGCCCAAGTGAAGAAACTGCAAGATTTGGCCCAAAGTAAATGTAGCTGTTGCGAAAACTGCTGAATTGACAGCTCAGGAAAATGGAATCCTTTTACACAATGAAAGCCAGGTACAGCATGGACAGTGGCACTGCAAATTTGCACACACTGCCCTGCCCAAGTGCCTCAGTACAGCCCTGAAGGGATCAATTTAATGTTGTTCAATTTCTATTTAATCTTTGGCCTCTCCATGGAGCTTACCAAAACCTGAGCCAAATGGTGCCTAATTTGGCTGGTGCTTGATAGGAGGAGGACACTTGTCCATGAAGAACTAGGCAGAGATCCCAACTCGTTTCACATTGGAAACCAATGGTAGTATCTTCTGATCACTCTCGCCCTGAGCTGAATTCAAACTGATGACCTTCATGTGATAGGCTCGACAGCTCGTTACCAGTCTGTCACAGAATCCCCTGCAGTTCCTCCTACAGGGGCTGGCAGAACCTGACCATGCCCAGTTACCTACACTGGGTGGTTCCAGCTTTCCTCTGAGTGCCACCCTGCACTGGGCTTGGATCACAGGTGCCGACTGTCCGGGACAATTTGGCCCTATACTTGTACAGTAGAAATGGGCTTGGTAGTGTGAATTAAATAAAAACCACAAAAATGGCCTTGAAAGAGACCACAATGTACACTAACCAAATCCAGTAAACTGAAACTAACTGAGAAGAACAAATCACATGACAGCCAGAATGTGAGGTCCTAATTTGCATCTAAATTATATGAAATAATTGTGAAGTCAGGCTTACTTATAATGTCATACTTATTAAAATGAATCCACTGCCCAAAACAAAAAGATTGTATCTTGTGATGAACAAGGAGACCTTGAAACATGTTGGTTACAATGCATAGCGGATCTACAAAAGGTTCACTAGGCTTAATATAACATTGTATTTAATGTAATTATGATAGAACCTCTGTGTATATGCATAAGGACTGAACACAGAGAATCACCATAAATCTGTCTCTTACAGGAATTAAGCGAGTTTAAGATCCTTACTAGGATAAGCACAATATGACTTTTTTATATATAGTTATCAAAGAATTATAATTCCCATATTCCATCATTTTATAGTTTACAGTGTGAGAACTATACCTTGTATCACTTCAAAATGAATACACATTGGCTCAGGTCTTTTAAAAACAATGAGCCAGATCCTCAGCTAGTGTAAACTGGGTGAGTTCAATGGAGTGGCCCATTATTTTTTATGAGTATTTTTTTTTCACAGTGGGGAGGCGGTTTTGTCCTGTGAGATGTTGTCTGGCATTTACAGCCAGAGACAGGGAATCAGAACTCTGGGCTCCGTCACTGACTTGCTGGGGTGAGCTAGGGAAAAATATCACTTCACCATCAGAGTGATATGGTGAAGTTTCATGTTCACAAAGCATTTTGGGGACAGAGAAGTGCCCCCATATTATCATCTAGCAGACCCTCTCCCTTACATTGCTCTCTGAGCCTCCAAGCCCTGGTCGAGAGACTCAGACTCTTGGGTCTCACGCTATTGCACTGAAAATAACTGTGAAGATGCTGCAGCTTGAGCTGGAGCTCAGGCTCTGAAACCTGGGGCAGGGGATGGACTTTAGAGCCTGAGCCATAACTTAAGAGCGCTATCTACACAGCTATTTTTATCACGATAGCATGAACCCCATGAGCCTGAGTCTGTCGCTTCCCATGAGCCTGGGCTCAGAGGCTCTTTGCTGCTGGCTGATAGACGTACCTTACGTGACCCTGGTTCTCATGCAGCAAGATAACCATATCCCTATGAAAAGACAGTGCAGCTGACTGTGTAAACAGGACATGACATGCTCAGTCTAAATGCATAGGAGCTTCTTCCTCTTTCCCCAGGAGTTCTCTGCAGCATTTCCATATATAGTTATACATCTTAAGGGCGGGGGAGCGGGGGGGCAATATGATCACCTAGAATGATCTGCAAAACACAGATCATAGAATTTCACCCAGTGATTCCTGCATCAAACCCAGCACTTCTGGTTGAGCAAAGGCATCTCTTTTGGAAATTCATTAAATCTTGATTTAGATGTTTCAAGTGATGGAGAATCCATCACATCCCTAGGTAAGTTGTATATTTTTAAGGGTTCCCCCTTTTCTTATCCGTTTTGGGAATCCTTTCAATTTTCTCTTATTTCAGCAAATCAAGCTCCCTGCTTTGAACCACCTGAAGTCTCTTATCTGCATCAGGTACTGTAGCTGAATGTTCAGTTGAGCATGGCCTCAAGTCTAATCATTCTAGCAGCCAGGAGTTTTACACCTTTTATTATTTCCTTGAAGGAGGCTTGCATCTCAGGTTTAACTGGTTTTATTTTAGACAGCAATCCCCTAATGGCTGTCTTTGTGGCACACACATTCTTATCTTTCTCCATTATTCTTTGTGAATAGAACACTGGCCCACAGGGAGTTCCACAATGGATGCTGCTGCTTCTCTCTGGTTGCTTGCAAAAAAAGCACTTAATGTAAGCATTGCATTTCTGTACATCCTTCCGGGGTTGCAATCTTTAGACACTTGTTAGTTGCAGTTTCAGGGTCTTCTTGATTTTCTAAGGCCTCAGCTACACTGCGATTTCAGTCACTGATGTAGATCCACCAGGGCAAGCCACTTAATGTAGACATGGTTTACACTAGCGTATCCAACTCTGTTTTACACCAGAGTAAGCTGCACTGGCAAAAAGCATATCTGAACTGGGGTTTGCAGCTGAGCAGGTGAAACCCCATTGTAAACAAGTTCTTAGTCACTTAAATTGCCACATGTGGGCTGTGGAAGAGCAGCGCTGCTAAGGAGCAGTCCATGTAACCCATTAGACTGAAGAGAGAAATGGAAGAATAAAAGGGAAGTTATAGGGAAGGAAGGTGGGGATTGAGAAAAATGGGCAGAGTGGTGATTTGTAAGCACTTCCAGCAGCCCCACAGGCAGATTCTTTGGGGGTGGGATGGGGAGGAGCATGAAGCAGACCTACTGTCACTACTGGGCTTCTAGCAGCCCAACAGTCATAGTTTCATCCAGAGGTGGCTGCATTTCAGTGGTGAGTAAAAGGATTCTAATAACATATAGTTAGTAAAGTCATATGGAATGGAACCTGGGGACAAAAGATGCTAAATAAAGATATTATTAATGGCATCACAACCTGGGAGAGGCTAAGTCCTCAGCTAAGATTAGGTAGAGATAGATAAAAACACTATTATGTTGCTGTGACAGAATACACCCCTGTGTTCACACCCTACATGTTGTTGTAATAATGTCTGTACAAGGTATGCCTTGTGAGGTATCCTTTAAAAACTCATAATTTGCTGATCAATAATATGGCAACATGCACATAGCAGTGTAGTATATAAAGTTATGAACATAAGCTGAAATCATGACTGAAGTATGTTTCCCAGATAAGTCTGGGAAGTGGCTAAACCAATTCCTCAGAGACAAAGGGCAAGCTGACGCCTCAGCCAGGTGTCAACAAGGCTAATGGACCATTCCCTGCTAAGTGGCCATTCTTTGGCAAGGAAGGGGGCCAGCAGGGACAAAAATCTACATCTTAGCAAAGAAACAGCATGGAGTTTCCTTTCTCCACCAGACTGCCTGTAGCCTTGCTCCCAGCTGGAAATGCTTCTGAGAGGGGGGACAGGACTATAAAAAGAAGGGGCAGACACCCCAAAATACCCCTCTCTCTTTCTCCCTGCCACCTCATTCTTCACACCTGAGAAGACAAAAGGAAACAGCCATTGGACTCTGGAGGGGTCTAGACCTGAGAGTTTGGGCAGTAATCTGCTGGAGCATGTGGTGAGAAAGTCTGCTTTGCAACTAAGTTAGTTTCTTAAGTACATACTAGTAAACGTGTTATCTTTATTTTTCTTGTAACCATTCTGACTTTTATGCCTCATTACTTGTACTCATTTAAAATCTCTCTCTCTTTGTAGTTAACAAACTTGTTTTATTGCTTTCTCTAAGCCAATGTGTTTAAATTGAAGTGTCTGGATAGCTATTTAAAATAATAAAATGGCATATTATTCCTTTAAAGGAATACCAGATTTAATATATTTGTACTGGCTAGGAGAGGGCTGGACAGTACAGGACAGACATTTCTGGGGGAAGATCTGGGTCTGGGGGGGGGGGGGTGTTGGGGTCACCCTGCCACATAGCCCAGGCTAGTAAGAGCCACAGTGAGGCTGGCTGGCTGCAGCACCCACAGACATAGCTGGCAGTGACACACATGCCAGAGGCTGTTTGTGAGCAGTCCAGGTAGGAGGCTGTAGCAGCAAGGCATTGTAAAGGGCACCCCAGGTTACAGAGCCGGGGTGACACAGCTGCTCATTAGTCTGGATTGTGCCCCAGTATGTCACAGTATTCCATCATTATGTATATTCTTTGTACTTTACCTCATTATAACTAACTCCACCTGGTGGAATTAGTTCATTTAAGTCTCTTGGAACCTGATTGATTCAACTCATCTGATGCCGATAGAGAGAACGACATCTAATTCTGAAATCCAACCACCAAATGAAATTATATGGCTCCCCAGAGAAACGTTTCAGCTATAACTAATAGCATGAGAGTCTCGAGGAACCAAATTACATTCTAGCAAGCGTGCGCACACGCACGCACACACACACAGAGCAAGAAAGACGACTACAGCCACAGCGAGAGAGAAAAATTCCCTTGCTTTAGCTGGTCTGAGTCAGACCTTTAGCATTTCCTTCACGTAGTGTTTTGTTTTCTACCGCACAGAACCAAGATGCCTTTGGAAATAATATGCTGTGTCTAAAATGGGAGGTTCATCTCTCACTGGCATAATATCAGAATCAACTCATATACATCAGTATGTTCACTTGTTTTGTGCTCCTTGCTCACCTGTTCTTTTGGAGCTCTCCCTTCATCCCCCAGCCACCCCACCACAAGATCTTTCACCCCTTCAGTTACTCTTTATTGAGAGAGCAGGACAATGGAGGCTCCCCAGAACAGACTGCCTGCCCAGTCTTTAGTCAGTGCAGTCTGACCACTACCCAACACAAAGAACTGGCTCCAGGGATACTTTGTAAGTCAGTTCTTCCTATCTGCTTTCACATGCCACCAGGCTCACTGAAATGCCATCTCCTCTGGGAGGACAGCATACTGAATGCAGCCCTGATACTTCCACCAACTTGCACTAATAATGCACCAAACCTTTTACTCCCCTTCCTGAAAAAAGGTACATTTTATGTGATACTCCAAATCCTGGCTGATCCTAGACTGGGAGGGGAAACAGAGTGGGGAGAAATAGACCCATGTCTCACTGCAGAAAAGGTAAAATGCTATATCAGAATAACTTAATACTTAAATTAAGTCAATCATTAATTAAAGTTTGTAAAATACTTTGCGATCCTTGGACAAGGGGTGCTATAAAAGTGCAAATTTGCTACAATAAAACCCACCATTTTACATCTTATTTATTACATTTCTCACTAATGTCAATATTCTTGCCAAGGTCTACTTGATACACTTTCACACAGTAACTGTTTGTTTGCATTTTCCATTAAAGTGCCATCCCAATTAAAAATGGAAACTCTGAAAATGCAAGGCTACAATGCCCTTCAAGCTTATGCTGTAGGTCTTTGGGGATGCTGAACCTTCCAATGTGCATTCACACAAGACCACCCCTGCTTCGGCATGCTGGAAACCTGGAGTCAGATCCAAAGCCCATTGAATTCAATAGGAGTCTTTGCATTGACTTCAGTGGGCTTTGAACTTAGGTCATTGTAGTGGCCTAGGCTGAAATATGGCATTATAAGAAAACAAAAGCCCTGGACGTAGATATCAAAGTCGTGCTTAAAAACAATGACATAAATGTAACAAAAACCAGCTAAAAAACCCAGGGAATTGTTTGGTGAAAATCAGTTTCTCTGGCTCCTTTGCATACATTACAACAATGAAATACCTGTGGGAGCCAAAAAACCACTGGGATCTCATATTTTATCAGATGCACAATCTTCTGTCAGTTTCTGTCCTAACTAAATGAGGCTCTGATTCCATCTCTCACTCAAAATTCTTCACCTGAGTTTCTGATTGTCATGCAATTGCTGTTCTCTATTGTAACAGAATAATACAGCCATTACAGCATAGCTGGTTTTGTTGAGTGTGCCTGAATTCATGCTAGTTCCATTGTCACACAATAATACCTGACTAGACAAGGCTCTGTGTAATCATCTAAAGAAAGTCAAGCAAACACAATAGCACAGACAGCTGTGGGGACATTTTCAGACAGTGCCTAAAGATTAAAACACCATGAGATGTACCTTAACTTTGAATTGCTGTTAGAGCTGCTATTTAAAGTACCCTTTCTAAAAATGGACTGTAACCTCTACAGCACACTGCCTACACACAGAAACTACTTGTCTCAGTTCCTTCTCTTTACTTTCCAACATCTGCAGGTCAAAATACTTCAGGCTGCATAGCAGCATCGATATATTTGTGCCTTAATAAAATAACTCAATTTCTCAGCAATGTGTCACTGCCTCCTGTCCTAGAGTATCTGGGCTGAGAGTTCTGAATAGGTGTTATGAATACAGAGAGACCTCTTAAAAGGAACTAATAAGTATTGTCACGTAAGGGCAGACCACAGTTACTGAGAAAAATGCTGGGTCAAATACCTCCATCAGTCAAGGGGGGGAAAATGGAGGAAAGATTTGATTCTCTGTATCTTACTCCTGGGGGAATTCTGCACCAAAAAATTAAAAATTCTGCACACAATATTTTAAAATTCTGCAAAGTTTATTTCTCAAAATAACACTACATAATCACACCGGTTTAAATTATTTTGGTAATTTATTTCAAAATACCCATCAGCAAGTATGTCTGAAACAATACAGACACACACAAAAATTCCCCCTGGAGTTGAGAGTTAAAGAAACCCCTATGACAACCCAGTTCCTGTTTCTCTGCAGTGTCTTCTATGTGCGAGCTGGGCTCTGCCAGGTCCAGTGGCCCCGGGTGGTAGCCAGAAGCACTGCAGCCCGTTTCTATGGGGGAAAGAAAATTATGTAAAAAAAACCCCATTAATTTCTGCAAAATTCTGCACTATGTAGTGGCACAGAATTCCCCCAGGAGTAATAGTATCTACAGAGCAACACTGTTATCCTGATACTTCACCTGCCAAAACGAGCGTACTCTGCAAATTCCACTCCCCCCCTCAGTTCACACTAATATCCGACCAAAGTCAATGGGGCTAAAACAATGTATGAAATGTGATCAGGCTCAGACATACTCACTGCGAAAGCCCAGTAAGCACCAGCAGGGACACAAGGGACAGCTGCATCCTGTCCCTGGCGTAAAAAGGGAAGAGCATGCTGACTAATCCAGCACAATAATTCTATAATGAAGCACCAGTCGATAATGAACCCCAAAGGTACCTGCCACTAAAGATGAAGCTTACATGTTGCCCCATGTTCTAAACTACTTCCTGTGGGACTATGCAGCAATACTTCAGGGAAACAGGTACAAAATCCCTTTGAGGGCTATATTTTCGGATGGGCTGAGCCCAACTCTCACACAAATTTGCTAGTGTAGACAAGCTCCCAGCGCTCGGAGCTAATCCCCTCGTGGAGGTGGATTACCAGGAGTGCTGAAAGAGCTCTCTCCCGGCGCTCGCGCGTGACCACACTCGCACTTCAAAGCGCTGCTGCGGGAGAGTTCCCGCGACAGTGCTTTGAAGTTTCCAGTGGAGACATACCCTTAAACTACAAACTCTTCACGGGGGTCTTGTCTTTGCTTCTTCCATGAGTACTATGGCACATTAGAAATAAATACCACAGATAGTAAAATCCACAGAAGGTGTGGCACCTACTGACTATAAATTATGCCAGTGTGTTAGCTTCTGTCTCTAGCAAAGTGCATCTGTGGAGAGATTTAGTGGACGTTACACACTACGGGGATCTGATGTCATACCCTGTTCCATCAGCAAGAGGCACTCTACTGCTATCTACTAGCATACACGGGAACTAGATATTTTTATACAGACGCATCTCTCTGGTATTGTTTTTAACACTTCTGCTTTTTGATATTTGTCAGATAAAGACGTATCACTTGCATAGGGTCAAATGCTCCCCGTCATTGTGTAATGTAGAAGGAAACAAAAGAGCATAAAGAAGGGGTGAAATGTCATAAAAAACAAAGTGGGGGAGAATGGTGGCTTAGTGGCAGTTCCCTTCATCCCTGAGAACTCACAGAAGCCCTCTTTGAGTGTGCTGCATGGCTAGGGTTTGGAGGGAAGAGGAGGACTGGGGAGCAGTCACTTTACTTTACAGGCTCCCCTCAAAACTTGGTAGAGTTCTAATTGAAAGTCTGTGTTGAACTTGATGCTCCTTGAAAATTCCACTTTCTTCTCTTCACTTCTGTACACACTCAAGATGTGTTTGTGTAGGGGTGAGGGCTGTCGTGCAGTCATGACGAGGACAGCCAATGGAAGCCCAGTTCCCAAGTAAGCCACGCTGCCAGAGAAAGAGGACCGTGGTGCAGTATACAGAAGGCACACCTTGCAGATACACCTTGGAGATCTTATTGGTACTGCTGTTTCAGAGACATCCCCACATCCCTTCCACCCACCTTCCAAGTGGAAAATCTACCGGGACACCTGAAATTGTCTGACCATTTGCCCCTTTAGCAGGTTTTTCATGGCAGTGGTGAATACAGACCATTGTAATTATTCACTACAATTTTCCACTACGACATACTTTGATTTGTAAACCAAAAAGAAAAAAAGAAAAGGTGACAAATGGAATGTGCAAACCAGGGGCAGCTCTATGTTTTTTGCCGCCCCAAGCACGGCAGTCAGGCGGCCTTTGGCGGCATGCCTGCGGGTGGTCCACTGCTCACGCGGATTCGGTGGCGTTTCTGCGGGTGATCTGCCGGTCCTGTGCCTTCGGCGTACCTGCCGCCAAATTGCCGCCAAAGCCGCGGGACCGGCGGACCTCCCGCAGGCATGCCGCCGAAGGCAGCCTGACTGCTGCCCTCACGGCGACCGGCACGCCCCCCCCCGCGCTTGCTGCGCTGGTGCCTGGAGCCGCCCCTGGTGCAAACTTAGGACAATCGGTAATTGCTCTTTGGGGCTGGGAGCATCTTTTAATTCTGTTTTTGTACAGTGCCTAGCACAATGGGGTCCCAGTCCATGACTGGAGGTCCTAGGCATCACAATAACACAAATAATAACAACAATAAGAGAAGACAAATAACATCAGTGACTTACCATGTACAAGTCCTTGTTGATTCCAAGATATTTCCCATTTCCACAACCTACGTCAGCCACTATAGAGCCTTTTGGTAAAGTCCTAAGAAACTCAACAATTTTGGGCCATGGACTATGCCTGGTGCTGCTGAAGTGTGTTGCGATCTCTTCATACACCTTGTGTACATACTCTTGTTCCAGCTTTGAGGCCTCTGTCTCACTGTCATAGAATGAGGGTGCTTCCTCTCTTTGACGGCCTTGCTGACTGTCACATACAGAAGGGTAAGCTAGGGTGTAGGAATAAGAAATCCAGATTGGAAACTTTTAACTTGTTGATTACATTTACTTAATAGGAAAACAAACAAACAAACAAAAGAAAAAGAGAAAATCCATTAAAACCATAGAATATAATGAAGACTTTGTAAAAGACATCTGTCAATATAGCTGAACTGCAGATCAAATTGTAAAAGTCTGAAAAACTTTAAAACAAACAGCCTGTATATTAGTCAACGTACTGTCACGTTATCCAAGGTTCCCACCAGCCTTTGATTCCAAAAATGATACATTACCACTACTGTCAAAGATCATGTGCTTGCTGTAATAGAGCCTCTGCTACAGTGTGTAAGTGTTTAAAGGTGAAATTCACCACTGTTCACAAGGGCTAAACACTACGTAAATCCCTATTTTGAGGGCTTAAGTGGTGCATGTGTCTTGTGATGTCTGTCTATCTAAGGTACTTATACGGTCCCCATCACCATAGTATCTGAGCACCTCCAGTCTTTAATGTATTTATCCTAACAACACCCCTGTGAGATAAGGAAGTATAATTGTCCCCCACCTTTTTTTTTTTTTTTTTTTTTTACACAGATGGGCAACTGAGGTAGAGAGAGACTAAATTACTTGACTAGCCCAAGGTCATAGGCAAGTCTGTGGTGAAGGAGAGAATTTAATCCAGGTCTCTCAAGTCCCAGGAGAGTGCCCTCCCCGTTGGACCATGTCTTGGCCTTTGCCTTAATTTCACCCAATAAGGAGTATGGGCTTCAAGCCTCTAGAAAACATCAATTTGGTATTTTTAGATGGCAGCCTCCCATCTGGCTCTTCCGACATTCATTTATCTTACTTTTCATGTCTGGCCAGATCAGCCCCAAAATAGAACCTGACTAGAGTCAAGCTGATTAGAAGCAATCATGTTCTTTTTTTAGGAACTGTGCCAGATGGAGGTGTCATTAGAGAAGATTTTGGAACAAACTGATAAATTAAACAGTAATAAGTCACTAGGACAAAGTTTTGAAGGAACTCAAATATGAAATTGCAGAACTACTAACTGTGGTATGTAACCTATGATTTAATTCAGCTTCTGTACCAGATGACTGGAGGATAGCTAATATGATGCCAATTTTTTAAAAAGGCTCCAGAGGCCAGTAAGCCTAACTTCAGTACCAGGCAAATTCGTTGAAACTGCATTAAATAATAGAATTATCGGACACATAGATGAACACAATTTGTTGGGGTAGAGTCAACATGGTTTTTGTAAAGGGAAATCATGCCTTACCGATCTACTAGAATTATTTGAAGCAGTCAACAAACATGTGGACAAGGGAGATCCAGTGGATATAGAGTAATTAGATTTTCAGAAAGCCTTTGACAAGGTCCCTCACCAAAGGCTCTTAAGCAAAGTAAGCTGTCATGGGATAAGAGGGAAGGTCCTCTCATGGATCAGTATGTCCAAAGCAGACTCCAAAGAGTTACAAAGGGATCTCACAAAACTGGGTTACTGGGCAACAAAATGGCAGATGAAATTCAATGTTGATAAATGCAAAGTAATGCACATTAGAAAACATAATCCCAACTATACATATAAAATGATGGGGTCTAAATTAGTTGTTACCACTCAAGAAAGAGGTCTTGGAGTCATTGTGGACAGTTCTCTGAAAACATCCACTCAATGCGTAGCGGCAGTTAAAAAAGCTAACAGAATGTTGGGAATCATTAGGAAAGGGGTAGATGATAAGACAGAAAATATCACATTGCCTCTATATAAATCCATGGTATGCTCACATCTTGAATATTGTATGCAGATCTGATCGTCCCATCTCAAAAAATATATTGGAAATGGAAAAGGTCAACAAAAATGATTATGGATATGGAACAGCTTTCATATGAGAAGAGATAATAAGACTGGGACTTTTCAGCTTGGAAAAGAGATGATGAAGGGGGGATATGATAGAAGTCTATAAAATCATAACTGGTTTGGAGAAAGTAAATAAGAAAATGTTATTTACTCCTTCTCACAACACAAGAACCAGGGGTCACCAAATGAAATTCATAGGCAGCAGGTTTAAAATAAAAAAAAGGAAGTATTTCTTCACACAACACACAGTCAACCTGTGGATCTATTTGCCAGAGAATGTTGTAAAGGCCAAGACTATAACAGGGTTCAAAAAAGAACTAGATAAGTTCATGGAGGATAGGTCCATCAATGGTTATTAGCCAGGATGGGCAGGGATACAAAATCATGCTCTGAAGTGTCCCTAGCCTTTGTCTACTTGAAGCTAGGAATGGATGACAAGAGATGGATCAATTGATGATTACCTGTTCTGGTCATTCCCTCTGGGGTACCTGGCACTGGCCACTGTCGGAAGACAGGATACTGGGCTAGATGGACCTTTGGTCCGAACCAGTATGGCCATTCTTATGTTACACAAAGTTCTCCTGCTGAGGAGATGTAGGTGGGGGAAAGTATCCATTCACTGATACTGTATCATATTGCTTTTAAAAGGAAACAGTGCCCAATAAGCTTTGTTCTTTGGCTACACAAGGAAAATGCAAGCTTTGAATGTGAGGGCTGTTCATAGAAATACCAAACATTCATTACATACGATTTCAAATAACTGTGCTTCAGGGTCTGATAAAAGGACAACACACAGGATTCAATGATCAACCCAAGACACTTACTGCAATTGCAAGGGCTTCTCCTCACTTTCCTAAAAGTAAACGATGTCCTTGTTCCCCTCCTGTTTAATGTCAAATCTCCAACATCAGGAGTGACTGATCCAACTTTCTGTCGCTCAGATGCATGAACGATATCAAACTTTCGAGGTGTGATCCTAATACAAAATAAAGTGATTATTTAATCGGTACTGGGCAAACTGCTCATTGTGACAGATGGAGCAATTTCCAGTCATATCCTTGAGAGACCTCATTGAATTTAGTTTAAGTAGCTTTGGGGTCCATTGTACTAAATGAATGGTTTATGATTATTGTGAGCTAGGCTTGTATGTAACCTCTCGAGGGGGAGGTGAATGCAAATTCCCTGCCTCCAGCTATGCAAAAACCCAGCCTTTTGAAGCTATGCCCTGAGGAGTCCACTGTCTGATTTCTTTCTCTTGGCATCTGAAGCTCAAAGGCCCAAGCTGTACAAAGGAAAGACTGCACTATTCACAGATGTGCTAGTTCTCAGCTAAGGCTGATATGAACTTGATATGTACAGGAAAACCCCTTTGTGGGGTTTGAAGGACTGACTCCTACCAGAGCTCTTGTTAGAGTTGGGGTGACCTCTGGTAAGCTTATTAGCATGCATGTATGTTCTTTTATTGTTTTTAATGTTTTTCTGTCATGCGTTCACCTTCAGAATAAATGTGCTTGCTTATAAAGAACTGACTGGTAACTTAACTGTGGCAATTACACTGTTTATAGCCTTCAAAGAGAAAGCAATGTGCAGACACTGGACCTGTGTAGGCAATATGGCTTGCTGAGACTACCAAAAAGGGTAGGCAGGGAACTGTGCAGCCTGGAAGAACCCTGGTCAGGAGGGAGAGAGACATGGGTCTCTGCCCAAGAGAGGTGACAGCTTAGGAGCTGGGAGCCTAGAGTGGGTGTCTGTGAGGGACCGTGGTGCAGTGGCCTTGAACTGTAACACTCATTACTAAGGCTACGTGTCTGTCATTGAAATAATGGACTCCGTGACCTCCGTGACTTCTGCAGCGGCCAGTGCAGCCCCTGGGCCAGCCGCACTGGCCGCTGCTGTAGCAATTTGGTTGTGGGAGGGGGCTCAGGGCTGGGGCAAGGGGTTGGACTGTGGGGCGGTGCTTACCTCGGGGGGGGGGGGGATCCCCGGAAGCGGACAGTATGTCCCTGCAGCTGCCCCTGCCGGGGGCACCGCTCCCGCAGCTCCCATTGGCTACGATTCCTCGCCAATGGGAGCTGCGGAGCTGGAGCTCGTGGTGGAGGCAGCGTGCGGAGCCCCCCTGGCCTTCCTTCCCCGTAGGAGCTGCAGGGACATTCCAGCCGCTTCTGGGGAGCTGCACAGAGCTGGGTAGGAAGCCTGCCAGCCCCGCCAACCCTCCCTGCTAGCACCAGCAAGGGTTCCGGGCCACGCGCTGCCGCCCGGTCCCCTCCCCCCCAGCACCAGCGAGGGTCCCAGGTCACCTCCCCAGCACCCACAGCGACCCCAGACTGCCCCCACAGAGCACCCATGACCCCCCGGCCCAAGTTTTAGTTAGGGTTATATAGTACAAGTCATGGACAGGTCACGGGCCATGGATTTTTGTTTAGTGCCCGTGACCAGTCCATGACTTTTACTAAAAATACCCGTGACTAAAATGTAGCCTTACTCATAACTAATTATATTTTTAGAGGGCAATTCTTAAACAGATCCTCCTACAAATTTTATTCCAACATGCTATTTAACATGCTGTTGCTTCTCTAATTGCAAATATGCAACATGCAATCCATCAACATTACACACGGTGTATAGAGTGGTCTCCATTAAGGAGGCAGGGTTTCCAACAGTTACCACACAGCGGTATCTGAGTTACCGCAGCTACCTTCATACTTGAGTATCTCCAATACTACTGGGTGGCAGCTGTTAGCAAGTCTTTCCTCCTTCAGTGTGAATAAGCCCCTTCGTTTTCAGTTTTAACTGATTTTTACTGAAAAAATCCCAGGTTTTACAAAAAGTATTCTTCTTTTTTTCCAATTTCCACCTACTTCTGTATAATTCAAATATATAAAAATAACTTGTTTTATTAGGAAAATACAATACATTGCATGAGCTATATGTATTACAATAATACATTAGTCTGTGTGTATATGCAAAACTGCCTGTTGAAGTAAGGTTATGTATGAATCTAGAAGATACACACAATAAACAAACAGGCACACATGCCAGCTCTGAAGTGCGTGAGCATCTGAATGTACTGATGAATCTCACACCCACTACGTACACATTTCAAGCTGTTAGAGATAAAGATCTGATGCACTAAAATAGAAAGAAAATGAAAATCTGTATCCGAATACTTTCAGAATACAAGGAAGTGTTTGAAAGTTAAAAAAAAAAAAAAAAAAAGCAGGAAAAAAGGATGAAGTTGAGTGTATGTGCTACAAATGGTGTGGCCCAATTATTATATGTAAATATTTATAGGCTAATAGTTCTAAGTCTACAACGGTAAACTGTTTATTCAAATGAAAAGTTTTATTTGGGGGATTAGAGATGTATTGTTTTCTTAAACTCACAGGTGGCATTGTGTTTTGAATTTGTTTTAGTTCTGCAGCAAACCCCATTGAATTCCATTAATCAAAGCATTAATTTACTGAATAAACCCCGATATTTACCCAGAAAAATTATTAATTGGTTTTTTCCACCGATTTTCACCTGTTTTTGTTGTAGTAGTAATAAACACCGATAAATTCCCAGGAAAGAATAAATAAAATAAACACCAAAAATGAAGGGCCCTATGTATGAAATAAGCAAGACTTGACTAGTATTGAATAGGGACAAAATAAATAGGATTCTATAGACATTTAACTGCGAAATGACTCAATCTATACATTGTAATTGAAAATTAGATCATTTATATAGTATTTTTTGAACCATGCTAGAGAAGTCTATGGTAGAATATTTTTTTCTATGAAGTTCTATGGGCTCACTAGTGAACCTGACATTGCATAGGATTAAGGGGATTATGGAGGCCCCTTATTCCCATGTGCAGGCTCCCACATCACCAGACCTGTGGTAGGAGAGCAGGAGGCTGCTACTCCCTCTCTTAGGCTACATCTTCACTACGGGGGGGGGTCGATTTAAGATACGCAAATTCAGCTACGCGGATAGCGTAGCTGAATTCGACGTATCGCAGCCGACTTATCCCGCTGTAGGGACGGTGGCAAAATCGACCTCTGCGGCTTCCCGTCGATGGCGCTTACTCCCACCTTCACTGGTGGAGTAAGAGCGTCGATTCGGGGATCGATTGTCGTGTCCCGACGGGACGCGATAAATCGATCCCCGAGAGGTCGATTTCTACCCGCCGATTCAGGCGGGTAGTGTAGACCTAGCCTTATACAAGTGTTCTGGGAAAGATAAAACCTTAACTCCACCCCACCAACATGCTGGCCAGCACGGAACTGGCACACAGGGAGAAGTGAGTTTCACTAAGGAAAAGACTGGCACAAGTTTAGCTCCTCCATGGAGCAAAGGGGGAAGCAGGGACAGAATTGTGACCCTCAGAAGCCCTGCCTCTTCCTGAGCCTGCACAGTTGTGTGCAGCCCCTTACTCAGGCTGGACTGCAAGGTACCAATCCAGCCCTCTAGGACTGTGCCATAAGGGTTTTCAACCTATTCCACTGCAACCCAGAAAGAATTAGACTCCAAAGGGAAAGCGAGTGGTACAACAGGAGTCAGCGGATTTCGCTACTTACTGAGAAATTTAATTTTTTTTTTACAATTTCCCGCCCCATACACAGGGTCTATTTTTGGTTGTTGTTTATTTTCCTCCCAGATCCCTATCCTATGAGCCAGAGAAGATGAAAGATGTCTCGAGAAGAACATTTTTGAAAGATAATCAGTATTATTTATTTGAGTGTAATTGGTGCTTGTGGAAATAACGGCTCTACCCTGGTCGATTGCAAGCTTCCTGACACAAACCTGCCAATTCATTCAGTCTTGTTCTGCAACAACCCTGCTTTTCCAGCCCTCTACCGTAGATGAGCCAAGTAACGGGACCGTTCTGTAAAACACGTCTAACGAGGATGTAATTCTGCAGACCACTGGTTTGAAGGACACAGTAGTAAACCTCACTAGCCCACCAGAAAGAAAGGGACATATCAAACAGGCGAGATAGGAGCCAGGAGGGCTGGCAATGAAGCCCCTGCATGATTTCATTTTCTTTTGGCTTTGACCCAGGTCTTGTGAGGAAGAATGGAGAGGCAGAGGCATTTCAGCAAAGCGAGATTTCGGTAATGAAATTATTTTTGTTTTTCAGTTTGTTTTGGGGTAATGTCAACAAACATTTCATACAACTCTGTGAAAAGTTCTGGCTTTCATAATGAAGAGGTTCCAAAATGGGAATTTTGCACAGCCCTATTCAAGCTAGACCTGGCTGTAGGGTGACAGGAAGCACAGAATCATGGGAAAAGCATGAGGAAGCAAAGCAGAGGATGTGGGACATAAGAGGGACATAGCTGCACCCACATGTGCTTTCTCATGGCTTTCACGCAGAATAAAGCGGGAAACTTTGGAACAAAGTTGAGAACTTTCAGGGAAATAGCTTGGCACTTCAAAGTGGTTATTGTTACACTGAGGCATTTCCTGAACTCCGTCATCAAGGAGATTAATACAGAAATTTCCTCAATAAAAAGAATTAGTCTCTGAGGAACTGGCCTCGTACTGAAGCCCCTTCAGAACTCTCACTTCAAAGTGAGTACTTGATTCTCAGCAGGAGAGGAGTTCGATGTAATACTGACTTCCATGCTGGCAAGCTGAATTTAACCCTGCTGGGATTCAGACGAGAAGATAGTTTATTCATATCTTTCTGCAAAGCACAACAATCAATCCCATCTCTTCATCATCTCTAATTTCTATTGTAACTTTTTCCAAGTAACACCCGCACCATCCAGTCTGTATATATACCAATCTGAGAGGCCAGGTGCACCATGGACCTCTGAAACTTGCTCAAGGCCACATGCAAATGATCAGATTTTTTTTTAAAACAAGGAAAGTGTTTTTGCACTGGTGCTTACATCCTGAGCAGCACCCTCTTTACTCCTGGGGGAATTATGCACCAAAAAATTAAAAATTCTGCACAAAATATTGGAAGATTCTGCAAAATTCTCCATATTCTGCATTATTGTCAAAATAATACAATATCATCATGCCAGTTTCAATTATTTTGGTAATTTATTTCAAAATATCTGTCAGCAAGAATGTCTGTAGCAAGACAGACCAAAAAATAAAAAAAGATTCTAGTCTTTTTTTTTGTGGACAAATAGATTCTTTACTAGGCATATTAATACAGAACGTTGAGTAATTCATTTAAATGACAATACAGAGCTGTATTTCCTGCACCTGTCAGAAACAGGAGTAATGGAGGAGCTGAGGAAGAGGAAAGGAGCCTAGGAGTGAACCTGGAGGGTGTTGGGTGTAGGTGAGAGAAGGTTTTTTCTTTGCGGGGGTGGGATTGTTAGGGAATTGGGAAGCCTCCCCCATGCAGACCCTCGCTGACCCCAAGGCTCTCCCATGCAGTCAGGCACATCTGCCCCTGTCCCTGCACCCCTCATCCCCATGGGTCTCTGCAGCACCCCGTCCTCAGGCAAAGCTGTCACCGCCACAGCTCCTGAGCCCATGCCCCAGTCTGTCCTCCACACTAGCCATTCTGAACCCCAGTCTGTGACCTCCCCAGTTGCCCTGTGTGCCCCACTCTGGCCTAACCTGGGTCCACGGGCAGGGTGCTGTGATGAACTTAAACTCCTGGGGGAATTCTGTAGCACTGGGCATAGAAATTTTTTTCCCTTGCATAAAATACACCTCTACCTCGATATAACGCTGTCCTTGGGAGCCAAAAAATCTTACCGCGTTATAGATGAAACCGCGCAGCCCCGCCCCCCCGGAGCACTGCTTTACCGCGTTATATCAGAATTCGTATTATATCAGGTCGCGTTATATTGGGGTAGAGGTGTACATTTTGCTTAAGAAATGCTGCAGTTCTGCCTTTTGCCCATCGGAGGCCGCTGTGGTGCCAGAACAGCCAGTTGCCTTCATGCAGCTGACTGTTCTGGCACCACAGTGGCCTCTGGTGGGCAAAAGACAGAACTGCAGCACTTCTTAGGCAAAATATATTTTATGCAAGAAAATACAAAATTATGCGGGACAGACGAATTCTGCTCATCCGCAGATGCGCAGAATTCCGCCAGGAGTACCTCTTGCTCATTAATGTACACAGTCTCCCCAATTGGTATGTTCAATGAAGTGGCCTCTTGTACCCTGCCACACAGAGAAAACTGGGGTCCCCTGCCTGAAAACCAGAATGCAGCAAATTAACTCCCTGTCTGGATCTTCCACAGATCCAGAGAGGACTAATGAGGCAGAGCTGGGAATGGAAGGCTTAATAAGGGAGTCCAGGGGAGCCTGGAATCTACAGAGAAGCAGCTACCTGTGAGCCAGAAGGGAGGAGCCCCTGAGAATGCACAGCTCCAACTGCATGGCCAGCTTGTGTACGTCAGCCTAGCTCCATTGAAGTCACTGCTGTTGTGGGGTCATGTGGTGGCCCATTGAACCAACTTACGCATTTGTACTCAACAAAAAAAAATACCCATTGGAACCAAAATGAAAAACCCATAAGGAAGTGCAAGGCTAATTGTACTGACAAGGCAAAATGTGTACTTTGTCCTCCATATCTCCTTTCTGATATTGTCTAATTTGTTTCTTAACCCTATGCTGCTCTCAGAAACAAGAGCTCCTTTTGAAACAGGGAAAAAATAACACTTTTCTCTATGTACAATGTTAATAGGATTAAATGAAGTCTCTAATTTCCCTGGCCTCCAAGTACATGCGATGAAAACATTTCCAGAATGATTTCAAAATTGAACCTCTTGCTCTCAGTAATTTGATTTGTAAGAAGTAGATAAAAAGCAATACAGATGATCTTAAATACATCATGATTAGTTATATTTGCAAATGAAGTGACTACATTTGCTTCCATGGCAATTATCTAATTTTGGGGAGACTGCAACTGCATGCTTCACTGGAAGGCTACACACCACACCAAATGTCTGTCTAGTTGTGTCTACTCTCCTTAGTTTCTTTACTATGAAGCGCCAACTGTTGAAAGTGTCCATTTTAGACACAAAGGGCCAGATCCTCATCTGGTGCAAATGGACATTGCTCTATTGATTGCATCAAGTGGCATTTGAGAGCAAAGAAACTAAGGGGAGCAGAGACAACTAGAAAGATATATGAGGTGGGTGTTTTGCCTCCTAAGCATATGCTGAAATCAATGAAGCTATGCCAATTTGCATAAGCTGAGGATCTGGCCCACAAATGCCTTTTCAAAAAATATATGTGGATCCCTTTGAAAATGTCGGACAAAGCATTTTTAGGAAAGGTGGACAAAGTACACCAAAAGCCTGGCCAGGAATTACTGCCTCAAGGGAGAAAGTCCTGGGATCCCTGGTTTGAATCTGGCCCAAGTCCATGGACCCAGAAGACTGATCATCTGAAGACGTGTGAAATGAACTGGTGATCTGAGTCTGGTTCTTAGTTGACATGTGTCCACAGCACAAAATTCACCACAACTGGCACCCTTCTTGGAAGTCTCAGCAGTGAGGAGAGGGATTCTGCTGACATGGCAAGTGAATCATATTCTTAACCCTGGCTAGAGACAATCCCTGCAGAGGAAGGTTGACAGAGGACAGCACAAGAAGCTCATATTGCTGATGAGCATGTTGGATCTATTCTGTCAACAAAGGGCTTTACTGCCCAGAGCATTCAGTATGATGGACTAGGGAGACAAATGATCTGATCCCATATGCTGATTTCTATGTTCCCAAGTTCCTGCCATATGTGTTTCCCAGTTGTGCATGATTTTAACAGCATATCTTTAATCTCTATAATAAATAACACCTCAAGGTGCATTCATCAGGAAATCCCTACTGCAGAAACCCCACTTTGTTAAGGCCACTTTGTGCTGTATAAGCAGTCAAAAGTGGTCTTAACCCAGTTGGAGATAGCTGGTAGAAGGACCCAATCCCTGTGCTGACAGAGGTGGGTCCACAGCCTTCTGAACCAAACCCCTCTCCCATCCAAACCCAGGCATAGGGAAGGGGAGGGGGATGTGTCAGGGGTCAGGCATGGGTTGGACGAGGTGAGGTGTAAACTGGAGTTCTATTATACCCAATCCTTCACCAGCATAAGGTCCCTGAGCAATCTTATGCCAGTGGTGAAAGTCAGGACTACCCCTTTCCAGCTCTGAATCAGGGAGCTGCAAATGATTTCCTATAGCCCCCTGCTTTTTCACTTGGTCTGAGCACACCTTGAAAAGATGGGAGAATCATGGCCTGTATATTTAATTATATCATTCAAGTAAATTTCCTTCAGAACAGATTTAAATATAGTACATTAAGTGGGGGGGGGGGGGGGAGTTCTATCCATCTCCCATTTTATGTAAGTCATGCAGTTAACATAAGAGTTTCAGCACATACCCATGAGTCCACAGATATCTGGATTCTCCAGTCATCACCAGCAAACTCCGTTCAGGCAGCATAACCGCCACGGTACGCCCATCTGGGTGCTTAAAATCCATTACAATCTGAAAACAAAGACAAAACCCTTCAGAATGATTAGTACTTATGCAGCCCCATGTAAGGGCATGGCACTGTGCAGACAAACAAAGTGTGCTGGGCCAGATCTTCAGCCAGTGTCAATTGGTGTAGATCCATGGAATAGCCACTTCTTTCTTTGAGAAGCAAGGGCCTCAAGGTCTCCCCACAGCCCTTAACACCTCCACCCTTCACTACTGCTAACTTCAAGCATTCAAAAGTCTAAGGCAGGGTTCAAAAAACATGAGATTTGTTTTTGGTTTTTTAAGTCTCCAGACTTAAAAAAAATAAATTATTTCTATCTAAGGTACTTATATGGCCCCCTTCACTGCAGCATCTGAGCATCTCACTGTCTTTATTCTCACAACATCCCTATGAGATAGGGAAGCACTATTATCCCCATTTTACAGATGGGAAACTGAGGCAAAGAGACAAAGTGACTTGCCAAAGGGCACATACAAGAAGTCTATGGCAGAGTAGGGAATTGAACCCACATCTCCCAAGTCCCAGACTAAAGCCCTAACCACTGGGACATCCCTTCCTCTTGTAGTTTACCTTCAGGTTTCTGAACAATTAAGGTGTACTTGGGTCAGATTTTCAAGTTTAGCCCTTAAGGTTGTGGAGAAGAGACTTTTTTTTCCCCACCAAAAGCTGAGATTCCACAAAATCAAGCAACTCCAGGAACTGGGGCTTTAAGGAAAGCACCAAATATCATGAAACTTGGAAAAAAATAATGAGATTTGGCAACACTATTGTTCCTGGCTGCCTACTCCCTGGATTTATTGGTACACATTTTCCAAATTGGGGAAGGCCCTGATGAGGAAGATACAGAGCAGGGCAGACAGATGGCACTTAAACAAGCTAGGTAAGAGAAGACTTACCCTGAAAGAAAGGAGGACAAAAGCATATGAGAGGCAATGTCTCCAATTATGCTGGAGACCGAGTGTCATGTACTGGACAGTGCTGCCACCTGATTTGTTACCTATCAAGTGTGCGATTAAAAAAAAAGAAATTTCTATAGTATGTTGAATCCAAACAAATTGAGCCGTGTCCAGCCTATGGATGTACAGAAGTTTAGCAAAGATGAAATGATGCAGTGATCAGTCATTTAAGAAAGAAAGGTGAGGCAGAAACTGTCATATGTATACTCTTCTTCAAACGCTGCAAATTAACAATTGAAATAGTTTTCTTTAAAATACACTGTCACCAGTGCACACTGGGAAAATCTATAATGGCATTTAAATACATAGGAAGAGCTCATTGTTGTTCATGTTCTGGTAGCACCCACAATCAAGGCACCACTGTGCCAAGGATTGTAGGAACACATACAATGACAGGGTCCCTCCCCTGAAGAATTTACAATCTAAGCTGAGACAAGAAATGATGAGTTTAACAAACCATAGTATTGAAAGGGAAGGGAGGAGGAGGGTAATAGGAATGAGTTTACATGGCTACAGGTCACCCGTGTTGCACTGTTTGACAGTTCTGAAGCATAACTAAATAGCAACCCCCACCCTCACACTTATCAGTTGGCAGTTTCCTGTAAGCATCATGGGAGAAGTGTGTCGTGAGGAGGAAGAGGCCATTGGCTTTGTATGGGGAGGTAATTCCAGGGATAAATGGGGGCATGAAGTGGACACATGGAGTGTGAAGGCTGCTCTCACTGGCAGAGCAAAGAGGGGCAGGGGAGGACTAGCTAAAGGATAAAAGCAGAGAAGCAGGGAGGGGCAGAGTTGTGAAAGGCCTTGGGGGGGGGCAATAAGGAGCTTTAAATAGCTGAAAAAGGCAGGGCAGGATAAAACACCTGAGATGACACACTGAGAATGACAGACAATTTATTCCAGTGTTTAACCACCCTGATAGTTAGGAACTTTTTCCTAATGTCCAACCTAGACCTCCCTTGCTGCAATTTAAGCCCATTGCTTCTTGTTCTATCCTCAGAGGCTAAGGTGAACAAGTTTTCTCCCTCCTCCTTATGACACCCTTTTAGATACCTGAAAACTGCTATCATGTCCCCTCTCAGTCTTCTCTTTCCAAACTAAACAAACCCAATTCTTTCAGCCTTCCTTCATAGGTCATGTTCTCAAGACCTTTAATCATTCTTGTTGCTCTTCTCTGGACCCTTTCCAATTTCTCCACATCTTTCTTGAAATGCGGTGCCCAGAACTGGACACAATACTCCAGCTGAGGCCTAACCAGAGCAGAGTAGAGCGGAAGAATGACTTCTCGTGTCTTGCTCACAACACACCTGTTAATACATCCCAGAATCATGTTTGCTTTTTTTGCAACAGCATCACACTGTTGACTCATATTTAGCTTGTGGTCCACTATAACCCCTAGATCCCTTTCTGCCGTACTCCTTCCTAGACAGTCTCTTCCCATTCTGTATGTGTGAAACTGATTTTTTCTTCCTAAGTGGAGCACTTTGCATTTGTCTTTGTTAAACTTCATCCTGTTTAACTCAGACCATTTCTCCAATTTGTCCAGATCATTTTGAATTATGACCCTGTCCTCCAAAGCAGTTGCAATCCCTCCCAGTTTGGTATCATCTGCAAACTTAATAAGCGTACTTTCTATGCCAATATCTAAGTCGTTAATGAAGATATTGAACAGAGCCGGTCCCAAAACAGACCCCTGCGGAACCCCACTCGTTATGCCTTTCCAGCAGGATTGGGAACCATTAATAACAACTCTCTGAGTACGGTTATCCAGCCAGTTATGCACCCACCTTATAGTAGCCCCATCTAAATTGTATTTGCCTAGTTTGTCGATAAGAATATCATGCGAGACCGTATCAAATGCCTTACTAAAGTCTAGGTATACCACTCCTTTGTTATTGTTTTTTTTCGACTGAAGCAAAATCGAAACAGGACCCTTTCAATCTGGAGTAAGGTATGCACCAAAATAACAAAAGGTGTGAATTGAAACCAATTCAGTCATTTCAGTGCAAGTCTGTGTGTAGTCCAGCCCTCTGAGAGGCTGTGGAGGAAGAAACAGCAGAAACTGGACAAGGCCTGGACAAAGCAAAGGATAGGGCCCAGTTTGCAGGCCTCGGTGACAAAGAGGATGGCAATGTTCAAGGCTGACAGAAGGAAAGGGGCAGGATTTTGACAGAAGATCAAGAGTTCCATTGGGCCACGTTAAGTATAAGATGACAGAGTCACCCAGGAGGAGATGACAGAGAGATGGGCTGAGATGAAATTTGCTCTTGCTCAAAGCTCAAGTCATCAGGCCCTGTGCAGGGAACTCAACACGGATGGGTCAGAATCCACCTCCAAAACTACAGGCAGGACATAGAGCTTCAGCACAGCCCTGCTATTGCTGCTATTTCAGCCTATGGACTGGAACAGTGGCTTTGGTCCCTCGTGCCTCTCATGTGAGGATACTGGGTCATGGGATCATCATACATGTGGATCCAGTAGCTCCCCTCCCTGTACTCCTTGCTCATCAGCTTATTCAGGTCTGGCACTGAGGCCCCTGCATGGCTGCTCTATTTCTGCTCACTCCCTTCTCTGTGGTGGGAAAACGTGGGACTATTTTATAGCATAGAAGCCTTGTGGGGCTCTCCCCATCTGACTGAATTTCACCCTTATTGCATAGCCAGTGCCCATTCCAGAATGGATTAACCAGTTACGTTTCAGGAGTTACTGATAAAAGATTAATTTACTTGGCAAAGAACAATTGTAGTAAATGTACATACCGATAGTAAGGGCAGGAGTTGTTTCCAGCTGAGAATGGGGGACTGGAAGTCAGGACACTGGCTTTCTTTGGGAGACTGGGCATGTTATTTAATCTCACTGGGCCTGATCCTCACTGCCACAGCATTGTAAAGTGGCCTTAGGATAAATGGGAATCTGGCCCTCCTTGCCTCCGTTTACTCATCTGTACAATGGGTAGAATATTCACATACTCCACACGCATGTTGGGAGGCACAGTCAATTATTGTTTGTGAAAGTAATTGGAGATCCTCAGATGAAAACCCCTCTCAAAGTGTATTTATTAACAATAAAAACTTAGTATTGATGCACCTAGAGCAAACAATAATTTGACTTTTTTTGTCTCAGCAACAAATCTGAGGGTCAGACTAAGAGCCAAAATTTAGGAACCACGCTATGAACATCTGAAGGAAGGGACTGTAATTCCTATGCTAGTGTTTCTTGTTTCCGCCTAGAATCATCAGACCTGAAGACTTAAAAACCTAAACAACATAATTTCTGCCACTCTTAGACTGTAGTACAGTAAAGAACATTTAACCCTGCTGAGTTTTTGAAGACCTCTCTTCTCATCTCTGAAAGAACTATTGCTGACTGAAGTAGATAACATTCCCAAACTTCTGTGTGTGTCTATCCTATCAGAACATTCAGTTGTTACAGTCAGACACACAAAAAGGAAAGATTAAGTCATTTGGTCCTCTTTTTAATTCACTAAGGACTCACAATCAATAAAGCTACTCTGCCACCACTGAATCAATCTGCTTCATGACAGCTCTGCTACACCGGAGCTATTTACAATTACTATTTTTGTTTTTTACCCATTTTCTTTATTCTCTGAGGTGGCAAAGTCAATAAAGATCAAATTTCCAGCTAGCCCACGGTGCCTCACTGGGGATGGCAGCTGATGATAAAAATGCTGGATGCTTTGATCTTATACACCCTTTACAATCTTTCTTTGTTTCTGTGGGGAAAACATACATGCCTCTACACACACCAAAAACCTGAAAGATACGTTAAGGAGCTAATAATATCCCCTTATAGAGGTAAATACAACGTCATGATGCCGGGTTATTTAAGGGATAATGTTCATGATGATGGAGTATATGAATCAGTAAACAGCTTTCAAAGATGGTTAAACATCAAAGCAAAGCAGACGCCTACATCCTGAACACTTTTCCTATTACCTAAAATATAGCAAAATGCAAAGAAAGAAAAAGAAAAGAGAAAAAGAGATAAAATAAAAAAGAGTACGAGAATTCTGTGCTGCCTCTGCCACTGAGCTGACATCATATTTCATGAAAGGCAAGGAGGACAGAAGTGAATAATCGTTCAGGACTCTAGAAAGGGAGTAGTTGTCCAAAGGTGGATAAGGAATGATGCAACTGGACATATATAATGGCAATAAGTTTTCTGGGATTTGACTCTGGTGTAATTTATATTCAATATTAATCTAAAACTTTATGGCAAGCATGGTTTAATGGCTAAAGCACTGGGCTGGGAGTCAGACAATATGGAATATTATTCCAGGCTCTGTCACTGATTTGCTGAGTGACATAGGGTAAGCCACATAACCTCTCTGTGCCTCTGTTTCTCAAAATGTAAAATAATGCCTACCTCATAAGGCTGCTGTGAAACTAAATGGCACAATTGTGCAAATAAGTCTGCATGAACAGACCCCCTGTGCCCACACCACGCCCCAGCGAAACAGTGGGGTTCCATGTGAGTGCTGGAGTCTGTCTTCACAGAGTCACTCAAAAGATTGATGCCTAATATATTACTGTTGGTACCGTGCTTTGTGATTAAATGCAAAGAGTATATTAAATGTCAGCTTACACAAGTTCTCAGCACCAGAATTCTGAGCAGCACTAGAATATGGGGCGGGGGGGAGGTGACATTTCACCAAAATAATCTACTCATTTAAATTGTATCAGATCTAGAAAAACGTGTTATCTAATCTATCCAGGTATTTATGCTGCACACATGGCCACAGAATCTGAACATGCTCTGGAATATGAAACTATGATGAAGTTGATATGCCTCATCACTTCTCACCCTCAAAATCTCAGTACACACACACACACAAAAATCAGGCTAACATTTTATCTGATTTATGCCAAAACATATTAACAATGACTAACTACTTAGGTGCATAGATACTATGCTGATGGGAGTCAGATAAGTACTGAATAGATTTTCTTTCACCAAAAAGTGTGTTCAGTTTTCCCTCAAAATGATGCATAATATTCTTTTGATACTTCGTTTCATATATCAGTCACCATGTGTTGCTTATACCACCCTGTTTTGTTAACCTCTTCTTAAGTGTAGTCCATTATACTGATTTTCAAACCATTAATTATCATCTAAAATACATTATTGGCATCATTTCATTCATTTCTTTTCAGGAACTTACACAGCTAGTTTTTGCTTGATAACCATAAGAACGGCAGCATAGGTAATGGTTAGAGCAGGATACTATGATCCTGGACTCTGTGCCAAGCAAATGACTCAGTGAGCCAGATTCTCTGTCTGCTCTGTTCCCTTTGCAAGATTCGGGTGGTGCCAGGGAAATAGAAGGCAGCTGCAATTTCCCCGTGGGGGGTTCCCCTTGAATGCTCCCTCTGTGCACAGCTAGCAGATGGCTCCTTGGGAGTGGTTACCAGCTGGTGCAGCTGGGACTAGTGCAGAACTGACCAGAGGAGGCCTACCATCTCCCTCACGGCCCCCACTCTGCTGCGCTCCATGGTATCCGACTGCAGCAGTGAATATTGGCCATTGGCCTTGGGCTAGTCACTTTATTTTGCAGGGTCTCAGTATTCCTCATCTGTAGCATGAGGATAAACACTCCTTCCCTTCTTCAGAGGCATATTGCATGACTGAACTCACTCATGTTGATAATGCGCTTTGAGATGTTTGGCTGGAAGGTGAGGTAGAAGTTCCTAATCTCTAAAGTCACACTTCCACCAAATGGTCTGCCATTGCAATAGCCCATCTTTCTGCAGTCCTGACAGAACAAGGAGTAATTGTCTCAAGTTGCAGTGCGGGAAGTTTAGGTTGGATATTAGGAAAAACTTTTTCACTAGGAGGGCGGTGAAGCACTGGAATGGGTTACCTAGGAGGTGGTGGAATCTCCTTCCTTAGAGTTTTTAAAGTCCGGCTTGACAAAGCCTTGGCTGGGATTATTTAGTTGGGGATTGGTCCTGCTCTGAGCAGGGGGTTGGACTACATGACCTCCTGAGGTCCCTTCCAACTCTAATATTCTATGATTCTATGATTCGTAATGTGTTTGTTTCCCATTCACCAATCATTCATCCTCTCCAAACTTCCACATCATCAGTAGGCTACTAAAAAACAAACCAACCAACCAATCGCCTGCAACCTCTGCCATGCTAAAGACTCTCACTATCTCTCCTTCCAAAGGCTCTTATTTCTTCAGCATGCTGGAATGTAATTCGTCAGGCCCTCCTGCTTTCCCAGCTTCCCAATTACATAAGCGGCTCCCTGTGCTAAGCCTCAAAGCATCTGATGTTAGAATTTTGCACGAGAGAACCCACATTCCCGTAGTGGAGAGGTAAATCATTTAATTGGCTCACTCTCTCCTCTGCCACCTAATCCCCTCTGGAAAGTGTGATCCAGCCCCAGAATGTGACCTTCAGCTCCTTCTGTGATTGCTGAAACAAAGACACAGTCAGGTTCTCAGCAGTATCTAGTTTATTTCATTTCACTAACTTCCCACTCTCATCCTTTAATAAAGGGCCTCTCTAACTCTGCGCTCAGCCACTTGCTTTCTGTGTACTAAAAGAGTTTAATGGTTTAGTCTTCAATTTATTTCTTCTACTGACCTAGCTTTTCTTAGCAATATTTTACCACTTGAGGGCAGTGGTCCCCAAACGGTGGGGCGCCCCCCCTGCGGGTGATGTGGAGGAACATTCAGGGGATGGGATGCAGCAGGGCCTGGATCAGCCCCCACGGGGGGGTGCAGAGCTCCATCCAGCCCAGCTCCGGCCCCAGCCCTAGCTCCACTCTGCCCCCTGCTCTGCCCCCAGCCCAGCTCTGCCCTCATTCCCTCTCCGCCCCCAGGCCAACTCCACCTCTAGCCCCAGCTCTTTCCCCATCTCCAGTTCTCCCTCCAGCTCCACCTTCAGCCTAAGCGCCTCTGCGGAGCCTACTATGCAGTAATGGAGGAGGGCACGGACGGATTCCATTACTAGTAAGGGGGGATCGCGACAGGAAAAGTTTGGGCACCACTGCTTTAGGGGGGATTTCTGCCCTCATGAAGGTGTGTGCTATTCTGCTGACATCAGTGGAACTACATCTTCTTATGACAAGGCTGAATGTATGTGAGCCTTTCAAAATATCCATTCCATCAGCTTTCTTTCTTGATAATTTAGGCTTCCTATGCTTTCCAATGAGGTGAAGTTCAGCGGTGAGAGCACTAGACCACAATTCTGTCATGCAGGACACGCAATGACCTCAGTGAAGTAAAGAGAAATCATGGCATTGATTTCAATGTGTCCATCTCCTCAGATTTGCATTACATTTACTCCAGTCTAAACCTCTATGTCCTGGAAGGAAATATACGTCACTGACATGTATATCCTTCCTGACCCCATCCTACAGCTCTCTCCCCTTTCTCCCCTGTTATAGACACATTCGTTTCTTGTTTGCTGTAACCCCTCCACTTGCCCCAGTGACCTCACTGCATCACAGTGACCTGATCTCCTTTGTGCCCACTCTCATGCCTCTCCACTTACTGCCCCTCTCCCTTCCATCTCTAAGATCACTGAACACACTTTTACAATTACAGTTTGGAGTTCCCCTCCTCCAATTCCATCCTAGACTCTCTCCAATCCATCTTCCACTCCTTGCATTCCACTGACGGTCAGAACCAGTACTCCATTCTCATCCTCCTTGACCTGTCAGCCACCTTTGACACAGTAAACCATGCCTGTCTTCTTGAACTACTGTCCTCGTTTGGCCTCTGTTACTCTGTTCTCTACTGGCTCCCTTCCTATCTCTCTAATCGCTACTTCAGCATGTTCTTCAGAGGATCTTCCTCGCCTGCTCTCCCACTTTCTGTGGGGGGTTCCACAGAGTTCAGTGCTTGGTCCTCTTCTTCTATAGCTTATCTTGGGTAATTTCATTCACAAACATAAATTCAATGACCATCTTTATGCTGATGACTCACAGACCTACCTCGCTACTCCAGACCTGCCTCCTTAAAATCTTGGCCTGTCGCTCCAACATCTCCTCATGGCATAGGCGCTGACTCCATGGGTGCTCCAGGGCTGGAGCACCTATGGGGGAAAATCAGTGGGTGCTCTACACCCACTGGCACCCAAGCTCCCCTCACCCCTCGCCCCACCTCCTCCTCCTCCTCCCCCGCGCTTCCCCCCGGTCGGCGCCAAACAGCTGTTTGGCGGCGTGCTGGGAGGGCGGGGGAGGAGCGGGAACATGGCGCGCTCAGGGGAGGAGGTGGGGCCGGGGATTTGTGGAAGGGGTTGGAGTGGGGGCGGAGTTGGGGCGGGGACTTTGGGGAAGGGGTGGGAAGAGGCGGGGCTGGAGTGGGGCCGCATGGAAAGGGTGAAGTGGGGGCAGGGCCGGGGGCAGAGTGGGGGTCGAGCTCCCAGGGGAAAGCAGGCAAGTTGGCGCCTGTGCCTCATGGAGGTCAGTCATCAGTTCAAACTTAACATGACTAAAACAAAGCTCTTAATCTTTCCTCCCCACTACCTCCTTTCTCAATCACTGTGGACATCACACCACTCTGCCTGTCATTCAGGCCTACATCTTTGACTCAGACCTTTTTCTAGGTCCTTACATTCAGGCTATGTCTAAATCATGCCAATTCTTTCCACATAACATCTCTAAGATACGACTTTTCCTATCCATCCATCCAGCTAAAACTCCCATCCAGGCTCTCATCATTTTGTGGCTCGATTACTGTAACATCCTTTTCTCTGGCCTCAACAAATGCAGTCTTGCACCACTCGTATCCACTCAGAATGCTTCTGCAAATATCATTTTCCTAGCCCATTGCTTTGGCCATGTCACCCCTCTCTTTGCATCCTTCCACTGGCTCCCTCTTCTCTAGTGCATCAAATGTACACTGCTTGCCTTTACTTCCAAGGCCCTTCAGGATCTATCCCCACCATTTCTGTCATCTCTTATTTAGTATTGAGAGGTCAGCTCCCACCTCTAATGGGCCTGTGATGTTAGCTTGCATCACCCATTTATTAAATTTTCAAACTAGCACCTTTGTGCTTTTTCAGTTGCCAGTAGCTGGGAATGAGCAACATGGTATGGATCACTTGATGATTACCTGTTCTGTTCATTCCCTCTGGGGCACCTGGCACTGGCCACTGTCAGAAGACAGGATACTGGGCTAGATGGACCTTTGGTCTGACCCAGTAGGGCCATTCTTATGTTCTCCCATGCTGCCTCTTATTCTTGGGAGGAACTCCCCACAAATATCCACCAAAGTATCTCACTATCCTCCTTCAAATTCTCCTTTCTTGTGATGTCTACAAAAAACTTAAATGATAGGCCGCTGGTGTGCTAAGACCACTTCCTAGCATGCTAATCAGTATTGTCTTCTTGTTTCCTTACTACCTGTCAGTCTGTCTGTATCCATATATTGTCTCTTGTTTTATGCTTAGACTGTAAAACTCTCTAGAGCGGGGACTATCTTTTTGTTTTGTGTTTGTACAACACCTAGCACCATGGAGTCCTGGTCCGTGACTAGGGTTCCTAGGCAATACAGTAATACACATAATAAATAATAATAATTTACTTATTACATCATCAGTACTCTCACAGTTTACTTACAAACTACTGTGCTTTTATTACACAATAGATATCACTAACCCTTGCTACTATATTCATATGTAAAATGACTTGGTGTGCACATGAGTTTACGTACTTATATTGGCATAGTGTAATTTACATACACTCACCTCGTGCCAACTCTGAGACAAAAGGTGGCAGCCAACCAGAGTAGAAACATGTATACAACTGTGGGGTTAGGGAAAGCTTTGTCTAAGGACACTTGGACAAGCTTTTTCTCCTTGCAAAAATTACTGCCTGCCCAGGGGTCTTTAGTGTCCGAATAATAGAACTTCAGAGTTTACAAAATGATAACGCCACTGTGTGTGTGTGTGTGTGTGTGTGTGTGTAAGTAAAAACATGCCCAACACCTGGTAGCTGCCATCTAACTGAGTCTATAAAATGTATGCAAATATACCCATCTTTGCTGTAACCTTGTCCCCACCGCACCCCAGCTATCTGGTTGTCCACCTACTGAGCCTTGTTATAATTCTAATTTGAGAGTTCTCTGGGCAGGGACTGTCTTTTTGTTTTTACTAATTTGTACAGCACCAGCACACTGGGCCCCTGACTAGGTCCTCCAGGCGATTTAAGGAATAATAATTAAACTGACAACAATACTGGACAAAGAATGTGATGAATGGGCCTTGGTGGGTTCAGAAAATGCTCCCAAAGCTGAAGCAATAGGTGGCCCATGGCATGTGAAGAACCACCTCCGCACCAGGGACAGGATGAAATACTAATTTGATGTTTACTGCTCCGGCACCACTGCCATGCAGTATATGTTATAACAGCATGAGAGTGAGGACATTCCCTGTGCTTTATGGCCCTGGCTAGAGCAGACTGCAGATTCATCCTCCTCCCGGTTAGTCGGAAAAATGAGTCCCCTCTCTCCACAAAGACATATAGCAGCTCTGGAAACATTCCCTAACTTCCCCACCTCTGTGAGTCTGAATCTCCTGCCCCTCCACAGATTAGCATAGGAATCTGAGGTAGCTGGGGAGAAGGTATGAATTTTGGGCCTCATAAACAAGGGGTCCAGTTGGATTGATTCCCAGGAGACCCCAGATTTGTTCCACCTGCCCTGTCTTAACCACAACCCCATCCCCTGGCACTGTTCTAGCCACACCACCATGTCCCCAGCATGCTGCATCTGAAACTCCCACCCGGCAAACTGCATAGTACTCAATGTCCATACCGCAGCCGGATGAAAGGCTAAACTGACCTAGCCTGGAACCAATGGTTGTAAAGAGATTAACACATCTCTGACTCCAGCTTGTAATGGCCCCGCAGGAGCTGTTTCAAATGGTGTGTATTACCAGCGCACAAGACACACACATACACACACACCAACCCTTGCGCACCCCTTCCAGGAGTGCGTGGCATAGCATCTACAGATACCCCTAGGCAACAGGAATCACCAAGTGGCCTGGTAGGGCAGCCTTATGTCCTCTTTGTGCTGCAGCGTTGCGCAGAGGGGACATATTGGGGGCCCAGAATCTGGCCCTACATATACAAAACCAGTTAAGCCACACAAAAGTAAAGTCATTCCTTAGCAACCAAAATTGTACTCCCTACAGAGACCATAAAAATAATGAAAGCCATCTTCTTGGCCAATGTTGTCTCACAGGGCAGTGAAGTATAATTCAAACACAGCATGACTTTCTTTGAAATAGATTTCTTTAAACTCATTTGGGAAGATTGCTTTATCCACTTCATGCCGTAGCTGTGTTCTTCTCCACGTCTCAAAAAGTACCATAGATGCATGAAAAGTTGTGAAATGTAACATTTTAAATAGGTTAAAAAAAAAAAAAGCCCATAACAACAGCTAGGCAGCTGGTATGCTGAGACCACTGGATATCATGCTGACCAGTACTGTCTCATTGCTTCTTTGAACTATTCCCATCAGTCTATCTGTATCTCTCTATTTTCTTCTGCCTTATACTTTGCTTTATCCGCCTGTTGTCTATATTGTTACACGTAGATTGCAAGCTCTTTGGGGCAGGGATTGTGCCTATAAGGGTGTGGACTCACCCCTGCGACGCCTCCTGCTGGTCGATTCGGGAATTAGCTCTGCCAGCCTTGGAGCACCCTCTGCAGGCCAGTGATCTGCCTTGCCACTGGCCCCGTGTCCCTCCCAGGACCCCGGTGCCCCTTTCTATGGGTGCTGCCCCCTGGCAGTACCACCACAGTTCTGGGTCTCCCCCTCCCAGGGGAACCCCCACCCACTATCCCCACTTCACCTCAGTCTTGGCTACTGCCCCGTCTCCATCTAGCCCCCGTTCACTGGGGCAGACTGCAGTATCAGCCACCCATCACAGGCAAAGGGGTTCGGACCTGCTGCCTCTGCCTACCCATGGGCTGCCCCCTGCAACCCAGTACCTAATAGGCCTTACCAGGCCTGCAGCCTGGGGCTTTCCTAGGCCGGAGCTCCCCGGCTCCCTTGGCCTTTCCCCAGCCCTGCTCCACTCTAGGCACTTAGTTAAGCTCCCTGCAGCCAGGCCCTTCTCTCTCTGAACGCAGAGAGAAAAGCTCCCTGCAGCCAGGCCCTTCGCTCTCTGAACGCAGAGAGAGATTGCTGAGCTCCTGGCTCACTGCCTCTTATAGGGGCCAACTGGGCCTGATTGGGGCTTGGCCACAGCGGAGTCTACCTTCCCTAATCAGCCCAGGCTTCTTGCCCCAGCCACAGTCCTCCTAGGCTGTTTTAAGCCCCAAAGGGCAGGAGCGGGTAACCACCCCGCTACAGTGCCTTTGTTATACGTTTGCACAGTGCCTAGCACAATGGGGCCCTGGCCGCTAGGCTATATCATAATACAAACAGTAATAAATCATCCTATATTCCATGGGTGAAATCTTAGCCCCACTGAAGTCAAAAACTCCCTCTGACTTCAATGGGGAGAGGATTTTATCCTATATATTTATCTAGAAATCAAAATAAAAGTGTTGACAGCCAAAGAAAGAACAGCTTATCACTGCAGAGTTCAATTATATGAATTCAAAGAAATTTGAACCCCATTTCTATATACATTTGGATAAAAAAGTTGAGATGCTCAAAGAATGGCAGATGTCCATTTCACCTAGCCTCCCTCCTTCCCTCCTCTCCTTATTCATGTATTATCTTCTATTTTATTACCGAAATCCCCACTCTAATGTGTTATGTCTGTGTAGTATTGTCTGGTCTCGCAGTTTTGATGAGCTGTAAAATTGCATGATTCTATCGGAAATCGTGGGAAGCATCTGGAAATACATATAAGCTGTACGTCATTTACCTTTTTGTACTTTTCATTGTCTATTTCCTTGTGACAATCAATAAGAAAAATCACCAAAAAAATCAAAGTAAAAGAGACAGTTACCTATAACAAAGACACACTTAACAATTTACAAAACCATGTTCATCTCCAACAGAATCAATGCTCTCCACAGAGCTCTCCTGACATACCCACTCTAAAATCCCCAGCCCTGCAGGGAAAGATTGGATGAATAGATAAGCTGTATCCATACCAGCATTAGTGGCTGGTCTACCAAAAAAAAAGGGTGTGTGTGTGTGAAGTTGTAAGCAGCAGGGAACCCTACCCACTGCTGTGGTATGACCAGATTTTCTAAGTAAAAACTGGGGTATCAAGGGGAAGATGAGGAGCGGATGCCTTGGGAGGGCACTGGTAGTGGGGGCGGAGATAAAATTGTGAAAGTGGACAAGGAACAGGGAAGGAAGGGTGCTCATTCTTCTCTCCCCTACCACCCATTTTCTCAGCCTCACAATCAACCCCTGGCTCCTTCCAACAATTCCTCTTCCTTCATCAAAAGGACAAGAGCTCTAGTCAAATTCCCCACATGCTGGAGCAATGGCCTTCCATAGGCTCATCAACCTCCCTTGTTGCTTAGAATACACACCTAACTCCCCCCACCTGTCCCTTGGCTCAGAACCCCTTCCCGTCCTGTGACTCCGAACACGGATTTAATAGCTCCAGCTGGAGTGCACTTCAGAAAGGAACTGGCATATAACACACACACACACACACACACACACACACACACACAGTCAGAGCTTCATCAAAGTCAATGGAGCTCTGATATTTTAAACCAGCTGACGATATACCCGTAAAAGTCTAAACACTGCTGAAACAGACCCTGATTACGAAAACGGACACAGAAGATACTGTAGCATGCAAACTGCTCAGCTTTGAAGAGACAGTGCAAAGGCAGATCGATTTTATACTCCATTTGCTACAATGTGTTGAGCTAGTATCAAAGACCAATTTAAATCCATGAGAAATAATATGCCACGCTATGAGCTTAACAAATTAAGCTTGTTTCTTTGCTTAAAGACTAATTGTGACTGGTTCTTATTTTATCATATGATGGGTTCATTTGTATGCGTGAACTTTTAAATGAAATTCATCACAGTTCTAAAATAGACTCCTATAACAATAGAGAATGACATCACTGAGGAGATGAAATTAGCTTTCTTTATTGAATTCCAGAACTGAAATATTACTGAAATGCAACAGCTAAAGATAATGACTTCTAATGCCCTAAAGTTCAGCTTGTTCACTGTTTCATTTCATGCACCATGTACTGATCTTCCAAAAATAGCAAGGAGAATGAAAATAATTTCTAATAATAAGGCTCTTCCAGAAATTAAGATTTCTTTTTAAAAAATCCACTACATGTCCACAAACAGATGATAAAATGGATATTTCTAAGATCAGATGTAGCACTGCCACATTCCAAGAAAGGTTTTGGATTCTAGGGCTTCAGAGAGAAAAGCTACATACACAGCTGTATAAAATTTACTGCAGTTTAAATTGCAAGCTGTTTGAGTTTTGGTCCATTACCACAACTTTTATGGGATCACAACTAGGATTTCATATTTTTCCCTAAAACAGGCGATCCCATTGTGACGTAGCATTCTATATGTTTATGGAAATATGCTTATAAGTGTAAATATAACATAACTGAAATATGCTTTATATGCCATGTAACATATCTTTGCAAAGGTTATGATCTACTGAATATATTTATCCTATATGTATGCATGTATCATTTTTATATCTGAAGTTACGAGCGTTGGCTCTATGCTTGTATTTGAAGTGTTTGCTGTAGGAAACACAGAAGGGAGGTTTGGCTAATATACTGTGAAGGGACTATTCAAGTAATTGGGAGTACTTAACGAACAATGGACTTTGGGAGACACCAATCCACATCTGAGCTTTCCTGGGAACGTTCAAACTAACATGTAAACAATGGCGTTGGCCAGCAAAAAGCTGGATCATTCATGGACATGTGACTTGCCCAGGTGGCTACAAACTCCATCTTGTTGCTGTGATTTTGCACAGAAGAACAAAGGGGTTTCCACCCACAAGAGAGAGAATATAGAAGGCCCTGGAAGCCTCTCCATTTTGGTCTTCAGCTGGCTCAAGAGATGGTCTCTCCACCCCAAAGAGATGCCTAAAAGAAACTGGAACAAAGGACTGGAACTACCAGGGTGTGAGTGACTGCTGGACCCAGGCCATAAACTACAACGTTGGTCTGAAAAAGATTGTACCTGAGATAATATTTAGGGTGAGAAGTTGGTATTTGTAACTAGATCCTTAGGGTATGTCTACACTACGAGAGTAGTTTGATTTTACTTAAATCGAATATGTGGAATCGATATTACAAAGTCGAACGTGTGTGTCCACACTAAGGACAGTAATTCGACTTTGTGAGTCCACACTAACGAGGCAAGCGTCGACATTGGAAGCGGTGCACTGTGGGCAGCTATCCCACAGTTCCCACAGTCCCCGCTGCCCATTGGAATTCTGGGTCGAGCCCCCAATGCCTTCTGGGGAAAAAAATGTGTCAAGGGTGGTTTTGGGTAACTGTCGTCATCCAACCGTCACCACCGCCCTCCCTCCCTGAAAGCGCCGGCGGGAAATCAGTTCGCGCACTTTTCTGGTCAGTGACAGCGCGGACGCCACAGCACTGCGAGCATGGAGCCCACTGCGACCATCGCTGCAGTTATGGCCGTTGTCAACACCTCGCAGCTTATCATCCACCTTTCCCAGAGGCAGATGCTGAGAAATCGGGTGAGGAGGCTACGGCAGCGCGGTGAGGACCTGAAGTCTGAGAGTGGCACAGACCTGTCACAAAGCACGGGACCCCGCGCCGAGGACATCATGGTGGCAATGGGTCATGTTGATGTTGTGGAACGGCGATTCTGGGCCCGGAAAACAAGCACGGACTGGTGGGACCGCATAGTGCTGCAGGTCTGGGATGAATCACAGTGGCTGCGAAACTTTCGCATGCGTAAGGGAACTTTCCTTGAACTTTGTGAGTTGCTGTCCCCTGCCCTGAAGCGCAAGGACACCCGGATGCGAGCAGCCCTGACTGTCCACAAGCGAGTGGCCATAGCCCTCTGGAAGCTTGCAACGCCGGACAGCTACCGGTCAGTCGCGAACCACTTTGGCGTGGGCAAATCTACCATGGGGGTTGTTGTGATGCAAGTAGCCAACGCAATCATTGAGCTACTGCTCTCAGAGGTAGTGACCCTGGGAAACGTGGAGGTCATCATAGATGGCTTCGCCGCGATGGGATTCCCAAACCGCAGTGGGGCTATAGATGGAACTCACATCCCTATCCTGGGACCGGACCACCAGGCCAGCCAGTACATTAACCGAAAGGGCTACTTTTCAATGGTGCTGCAAGCACTGGTGGACCATAGGGGACGTTTTACAAACATCAACGTCGGATGGCCGGGCAAGGTTCATGACGCTCGTGTTTTCAGGAACTCAGGTCTGTTTAGACGGCTGCAGGAAGGTATTTACTTCCCGGACCACAAAATAACTCTTGGGGATGTGGAGATGCCTATAGTCATCCTCGGGGACCCAGCCTACCCTCTAATGCCCTGGCTCATGAAGCCCTATACAGGCGCCCTGGACACTGAAAAAGAACTGTTCAACTACCGGCTGAGCAAGTGCAGAATGGTGGTGGAGTGTGCTTTTGGACGTCTCAAGGGGAGATGGAGAACCTTACTGACTTGCTCTGATCTCAGCGAAACCAATATCCCCATTGTTATTGCAGCTTGCTGTGTGCTCCACAATCTGTGTGAGAGCAAGGGGGAGACCTTTATGGCGGGGTGGGAGGTTGAGGCAAATAGCCTGGCTGCTGATTACGCCCAGCCAGACAGCCGGGCGATTAGAAGAGCCCAGCGGGACGCGCTGTGCATCCGGGAGGCTTTGAAAGCTAGGTTCCTGAGTGAGCAGGGTAACCTGTGACTATTAAGTTTGTTTACAGAGAAGCTGAACCTGCCCCCGTTTCTTTACCCAGTAAATGTTCACTATCCTCTCCAGTTACATACCCCGTTCACCCCGTTCCCCCCCTTCCAACACACGTTTAAAAATAAAATCACTTGAAATTTGTTAATGAACACCGTTTTCTTTATTACTGTTTTCGCAGGAAAGTGTTGAACCTGGGACGCAGACTGTGGTGGGGAGCGGATGTAGTGTAGTGATGCAAAGGACGCTTCTAAACTCCAGGAATGACAGGCTCCGCAGTGGTGGACTGGTTGTTTCAACGGAGCCTGCCACCCCTCCTGTTCGGGACTCTGTATGTGTGGGTGCTATGTGACTTTGTGGCAGGGGGAGGACGGTTACAGATCCCCTGCTGCGTGGCTCTGTGATCCAGGATAAGGATCGCTGCATAAGATCTCTAACCGCCCTCCCCCGCCACAAAGTCACATAGCCCCCCCACACACAGAACATGAAAACCACCTCCCAGACTGACCAGGGTAACTAGTGACTGCAATGTGTGTGTGCCCTGCTGCTGAACCTGCCCCCGCCTCTGTACCCTGGTAAAGGTGACTGTCCTGTCCAATTACCAACCCTCTTCCCCCCCTTCAGACAGACTCTCCTCTAAAAGAACATGATGGAAACAGTAATTAACAGAAACGTATTTTTTATTAGCAACTACACATGAAACTGGGGGATGAAACTTGGACGGGGGCTTGGGTGAGGCGGGAAGGAAAGGACTTATCAAATTTTGGGGAATGAGAGCCTTCTGGTACTTGAGCAGTCTGCAGGGGTGGAGTGAGAGTTTTCACGGACTCTGCCGCCCCTCCTTCTTGGGACTTTGGGTGAGGGGGGTATGGGACTTGGTGGCGGGGGAGGGCGATTACAGATAGACTGCAGCGGGGCTCTGTCCTCCTGCCTCCGGTCCTGCAGAACATCCACAAGGCGCCGGAGCGCGTCCGTTTGCTCCCTCATTAGTCCAAGCAGCGTTTGAGTCGCCTGCTGGTCTTCCTGCCGCCACCTCTCCTCCCGTTCCATGTGTGATCGGTGCATTTGGGACAAGTTCTCCCTCCACTGGGTCTGCTGGGCTGCCTGGGCTCGGGAGCAGCCCATAAGTTCCGAGAACATGTCCTCCCGTGTCCTCTTCTTCCTACGCCTAATCTGCGCTAGCCTCTGGGACTGTGATGCCAGGGTATTTCGGGAGACAGTCGCAGCTGTGGGATGGGAAAAAGGGAGTGAATTCCTCAGAAAGATAAATTTTTGGTTGAACAAAGAACATAGTCTTTCTCTGTGAACAAGACCATGCACAGCACCTATCACATGCGCACTCAGGACAAGGTCGAATTTTCGGCCTTCGCATTCAGTGCCTGGGGTCTTGCAGTGCAGATCAGACAAGCGGGACAGGACAGCGGAATTTGGGTAACAGGCTGACATGGTAAGCCGTAGACTTGTGGCTGCTTAAAACTTTAATAATAGCACTGGCCTCCTTTCACGTTCAAAGCAATGCCAGTCCCTGCTGCCAGCAATCCGGCAAGCATGAACTCTGCCCCTGTCCCACCCCCTCGCGGCTGTCCCAGGGAAAGATCCCTGTATGCTGCTCCTCTCCCGCCTCCACCGCGTGGCTCTAAACCGCCGGTTACAGTTCTGTAAAGGAACAGGCAAGCAGTCCCAATACTAACATTCCCCTACCTAATTCAAAGCAGGTCACCATGAGCGACATCACTCTGATGAGGATTTCAGAGACGGAGAAAGAACGGATGCTTCAGGAAAGCCTGCAAAGACCAGGGCCGTATGCTGCCATGCTCTGCAAGGCTATGATCCCCGAGTACTTGCTTGTCTCCTGGCGCGGAAACGTTTCCTACCACGGAGGACCCAATAAGGCCGCTCTCCCCAGGAACCTGATGCAAAGGCTTTCCAACTACCTCCAGGAGAGCTTCGTGGAGATGTCCCAGGAGGATTTCTGCTCTATCCCCGGACATATAGACCGGATTTTACTGTAGCTGCACTGGCAGGGACTAAACAGTAGAGCGCCTAGGGCAAAACAATCATGCTAAACCGGACATTGTTAGATTTTTTTTCAGTAGTTGCACTGCCAAGGACTGAAACGTGAAGTGCCTAGGGCAAAGTAATCATGAAAAACCCATTGTTAATATTGTTAATATTCCTGTTCTGTTAAAAATAAATGTTTACATGTTTAAAACACTTACTGACTGATCCTTCCCCTGATTCTGTGTCCGGGTTAACGCCTGGGGACGGTTGGTAGGGGATCTCTGTAAGGGTGATGAAGAGATCCTGGCTGTCGGGGAAATCAGCGTTGTAAGCGCTGTCGACTGCCTCGTCCTCCTCATCTCCTTCCTCATCTTCCCCGTCCGCTAACATGTCCAAGGAAGCGGCCGTCGACAATATCCCATCCTCAGAGTCCACGGTCAGTGGTGGGGTAGTGGTGGCGGCCGCACCTAGGATGGAATGCAGTGCCTCGTAGAAACGGGATGTCTGGGGCTGGGATCCGGAGCATCCGTTTGCCTCTTTGGTCTTCTGGTAGCCTTGTCTCAGCTCCTTGATTTTCACGCGGCACTGCGTTGCATCCCGGCTGTATTCTCTCTCTGCCATGGCTTTAGAGATCTTCTCATAGATCTTTGCATTCCGTCTTTTGGAGCGCAGCTCGGAAAGCACGGACTCATCGCCCCACACAGCGATCAGATCCAAGACTTCCCGATCAGTCCATGCTGGGGCGCTCTTTCTATTCTGAGATTGCACGGCCATCTCTGCTGGAGAGCTCTGCATCGTTGCCAGTGCTGCTGAGCTCGCCACAATGTCCAAACAGGAAATGAGATTCAAACTGCCCAGACAGGAAAAGGAATTCAAATTTTCCCAGGGCTTTTCCTGTGTGGCTGGTCAGAGCATCCGAGCTTGGACTGCTGTCCAGAGCGTCAACAGAGTGGTGCACTGTGGGATAGTTCCCGGAGCTATTACCGTCGATTTCCATCCACACCTAGCCTAATTCGACATGGCCATGTCGAATTTAGCGCTACTCCCCTCGTTGGGGAGGAGTACAGAAGTCGAATTTAAGAGACCTTTATGTCGAACTAAATAGCTTCGTGGTGTGGACGGGTGCAGAGTTAATTCGATGTAATGGTGCTAAATTCAACATAAACTCCTAGTGTAGACCAGGCCTTTGTGTATTAAGTTAGCCTTGCGTATTTTGATTTATTTTATTTAGTAACTTACCTTGTTCTGTCTATTATTACTTGAAACTACTTAAATCCTATTTTTTATACTTAATAAAATCACTTTTGTTTATTTATTAACCCAGAGTAAGTGATTAATACCTGAGGGAGCAAACAGCTGTGTTATAGTGGGCAGACAATTTATGAGTTTACCCTGTATAAGCTTTATACAGAGTAGAACAGATTTATTTGGGGTTTGGATCCGATTGGGAGCTGGGTGTCTGGGTGCTGGAGACTTGCTAAGCTGTTTTCAGTTAAGTCTGCAGCTTTGGGGGCGTGGTTCAGACCCTGGGTCTGGCAGAGAAAACGGGCTCAGAGGTAGTCTCAGCACATCAGGTAACAGTCCCAAGGGGGTCTCTGTGACCGAACCCGTCACACCCATTACTAAAAATATAATCAGTGATAAGCATGGGGGGGGGAGGGGGAGAGTGTGAGAGAGAGGATCTAGTTTCATTTATTTGTAAAGTATACAGATGTACTATTTCAATCTCATTTGAAACAAACACAAACTGGATCCAATCCATCTTCCACTGAAGCCCGTGGAAAGGCTCCATGATACTTTATCTTCCTCCAAAGGTATTGAACATTTTAGGATACCTAGCTATAGTCATACTCCCCATTACATGGAAGACAGTTAGAATTCTCTAAGACAAGCTATGGAATAACAAGACACTTTAGTAAGTGGGGTGATTCCACCGGAAAATTCCATCTATGCATTTGTATATCACACTAAAACCTGAACAGCCAGGCAGCCACAAAGTGGAAATGAAATGATGCTGCCTCAGCATGCAAAATAGGAATGACACTCTATAGAAACAGCAAATAGGCTTGGAGGCAATGGGCAAGAATCAACAATGCTCTGTTAACTCAATATCAGATTGATAAAGCAATTTTGTGGAAGTTTTGCTTGTTTGGTAAGAAGCTGGAATTGTTTCTCAGAAGACCAGAAAACCCTCAGCAGATTTCCAATGCGTTTAAAAAAAAAAGTCCACTTTCTCTTAGGTAGATTTTTGGTGTGGTTCCTGACTATTTCACCTGTACTGTGTATTTTTCAAAACCCCTTATACCTTTGCACTCAATATCAGATGGGATCTTTTTTAGCCTAATCTTCCCAATTACAATTTCACTGTCTCACTTTCCAAAGTCTTGGGTTGGGGGCTGGTGAAGCAGCTCCGTGGGGTTGTAGTGAACAACACTAAGTCTCCCTCCACCCCTTAGTCAACTCTGGATGCATGGAGGAGAGCAGGGGGTATTTGCTTGATATTATCCCTGATGAACAAATGGGTTAGGAGAGGAGCAGGGAATGGGAGGAGCACTGGCTCTGCCTCCTCCAAACACCAGCCCAGGTGCATGGGGAAGAAGTAAGCTACTCCAGAAAAAGTGGTGAATTAACTTACTCCCCTCCCCGAGCAGGGAGCAGGAGAGGGATTGTGACTCATCAAGTCACGATTCATTCTCTGGTCTGCTCCTGGAGTGGTGAAGCTACAGCCTTCCCCTTACTCAGGGCAGACTGTAACATTACCGAGAAGCTGGATACGAGTCAACAGTGTGCCCTTGTTGCCAAGAAGGCTAACAGCATATTGGGCTGCATTAGTAGGAGCATTGCCAGAAGATCGAGGGAAGTGACTATTCCCCTCTATTCGGCACTGGTGAGGCCACATCTGGAGTACTGCGTCTAGTTTTGGGCCCCCCACTACAGAAACGATGTGGACAAATTGTAGAGAATCCAGCGGAGGGCAACGAAAATGATTAGAGGTCTGGGGCACATGACTTATGAGGAGAGACTGAGGGAACTGGGCTTATTTAGTCTGCAGAAGAGAAGAGTGAGGGGGGATTTGATAGCAGCCTTCAACTACCTAAAGGGGGGTTCCAAAGAGGATGGAGCTAGGCTGTTCTCAGTGGTGGCAGATGACAGAACAAGAAGCAATGGTCTCAAGTTGCAGTGGGGGAGGTCTAGGTTGGATATTAGGAAAAACTATTTCACTAGGAGGGTAGTGAAGCACTGGAATCGGTTACCTAGGAAGGTGGTGGAATCTCCATGCTTAGAGGTTTTTAAGGTCTGGCTTGACAAAGCCCTGTCTGGGATGATTTAGTTGGGGTTGGTCCTGCTTTGAGCAGGGGGTTGGATTAGATGACCTCCTGAGGTCTCTTCCAACCCTCATCCTCTATGATTCTATGAACACAATTCATGGGCAAGTAAGAGGAATGAGCCCACCAATGCTGTTTGTTGGTGAGAGCAGTAAGAGAAAGTTAGGAAAAGGGGCTCTGTGACAGTTTATACCATTATGTTCATCACTTTACAGCATTATGACAAATTCTGTACAAAGTATGCCTTGTGAGGTATCATTTGAAAGCTCATAATCTGCTGAACATTAATGTCCTGATAAAGTGTGTGTACCAACATCGTATGTGAAGTTATACGATTTTACTCTATAACATTCCTGTAACATATTCCAAGTTAGAAAAGCAGGCCCAAACACAGTTTTCCACAGTTTTCAGAGACAAAGACACATTGGTAACCCAGCAAGATGTTAATGGACTATCACCTGCTTAAGCGGCCATTCTCTGGCAGAGAAGGCGTGAACAAAAAATTTGCATTTCATCTGAAGGACAATTCAAACCTCAAGTCCACAAGAAACTGTTTGTCACCATGATTCAGCAAGGATGTTTTTAGCACAGGGAATTGCATTATAAAGAGGGAAGAAAAATGCTTGACCTCACTCTCCTCCTTCATCTCTGCTCATGACATCAATGACTCTTAAGAAACTAAACTGGGGATGGGGGCTGCCAGCCGACTGCAAAGCTTATGCTGAGAGAAACCTTTTTGCTTTTAAGTTCACTTAGCTTATTCAGTTTATTTTCTTTGTAACCAATCCTGACCTTCATGCCTTATTACTTGTAGTCACTTAAAATCTTTCTTTTCTTTCTGAAGTTAATAAACTTGTTGCACTGTTTTAGCTAACCAATGTGTATGGATTAAAGAGTGTGGGAAACTCCATTTGGGATAACAAAGCTGGTGCATATCATTTTCCATTGATGAAATGAGGACTTCATATGAGCTCGTTTTGTCCAGTAGTGTGCTGGGCCATACAAGAGGCACATATCTGGGGGAAGTCTGGGACTAGAGAATCTGCTGGTGTTCTTCTGCAGTGTAATTCATGAGTGGCTAGCTAGTAGTACTCAATACAATATAGCTGAGAGCACGTTACATGCTGGAGGCTGTGTATTAACAGGTTAGGAGTGGCTGTTCACCAGTCAAGCAGTGTAAAAGGCATCCCAGGTTGGAGAACTGAGGAGACACAGCGCTATTCAGCAGTGCTGATTGTACCCTGGGTATGTCACCAGCTCCTGCAGAGGAGAGAGGTGAGAGCCAAATTTCCTCAGCTGCTCTCTCGGGTGAGGCCCTTGGCAGTGAAAACAAAGGTTCTAAGTTTCAGAGTGGTAGCCGTGTTAGTCTGTATCAGCACAGACAACGAGGAGTCCTTGTGGCACCTTAGAAAGGTTCTAAGGTTCACTATACCACAGCAAGTGTAAAGAGGCAACAGGGACTCAGAGAGATTCGCCAAAACGGTGGGGGGGGGGGGGGGGAGAGGAAACAGAATATTTTTTAAAAACATCCTTTAAAAATTCAGCTGTTTTGGTAGCTTAAGTCTGGCTTTGTACCTTATACAATAGCTGGTGGGATGGGGGTGAGGTAAGAATCAGATGCTTCTGTCTTGCTTCACAGCAAATTACTGTCAAACAGTTCCCAGAGAAATGATGAGAGCATCATAATTCTTGGGGCAATTCTGTATGAACGCTTGTCTTGATGGCATCTCACTGTGAAGCAAGATCTGTAAGTAGATTGCAGCGGCTTTCATGAAAATAGATGCTTGGCCATGTCGTCACTCACATTGGGTGTCTGCAGTTATCTTTTGGCTAAGTGAGAAGTTAGCCCAGAAGCAGATGTCGTTGTGGGAGGGAGAATGGGGAGGTGGGGATTAGGAATTTATGGCATGGAGTCCCATTTGAACAATTTATATGAAAGAGGAACCTGAGCTTCCAGGAACCCTGCAAAGATGAAAATAATAACTCATCAAGTGGAAGCAACGGTAGGACATGATGGTGAAGGGAGGAATCTTTAATAAAAATGGGAAAAAAGAGACGGTCAGACACAAAAAAACTGGAAAGAGTATGTTTTCTGAATAGAATATTTCTTTCTTGCCTAAAAATAGTGAATATACGGCAAATGTTCCCAGGCAGAGCTGAGGAATAGGTTTTTGTTCCCTTTCTCTGAGGGCCAAATTCAACACCCATTGAAGTGAATAGGAGTCTGTCCTCAGACAGGCTTTATATCAGGCCCCAGGTCAGTGTGGAGTGGACATTGCTTTGGTAATAGACATATAGGACACACATATTCAAGGGAAACGTCACATGAACGTAGGCTGCATTAAATGGTTGCCTTACTTGACTCTACAACAATTTGGCATGTTCACAAAACAACACTGTTTGGCACATCCACCCAGCATGCCTTACAACTGTGATTACACCAATGCATTCTGGGATTCTTAAAGCATCTATCCCATGATTAGGGCCCTACCAAATTCACTGCCATGAAAAACGCATCACAGACCATGAAATCTGGTCGTCTGTGTGCTTTTACCCTATACTATACAGATTTCACAGGGAGACCAGCATTTCTCAAATTGGGGATCCTGACCCAAAAGGGAGTTGCAGGGGGGTCACAAGATTATTTTAGGGAGGACGCAGTATTGCCACCTTTACTTCTGCGCTGACTTCAGAGCTGGGTGGCTGGAGAGCAGCGGCTGTTGGCCGGGTGCCCAGCTCTGAAGGCAACACCCCGCCAACAACAGTGCAGAATAAGGGTGGCAATATCATACCATGCCACCCTTACTTCTGCACTGCTGCCTTCAGAACTGGGAAGCCAGACAGTGGCGGCTGCTGACTGAGGGCCCAGCTCTGAAGTAAGGGTGGCAATACCATAACCGCTACCAGCCACTGCTCTGCAGCTGCCCAGCTCTGAAGGCAGCTCTGAAGGCAGCGCTGTCGCCAGCAGCAGCGCAGAAGTAAGGGTAGCAGTACCGCAACCCTCCCTACAATAACCTTGCAACCCTCCTCCCCCCAACTCCTTTTTGGGTCAGGACCCCTACAATTACAACACCATGAAATTTTATATTTAAATAGCTGAAATCATGAAATTTACTATTTTTAAAATCCTATGACCGTGAAATTGACCAAAATAGACTGTGAATTTGTTAGGGCCCCACTTATGATGCCCAAAACTGCTGATGGGAGCAGGAGCTTTTTCGTTACTTCCAACCATGAGCTACTATGTTGTGGCATACATTCAGGGGGATTGGATGTACAAGTGCACCTGCAACCCTTGTGGCTTCCCCCTCTAGTGCAAAGAAATGACTGGAGACTGCACCAGTTCAAGCATCCAATCAATGCTTGTAAAAGGCCTGGGATGGCAGTTCTATGCAGATGCAAGGCATGCTATTCTCATTGCAAGCTCAAGGGAATCCATACAATGGTTTGATGAGGTGACTTTACATGCAGTAAAGACAGACCCTTCTTATTTCAAGCACAATAGCTTGAACTAACTCCTAGGTCTTATTCAAGGTTAAACTGCAGTGATTAAAATATTAAGTCTGATATTTTTACAGGGAGGTGCAAAGGCTCTAACGCACTTTTTAAAAGAATGTTTGCTTTTATTTAACAATTTCACTTAGTACAGTTATGCTGTTAGTGTAAAGAGGGAATAACTTTGTTCAAACTCTCATAATTAATCAATCCCATAAGATACTGTATGCCTGTTGTGAAAGACAAATAAAGGAAACAAAAAGGCAGGCGAACATTAAACTGAGCAGGCGTCTAAAGAAGATAAGCAAAATACAATTGGGACAGCATGGCTTACGTGAAGGTAAATACACCTCTACCTCGATATAATGCTGTCCTCGGGAGCCAAAAAATCTTACCGCATTATAGGTGAAACCGCGTTATATCGAACTTGCTTTGATCCGCCAGAGTGCGCAGCCCCGCCCCCCGGAGCACTGCTTTACCGCGTTATATCCGAATTCGTGTTATATCGGGTCGCGTTATATCGGGGTAGAGGTGTAGTGTCTGTCTAACTTGTCTGAATTCTTAGAAAGAGTTAACAAGGCAGCAGGTCAATGAGAACCACTAGATATAATCTAGAATTTCAAAAGGCTTCTAATAAGATCCCTCTCAAGAGGCTGTTAAGAAATCTTGGTTTTACTACAGGGTGAGGGGTAAAGTCCTCCCGACTTCTATGTCTTAACACCATATGGATTAGAAACAGATTAAAAGATAGGAAACAAAGTGTAGAAATAAATAGCCCCAGTTCTCAGCACAGAAAGAGGTTAATAGCAGGATGCCCCACAGGATCAGTGTTGAACCAGAGCTGCTCATGAATACCTTTAATGATTCTGTGGCCTGTCTTTTTCTGGTGTTCCCTGCTTCCAAGATGCTGGATAAAGCCACAAATTGTTCTTTTAGATTGAGAGCCTTAATAGCCATAGTTAGACTATCCAGAAGAAATTCTAAGATGTGTGGGACTTTGGCTGAGTTTAGGGACACCCCAAGCTCTCTGCACCACTATTTAAACCTGACCCATGAATCTGACTGATTAGCTGAACATCCTGAAACTTCCCTTGTCCAAAACAAATGAGGCCTGTTGCAAACAGACTGTTCCACTTTACTGTTTGGGATGATGGGGAATGGGACTGCACTGCACCATTGAGGGTAGGAGATCCAAGGTCAGGAAACAAGGCTGTCCCGCAATACCAAGTTATAGTCTGTGTTCTATACAATGGTACATTTAGGTACTTTATGGGACTATCATGCCTTCTTCTAAAGCATCCAGAATACACCAATGTCAAAGACAAGACATCAAATGAGACGGACCATTGGGCTGTTCTGATATCGCAATTCCTATGTTTCTACCTTTTTAACAACGGATCAGAAGCTAACTGGGACTCATTCGTGATACTGTGTTAAATGTCAAATTAAACCAGTATCAGGAAGCTCAAGGAGGGGAAAATCTTATTATTAAGCTCCTTTCACAGTCACTGCAGGTCTGCAAAAGGAAACCCTAACTCCTTTCACAAGCTTAAACCATGACTTCTGAGATCATTGCAAAGTTAGCCTCAAATAGAAGCCACGCTCTTCCGATAAGAGGCTGTAACTTATGCATCTCTAGAGACCCCATCTGGAGGCAGAGAAAATAACAGCCTCCCCCAAACAGTGGAAGTTATTTGTAAAAGAGCTGCTGTGTCCTGTTTCACTGCATTTTGTTCAAACAATGGACACTTTCAGAAAGAGGAGGATGAACAGTTAAATCCTCAGGATTGGTTTTATCCCCTCTGCTTCTCTTTTTTTTCTATTGTGACATTTTCTCAGCAAAGAAAGGAAAATTGAACTCAGTGCTCAGTCTTCTTCTTCCTATTATTATTATTGATATTGCAGTAGCTCCTAAAGGCAAGGGGAATATAGTGATTGGTATGCCCTATGGAAGCCCAACAGGACGTTTTGGTGGCCTCACTCAACCCCGTAGTTGCCCAAGAGCTGTGGGTCACTCCCATTGAGTCCGATGCTGCAAGGTGCTGAGCACTTCCTGCAAGGTGCAAATGGCCTCAGCTCCCATGGAAGCTCAGTGGGAGACAGAAGGTGCTATGCACATCTCAGGATTCGTCACGGTCTTTCTCTCTTTCAATCCCTCCAGCTCTCCTTTGCTGTTCTGTAAACCTATCTCCTCTCCCTTCTTTGAGCTTCCGCCTCTCCACTTCAAGGCCAGGTTTAGCCTGCCCTGTAACCTCTCTAGAGAATATGTGCTGTCTTAAATAGTGGTAGGTACTCTTTTCTGTATTGCTCCTCCCCGCATGATACAGACATGTGTAATCACAATAACAGGGAGGGGAGAAAAACACCTTGGGCTCGATTCCCTACTCCATTCTACCTGTCTTGCAGCAGCATCACACCCTGGATTCCAGTGGAGTTGCCGCCATGTAAAACTAGCGCAACAGAGAGGAAAAATCAGGCTCCCTATTTCCTTTTTTTGGAATTACTTTTTAAACGTTTAGGTGCATGATCTATGAGCTGCTAAATGCTGTCCTCTCAAACACAACTCTGCCTCTGGCATGGGTAACTGTTTTCAGTGCTTTCTAAACAAAGAATGGGAGGCAGAAATCATTACTAAGTTTATCACAAAAACAAATTAGACTTGCACAGGTTGATCTGAGAAAGGAATGGTCTGAAGAACTTTCCTACTGGACGGACTCATTCATCAGTAAGAAAAGGAAAGATACTGAACAGTGTGTGTTACGTTGCAAGACATTATTGAGGTAAATAACTTTGTAGATTTGAGAGGAAGGATGGTCCACTGGTTAAGGCACTAGACAAGAACTTGGGAAACCTTGCTCCACCACAGATTTCCTGTGTGATTCAGGCAAATCACATAGCGTCTCCATGCGCCAGTTCCCCATCTGTAAAATGGAGATAATAGCATTTCCCTACTTCAAAGGGGTGTTGTGCGGATAAATGCATTGAAGATTGTGAAGTGCTCAGATACTATGGTGATGGGGGGAGGGGACACAATAAGAACCTAAGATGGACAGATTTCAAAAAACAAGATTAGCCATTTATATGAATGGAAATAACATTCTGCAGTTGCGCTAGCTAAGATAAAAGTTAGAAGGGTGCTCAATCCTCATGTGTGTATAAATTGTTCATCAGGTAGAGGTCAGAATGAAATATCGCCCCATGGCTTAGTACAAACATAAATTATGCACATGCAGTATGATGTTTTTCCTTCTTTTACAGCATGTAGTAGTGGCCCAGCTCAGAGACAGAACAGTGGACCAGAGACTGCTAGTCTGTTTCTTTGTATTTAACATGTTTATTACGGTAGTGCCTAAGCTTTAGGGCAATTCTTTTTAAAAGTATGATGTTTCTCCTTTGGAGAAGAATAAAGGAAAGATTAACAGTACAATGATTATATAATTTTTTTCATTATGGATGCAAAGCAAACTGGAATAACAAGTCAGAACCAAGAAGAACAGGGAATGACACTCAGGCTGAAATCAGGAATAAATCCTGTTCAATCATACAATATTCAGGTGGAGCAAATGTATTAAAAGATGTAAATGGACATGCCAGTGAATGTTAGAGAGACAAGGTGAGTGAGGTAATAGCTTTTATTGGACCAATGTCTGTTGGTGAGAAAGACAACTTTTCAAGCCATACAGAGCTCTTCTTCAGGTCTAAGAAATCTGCTCCACCTTGCATTTTGCTGGGACGCTGGGAGTACCTTTCCCAGACTTGAAGAAGAGCTGTGTGGGGCTTGAAAGCTTGTCTCTCTCACCAACAGAAATGGGTCCAATAAAAGATATTAACTCACCCACCTTGTCTCTCTAATATCCTGGGACTAATACAGCTAAAACTGCACTGCATATCCCAGTGAATGTGCTAGATAAACGTGAAAGGATAAGGAGAACAAAAGATGAGTACAAAAAGCATGCTTTAATGTAGTGCACCATCAGAGATGGGCATAATTTTTGTACGTGGGAAATAGCAGGGGGAAAACTGTTGGGCTCAGACAAAGAAATGCTAAAATAGCTAAGTGCATACTACTGCAGCCATGATTAATATATTAAATGCAGATGAGGGTCTCAATATGCAAACAATGTGTATTACTGAAGTTTAAACAGTTAGGCAGCAGAAGGAAAGGCTGTCAAATAATGCTGTAATTTATGGGCCATTGTGATTGTTTTACTAGCCCTTAAATATACACTTTGGCTACCTTCATCAGAGAAGAGTGTCAATGGTCTATCATGAAAAGGCATTACAATTTTGGGCTGTACAGGAACAGAACTTTCTGACAGGCTGTTCCCAATGCCTACATCTAAATGTTCAGCGTCTATTAAAAAAAATAAATTGGGTAGGACTGGATTGGTCACGGGACTGATAAGGGGATACAGAGCCTCTCTCCTCTAGCCATTTCCATTGCAGGGACTTAACATAAAATATACTGAAGGCCTCAGCCCATTTTCTAATGGACAGATGCCCACATTCCTAAAAACATTTTAGATTAGAATAAAATAGAAACTACTGCCTCAAAAGCAAGGCCAAAAACTGAATGGGCATGAAGATAAACCATGGCTAGAGGAAAGGGGGGGATCTCCAAAACAGGGCTGGGCAAAATGGGGGAGCATGCACTGATCCTACTCATGTTATACTCACAGCTGGTCCTAGAGACATGTGAGGCATCCACTGTTAGCGGACACTTTGGAAAACATTGGCCTAAGCGACCTGCCCAAAGCCAAAGAGGAAGTCAGTGTCAGAGCTTCGATTAGAACTCCCAGGAATTCCTGGCTCCCAGTTCTGTGCTCAGATTGCATGACTATGCCTCTCTCCCTCTGTCTATCCTCACCAACACAATCACAGGCTAACAATCAGGTTACAGTTTCATACCTCCAGGGCCTGATTATCCTAATTCAATCTCCACTTGGGCAGGTGCATCTTTGCAGGTGCACACACTTGCATTCTTTGTGTACTAGTACCTGAACGAGCAAGTGACAGCATACATCACCCACGTGTGTAGTCATTAGTTCATAAAATGTGCCTGTACAGGAACAAGGCCCCACTGAAAATTAGACCTTTATTTTCCACTGCTATATAAATTTAGTGGTCTCATTGGGATTGTTGCTGCTATTTACATAGCACCGCAGATGTATGTGGCAACTAACAATGGCTAGAATACATGCAATGTCCCTCCCCCAAAGAATACAATATAGCAATGGGAGTAGTGCACAATGGAGTTGTGTGCGGGTGTTCGTGCATGTAAGTACTGCAGAACACGTAGGTATTTAGGAATGATAGGAAGGAAGATGGGGTTGGCACTTAGCCAATGTTTGTTGTGATGCTGTTCGAAGCACAGAAGGCACAAAGTAGAGAGTGGGTACGGATGCTCTCATACCACGGTGATAAGTGCAGTACAAGAACTGAATTACAAAGCAGAACAGAAAAAAGGGTGTGGAGAGGGAACTGAACTAGGAGCAGGAAAACATGGATTCTATTCCCAGCCTTGCCAATGACCTGCTGTGTGACCCTGGCTAGTCCCTTCACCTCTCTGTGCCTCCGTTTCTCTTCCCACCCTTTGTCTGTCTTGTCTGTTTCGGATGTAAGCTCTTTAGAGCAGGGACTGTCTCTAGCTATGTGTCTGTACAGTGTCTACCCCAATAGGGCCTCTACGAGCTACTGTAACAAACACAGTAATAATAGGAGAGAGGCTTGGACAGACCAGAGAGAAGAGGGAATGGTACAGGAAGAATTGAGGTAGAGAAATACACAGGAGCAATGATATGAGAGTTTTGAAGGTGCTAATAAAACTGAGGAAGGGCAATGGAGAATTGAGTCCTAGTAGTTTCAAACAGTCAGTTTCATGGAAGATTTTATTCTATGGTGAAGTCCTAGCCCCACTGAAGTCAATGGCAATGACTTCAATAGGGCCAGAATTTCACCCCTTTAGGTATCGCACCATTGTTACAGGTTAACATGCTAGACATCTGATGCAAAAGAGTGAGAAAAAATGTCATGTAAAACATTGAACCTTTTATTAAGATCTACTCAGATCTTTACTTTTATGTCCATTGAGTATCATCAAAATATAAAAAGAAATATTAAGCATACCTCAGCGCCTAAACTGAGAGAGATTATTTCATCCTCAAAAGCAGAATGAGTATCAATATGAGGAGGAATTCCTATAACACAAAAAACAGAGAATAAATAAATAGTCACTGCAATTATAATGAAATTCCATCACTTTTAATAAAATCTCCCAAGTCCCATTTTCACAGCTGTCCACATGTAAACCACAACACAGTAACCTCGTGCATTTTTATGCCTACTATGTGTAGTGCAGTACTACAGCAGATCAAAAAATGGAATTTCCTTCCCCTCCCATGGGAAATTCTGATATTTCAACAATTGTTTTCATCCCAAATCAACATTTGTTTTCAAAACGCGCTGCAGTAGCTCAGCCACAGGGAGACTCCAGTGCATCATGGGAGACATAGTCTGGTCAGAGAGCTGGGCCCATGGGGAAAATGGGGACATGAAGGACTTGGAAATACAACTTCAATGAGGCACTGCAGCTGCTCTGGCAGACACACAGATTAACGTCGACCTGACCCCAAATTAAACATTTCGTTTAGATTCTCCTGATCAAAACTTCTGTCAAAATTGACCTCTTCCTGCAGAAAGTTTTGATTTTTACGATGTCCCATTTTCCAACAGGAAAATATTTTGTTCTAATTGTTTTGGCCAGTCCTATATACAGTGCCAATATCAGAAACCAGATTTTACCCCCAGATGCAAATGTATTTGACTTCCATTAGTTTCAAGAGGAGCAATGTACTTAATCACATACAGAACTACATAGGTTAAGCTTCTTACAACAAGTTCGCTATGTTACAACATGGTTACAATATGAAGTGTAGAAATTCTGCCCTCAGAAATATATTGAGGTCAGCCTGATAAAAGACATGTGCATCTATTATTTCTTTGTAGCAGCATCCAAACACTCCAATCAGGATCTCATTGTGCCAGGAACTGCACAGACACATACTAAGAGACAATGGCCTACATTTTTGAAAGTGAATAGAGATTTCAGATGCCTGAATTTTTGGATCTTCAACTTGAAATACTGTATAGAGGCCTGATTTTCTCAAAGTGACCTCAGAAAAATCAAGCCCATTTAAAGGTAGCCACCCAAAAACTGAGGTTCCCCAAATCACTAATCATTTTTGAAAACTGAAGTCAGGGTCCCTGCCTTGAAAAGCTTAGAAGGTAGGGATAGAATTTGACTCAGTACAGATACTGGATAGTATTTATATGAATGCACTGGATTGCACATACTGTATGCTAATTAATGTCCTAAATGATTAGTGCTTAAGAAAGGTTTTATACATATCCTGTATTTGTGGAAGAAAGTTACAATTCATACTAATTAATTCAGATAACCCAGCCAGCAGCACATAACCATACCAATTTAACTGGCTGTCAGATATGTGAACAAACAGGGTCAGATGTCTAGACCCTAAGATGGCAGATACTATGTACACTGTCAGAGATTAATTCTGGAAGGGAAGTATTTGTCCTTCATTCATAAGGACAAACCAGATATGTTCCAGAGAAGGGAAAGCCAAAGCCAGGTAACTTGCCTTGATGACTGAACTCCGCAAAAAGCACAGCATACGCTTTACCCTGTGGATGCCTGAGTGGAAGTAACTACCTCTTCTGTCCTACTGAGTCTGGAAGAGATTGTTGGAGCAGCACTCCCCTCCTCCAGTATGGGGATACAGTTTGCATCATCCTGAAGATGCTCTCACATGTACTTATAGAAGGGGGCTTCTTGTTGCTGGCAGAACATGGCAGGAAAGGTTGGAGTTTGGCCAGCCCGTTGAAACTCCTGCAGTTATACTTGGACCAGGTGATTTTCCTGAATCTTTGAGTATGCCTACACTATGAAATTAGATCGAATTTATAGAAGCCGGTTTTATAGAAATCGGTTGTATACAGCCGATTGTGTGTGTCCCCACATAAAATGCTCTAAGTGCATTAAGTCGGCGGACCGCGTCCATAGTACCGAGGCTAGCGTCGACTTCCGGAGCGTTGCACTGTGGGTAGCTATCCCACAGTTCCCGCAGTCTCTGCCGCCCATTGGAATTCTGGGTTGAGATCCCAATGCCTGAATGATGCAAAACAGTGTCGCGGGGGCTTCTGGGTACATGTCGTCAGGCACCTCCCCCTCCGTCAGAGCAACGGCAGACAATCGATTCGCGCCTTTTTACCTGGGTTACCTGTGCAGACAACATACCACGCCAAGCATGGAGCCCGCTCAGCTCAGCTCAGCGTCACCATATGTCCTCTGGGTGCCGGCAGACGTGGTACTGCATTGCTACACAGCAGCAGCTAATTGCCTTTTGGCAGTAGACGGTGCAGTATGACTGGTAGCCTTCATCGGCGATCTGGGTGCTGGCAGACATGGGGCTGGCAGACGTGGGGCTGCATTGCACACAGCAGCAGCCCCTTGTCTTTTGGTAGAAGATGGTATATTACGACTGGTATCCGTCGTCATCATACTGCAGTGGCTGTCAATCATGGGCACCTGGGCAGACATGCTCAGTCCTATCAAACTGTCTTGATGATGATGGCTATCAGTCGTAGTATGCTATTTTCTGCCAAGCGCCCAGTATTTTCTGCCAAGCACCCAGAAGATGCCGAGGGCTATCAGTCATGCTGCACCGTCGTCTGCCAGCTTAAGATGTAAAAAATAGATTTGTTCTGTATTCATTTGCTTCCCCCTCCCTCCGTGAAATCAACGGCCTGCTAAACCGAGGGTTTTGAGTTCAATCTTTGGGGGGGGGCATTCTGTGTGACAGTTGTTTGTGTTTCTCCCTGATGCACAGCCACCTTTGTTGATTTTAATTCCCTGTACCTGTACGCCATGTCGTCACTCGCCCCTCCCTCCCTCCCTCCCTCCCTCCCCCGGTCCATCAGATACTAGTTTCGCGCCTTTTTTCAGACCAGACGCCATAGCTAGCACTGGGATCATGGAGCCCGCTCAGATCACCGCGGCAATTATGAGCACTATGAACACCACGCGCATTGTCCTGGAATATATGCAGAGCCAGGACATGCCAGAGCAAAACCAGGACCAGCCGAGGAGGCGATTGCAGTGCGGCGACGAGAGTGATGAGGAAATTGACATGGACATAGACCTCTCACAAGGCACAGGCCCCAGCAATGTGGAAATCATGGTGTTACTGGGGCAGGTTCATGCCGTGGAACGCCAATTCTGGGCCCGGGAAACAAGCACAGACTGGTGGGACCGCATCGTGCTGCAGGTGTGGGACGATTCCCAGTGGCTGCGAAACTTTCGCATGCGTAAGGGCACTTTCATGGAACTTTGTGACTTGCTTTCCCCTGCCCTGAAGCGCCAGAATACCAGGATGAGAGCAGCCCTCACAGTTGAGAAGCGAGTGGCGATAGCCCTGTGGAAGCTTGCAACGCCAGACAGCTACCGGTCAGTCGGGAATCAATTTGGAGTGGGCAAATCTACTGTGGGGGCTGCTGTGATCCAAGTTGCCAGGGCAATGAAAGACCTGGTGATATCAAGGGTAGTGACTCTGGGAAACGTGCAGGCCATAGTGGATGGCTTTGCTGCAATGGGATTCCCAAACTGTGGTGGGGCGATAGACGGAACCCATATCCCTATCTTGTCACCGGAGCACCAAGCCACCGAGTACATAAACCGCAAGGGGTACTTTTCAATGCTGCTGCAAGCCCTGGTGGATCACAAGGGACATTTCACCAACATCAACGTGGGATGGCCGGGAAAGGTACATGATGCTCGCGTCTTCAGGCACTCTGGTCTGTTTCGAAAGCTGGAGGAAGGGACTTTCTTCCCGGACCAGAAAATAACCATTGGGGATGTTGAAATGCCTATCGTGATCCTTGGGGACCCAGCCTACCCCTTAATGCCATGGCTCATGAAGCCGTACACAGGCAGCCTGGACAGTAGTCAGGACCTGTTCAACTACAGGCTGAGCAAGTGCCGAATGGTGGTGGAATGTGCATTTGGACGTTTAAAAGCGCGCTGGCGCAGCTTACTGACTCGCTCGGACCTCCAGCGAAAAGAATATCCCCATTGTTATTGCTGCTTGCTGTGCGCTCCACAATATCTGTGAGAGTAAGGGGGAGACATTTATGGCGGGGTGGGAGGTTGAGGCAAATCGCCTGGCCGCTGATTACGCGCAGCCAGACGCCAGGGCGGTTAGAAGAGCACAGCAGGGCGCGGTGCGCATCAGAGAAGCTTTGAAAACGAGTTTTGTGACTGGCCAGGGCACGGTGTGAAACTTCTGTTTGTTTCTCCCTGATGAACCCTCCGCCCCCCCCGCCCCCCCGGTTCACTCTACTTCCCTGTAAACCAACCACCCCACCCTCCCCTCCCCCCTTCGAGCACCGCTTGCAGAGGCAATAAAGTCATTGTTACTTCACATTCATGCATTCTTTATTAATTCATCACACAACTAGGGGGATAATTGCCAAGGTAGCCCGGGATGGGTGGGGGAGGAGGGAAGGAAAAGGACACACTGCAGTTTAAAACTTTAACTCTTATTGAAGGCCAGCCTTCTGATGCTCGGGCAATCATCTGGGGTGGAGTGGCTGGGTGGCCGGAGGCCCCCCCACCGTGTTCTTGGGCGTCTGGGTGAGGAGGCTATGGAACTTGGGGAGGAGGGCTGTTGGTTACACAGGGGCTGTAGCGGCGGTCTCTGCTCCTGCTGCCTTTCCTGCAGCTCAACCATACGCTGGAGCATATCAGTTTGATGCTCCAGCAGCCGGAGCATCGACTCTTGCCTTCTGTCTGCAAGCTGACGCCACCTATCCTCTTCAGCCCGCCACTTGCTCTGTTCATCCCGCGATTCAGCCCGCCACCTCTCCTCTCGTTCATACTGTGCTTTTCTGTAGTCTGACATTGACTGCCTCCACGCATTCTGCTGTGCTCTGTCAGCGTGGGAGGACATCTGGAGCTCCGTGAACATATCATCCCGCGTCCGCCGTTTTCTCCTTCTAATCTTCACTAGCCTCTGTGAAGGAGAAACATTTGCAGCTGGTGGAGGAGAAGGGAGAGGTGGTTAAAAAAGACACATTTTAGAGAACAATGGGTACACTCTTTCACGTTAAATTTTGCTGTTCACATTACACAGCACATGTGCTTTCGTTACAAGGTCACATTTTTTCCTCTTATATTGAGGGCCTGCCGGTTTGGTGTGAGAGATCACTCACGCAGTGCCAGGCAACAGATTTCGGCTTGCAGGCAGCCATGGTAAGCCACAGTCTTTTGGCTTTTTTAACCTTCTTAACATGTGGGAATGGTTTCAAACAGCAGCGCCCTCATTTCCCATATCAAGCACCCGTTGGGTTGGCCATTTAAAATGGGTTTGCAATGTAAAAGGAGGGGCTGTGGTTTCCGGGTTAACATGCAGCACAAACCCAACTAACCCCCCCCCCCACACACACACCCAATTCTCGGGGATGATCACTTCACCCCTCCCCCCCACCGCGTGGCTAACAGCGGGGAACATTTCTGTTCAGCAGAGCAGGAAGGGGCACCTCTGAATAAAATGTCCCCTTAATAAAATCGCCCCATTTCAACCAGGTGACCGTGAATGATATCACTCTCCTGAGGATAACAAAGAGCGATAAGGAATGGATGTTGTCTGCATGCCAGCAAACACCGGGACCATACGCTGCCATGCTTTGTTATGCAATGATTCCAGACTACGTGCTACTGGCCTGGCGTGGTAAAGTGTCCTACCATGGCAGACGGGATAAGGCAGCCCTCCCCAGAAACCTTTTGCAAAGGCTTTGGAAGTACATGAAGGAGAGCTTTCTGGAGATGTCCCTGGAGGATTTCTGCTCCATCCCCATACACGTGAACAGACTTTTCCAGTAGCTGTACTGGCCGCGATTGCCAGGGCAAATTAATGATTAATCATTAAACACGCTTGCTTTTAAACCATGTGTAATATTGACAAAGGTACACTCACCAGAGGTCCCCTGTGTGCCCTCAGGGTCTGGGAGCACGCCTTGGGTGAGTTCGGGGGTTACTGGTTCCAGGTCCAGGGTGATAAACATATCCTGGCTGTTGGGGAAACCGGTTTCTTCGCTTCCTTGCTGCTGTGAGCTATCTACATTATCTTCATCCTCATCTTCCTCGTACCCCGAACCCGCTTCCCTGTGTGTTTCTCCAGTGAGGGACTCATAGCACACGGTTGGGGTAGTGGTGGCTGCACCCCCTAGCATGGCATGCAGCTCCGCGTAGAAGCGGCATGTTTGCGGCTCTGCCCCGGACCTTCCGTTTGCCTCTCTGGCTTTGTGGTAGGCTTGCCTTAGCTCCTTAATTTTCACGCGGCACTGCTGTGCATCCCTGTTATGGCCTCTGTCCTTCATGGCCTTGGAGACCTTTTCTAATATTTTGCCATTTCGTTTACTGCTACGGAGTTCAGCTAGCACTGATTCATCTCCCCATATGGCGAGCAGATCCCGTACCTCCTGTTCGGTCCATGATGGAGCTCTTTTGCGATCCTGGGACTCCATCACGGTTACCTGTGCTGATGAGCTCTGCGTGGTCACCTGTGCTCTCCACGCTGAGCAAACAGGAAATGAAATTCAAAAGTTCGCGGGGCTTTTCCTGTCTACCTGGTCAGTGCATCTGAGTTGAGAGTGCTGTCCAGAGCGGTCACAATGAAGCACTGTGGGATAGCTCCCGGAGGCCAATAACGTCGAATTCCGTCCACACTACCCCAATTCCGACCCGCTAAGGCCAATTTTATCGCTAATCCCCTCGTCGGAGGTGGAGTAAAGAAACCGGTTTAAAGGGCCCTTTAAGTCGAAAGAAAGGGCTTCGTCGTGTGAACGTGTCCAGGCTTAATTCGATTTAACGCTGCTAAAGTCGACCTAAACTCGTAGTGTAGACCAGGCCTTTGTCTCAGGAAGTGAGTGAAAAATGTGTTTGGTTGATCCTGTCATACATGGACTGTTTACCTCTCCAGGTTACCAACTCTTTTATTACGTGATCAGCTTCCATGACCTGGCCTAAGACGCTTGGGCCAGATTTTTCAATACCAGGGTATCTTTAAATCTCCCAAGTTAGGAAGACTGCATCCAGACACTGCCCTCAATTCATGAAAGCATCCCTGTGGAACTTGGCAGATGCAGAAGTGCTGTCTCTGAATCATAGCCATTGTAGCTGGTTTTCTGTTTTCAATCCTAGATAAAATATTGAGTTTGATTTTTTTTTAAAGGGCAAATGCACTTACCTTGTCCAGGTTCATACTGGTTTATTGTCAACTGATCAGGTTTATGTTTGATATATCCCTGCTTCAAGCACTTCTCCAGAAGCATGCTGCAAATTTCCGGGAGCCCTGTTAGTACAAACAGAAGTATAAACCAGATGTTTTCCTACTCTTTTTTCCTGCTTTTGGTGAAGGAGAAATCTAACAACTGGACAAAATACACAGAAATATGATAAAATACAATAGCCAAAATGGGGCTTGTAAGTCTGTGCACCTCATCAATTACACAGGCAATTTTGTACTCACTATGATGTATGCATGGAAATAGCGGGTCTAATCCTGCAAACCCTCTACGTGTGTAACTTGCACAGACTATGATGAGTTTTTAGAAGCCCTCCACACACAAAGGACTGGCAGCACTGGGCCCACTGTTTGCATGAGGAATTTCTATTGTCTGTGAACATAAATAACTGGGTGCCAAATTCAGTGTCACTGAAATCAATGGCAAAATCCCCATTCACCCCAATGGGTGCAGAATTTCACCCAGGTGCACAAGTGCTTTGAACAAAATTAAAGGCTGAGTTAAGACCCTGTCTTAGGGCAGTCCCTGCCTGGAGCACCCTCCTATGCAGGCTGCTGAATGACAGACATGCCTGCCTCAGTTTCCCTCCTGCAGACTCCCCCAAAATAGTCCACAGAATCTTTCTGAGGACAAATATAGCCCTTGTAGGGTTATCTTATTAAAGAAAGTACAGTCCACATAAATCACAACAAAAGTCCCACTATCATAGTCCAGTTTTCCCCCAGCATAGTCCAAACAGCACATGCAAGACACACCCCTGACATCTCTCACCACACCCCAGCTCTCCAATGCAGCCCTCTCCTGTCCTTGTATCAGGACAGCCACCGGGCCCTTCCAACCAAAGTGCAATCCCGCTCTTCCCAGCTGGAACCCCGACTGCCTCTCTGCTGGGAGCATCCCTCACACCTCCCAGCCCTCTCCTGGTTCCTCTCAGTCTCACTCTCTGGCCCTGGAATGTCAATGGGTAAGCCCCTCTGCTGTTCCCCTGCTGTCAGCCCTCTCCACCCTTAGCTCCAGCAGGCAACTCCCTCTGCTGTTCCTCCTGCCTTCAGCCTTCTCCAGCCTTTTGGCCCTGGCTCTCTGGCTTGGGACTGCAAGCCAGCAAACCCCACTTGCTGCTCTCCTACTTTCTGGTCCCAAACATACAGTCTCCAATTCCTCCCTCTTCCCAGGGATGATCTTGCAGAGAGCTTTCTGCTCCCTGCAGCTTTTCCCGCAAACCTCCTCCAGTCTCCTGACTGACTCTCACGAGGACTCTCTCCCTCACTGGGTCTCTTCCTGATTTTTTGTAGCTGCCAGCGCTGCACAAATGGGAGCATCTGCACTGGCACAGGGGAGCTACTTCATTTACTGGGGCCGGCCAACCTGTGACAGACCCCTTTGAAAATTTGACCCTTAACATTTAACCCTTAAAGCCTGCTACTGATTCAAATGTTGAATTAAATAAGGCCTCCTAATAAATCTATTGAATTTAAAGTAGTTTATCAGTAATATGCAAAAATGAAACCTTCAGAGAGTTTGCAGTTTGCTACTATACAGGACGAAAACTTAACTGTAAAATTCAATGAAGTACAGCACACTTGAATGTTATGCTAAGAAATATTCCTTTCAGCAATCTGTCAATATTGACGGTTATTACTGCTTTTTCTCTCCAAAACTTGTTCCCTCCGTTTATGTTTGTCTCACACACAGACCATTTAACATCTAGCTGGAGGCCACAAAACAGCCAAGACAAATATCAACACTTTTATGATTAAGCACAATTTCAGACAAAATACAATGTAACTTGCATCTGTACGGGGAAACTGTATACATGTCACCTTAAACACTTGTGTTTAACTTTCAATATAACTGAATTCCATATTTTATTATTTATATAGCTAGGTTGTAGGATGGCTCACTTTATTTTCTCTGACTCATAGCTCTCAGACTCAAAGGACAATTTTTCAGAAAGTTTCCATGATTGAGTTCTGCACAAAGGGGAGTTGTTTTGGAAAGTATAAGGAAAATGCATTCAGCCATTTTCAAGTTATTCAATCTGTTAAAAAATATTTTTAAAAGTATTATATTTTTACCATCTTGAAAAACTTGAACATTTTTTACACACACCCTTTTTCCAGTATAAAAATGAATTTGAAATGTTCCTCATATAGCGTTTCTTCAAAAAACGACCGAAATTTAGAAGTTCAGAATCCACATTTGGCTAGACCTCAATGAAGAATGGCAGCCATGATTTTTTTTCAAACTTCTTTAAACATACAAAGTTATAAGTGATTAAAAATGGGTTCCATTCATGTACACTAAAATATGATTACTAAGGCACTGATCAGGAAAGTATCCCTATTCAAGAAGGGTGTTGAAGCAAGTCCTTAAATTCCATTGAAGTTAATTGGATTTACACACCTGTTTAAGTGCCTTCCTTAATCAGGGCTTTAGTTACACAACTTCCTGGGACACTACACTGTACTGAAGTTAGGTTCTGTGTGTATCTGTTGGAAAACAGATTTAAAACAAATGCCATTTTAAAATGCCTTTTCATAGGAAAGTTCTCACCTCCAGGCAATGGTTTATCTTTATCTACATTGTTGTTATCATATCGAAACTCATATCCAAAATGCTTTACCCTTCTGTGTTTTAAAGACTTCTGGGCTGTGAAGCAGAAAAAATTAAACAATGTAAAAATATTAAAATATGTACAATATATTTATTTACACAATTTGCTATGCTTGCAGGGTATTTGCCTAATGCCTATTCCATATAATCTCTGTGCATCTCAACAACTATTCAATAGTTGAAAATACTATTATTTATGAACCTCACTCTCAATATACAACTCAACTTTCCCATGTACTAAGAGTGACTAAACAACACAGAGCTTTAGTACCATTTCTCTTTGAAGTCAAAACCCCGATGCTTTTACACATTGTAGCAATCCCACAGACGTCAATGCTTACACATGGGAGCAAGGACTGTAGGTACCTGGACCTTGTGTTTGTCTCTCTCGGACAACAGTACCAATTTTCTTGAGCCATGGCTGACACTTTGGACAAGCTCATGATATGGACATAATAGGAACTTTCACTTCCTTGCATCATTACACTGCACACTAACTAAAGTCAATATAATGCTTTGTGCTGTGTCAAGGAGTAAAAGCTACTTTGTAATATGGAAGCTAACTGGAAAAAGTAACTGGCTTTGTTAAGAAATTTAATTCCACAGAGCTCATTTGAAACTACATGAGCAACTGGGAAGGGAGCTTTGACTTCTCTCTGGTGCTCCAAAAGCTCCAGCTCCCAGGAAGGCTATCAAATTACAGGTGCTGCATTCTGAGAACAAACTCACTGACTGACCATGCTGTCAGGAAATGACTCTACACTAGCTGCTTCTGGAAGCAGAAGCATAATTCAAATTAACCCATTCATGGGAATCACCTTACACCACATGCCTCTGGTTAATTGTAACTGTATGATATAAAACTCAATTTTAAAAGGACTAAATATACAGAATGATTTTAAGGAATAAATTATCCAAGATGCAGACTTCTTGCAGAAATTAAATTCAACAAAAGAACAATTTGCAGGTATTTTTGAAGGTCTCACTTTCTGTGGTTCTACTAACCATTTTGAATGACTTCATTTTCTGTCCAATCAATACTTTCCAACATCTTTTGTTCTTCTTCAGGAGACACGAGCTCTTCAACCATCATCAGGCCTGGAGGCAGGCTAATAGGTATAATGTCCTCCCAATGCACTATGGGTATAAAAATAAAACAGTGCTACTGCTTATGGAAAATGATCCACTTGTGTTCTTTTATCAATAATGATAAACCCCAGATTGATCATCATCTGAACTAATTATCCTCCTTGGTAGCATAAAACAGGATCAGAATCCAAGTTCTGTGCTATACAACCCAATTCTCAAATCTCACTGTGTAGGACCCGAGAGACTTAGTGTTTTCCACTCTCAAAAAATATCTGATTTGTCTGTTAAAATAAAGGTCAAAACTTTCCCATGCATTTCAGGGGAGATTCTAGTTGGATTCAATTTTGTTTTGCCAGGACTCAGGATTTGTCACTGCTCGTGATTGACAAGCATAGAGTACAGTGAAGAAAGTATGTCTGAATGCTATAAACCTGAATGCTATATGCTGTTTCTTAAATGTAAGAAATGATATAAAATGAAGATGGCCATTTGTAGCTCTCCAACCAGATGTGATGAAATGTTCACTGCAACACTTATCTTGATAGAAAATGACTTATGTAACAGGCTCCCAACTTGCAGCCCTATGAATTATTATTGAAAATGATCTGTACTATGGTAGAGTTTAGGGGCCAAGATCAGGACCTCATTGTGCTAAGTACTCTACAAACACAAAGAGACGGAGTTCACAATCTAAATGGGCGAATGTTATAGTTCCTGTTTTACAGATGAGAAACTAAGACACAGAGAGATCAAGTGACTTGGCCAAGGTCACACAGGAAGTCCATAGAATGGGAACTGACCTCAGACCTCCTAAGTCCCAACCTATTGTCTTCACCACAAAGACCATCCTTTCTCTACAGCAACAAATGGTTTGGCTCCAAGCTACCAGAGAGACCATCTCTCTCCCCACCTTATACGACCACATGTGCTCATGGAGGTGTTCCAGCTGCAGCCTCCTAGCATTAAACAAGAAGGAGCTGCTAGCAGGACATTTTCTGTGAAGGGTCTTTAGTTCTGACATTCACTCCATGCCTCAGACTACAAGAGACCAGATTTCAGGGTATGCTGCAAGACCCCTCTTTTTTCCCTAGACTTTGGTTCATGAGGAAAGTAGATTATTGCTCCTATTATTGTTTGATCCTTTTGGGCAATTAATTTTGCTTTTCAGGTTCCTGGAAAAGCTGACCCTTATATTTGATACATGTATTTATTCATCTATTTTATTTAGCCATATAAAGTATTGTTGCAAGCATCCACAGACAGCTCTAAGTGCCATATAATAAAATAAAAGACAAAAACCAGGAATGATTCACCAAACACAGTTCAAAAATATAAGGTGAATTTCTGACCCCATTGAAGTCCATGACAAAACTTCCATTGACTCTCATGGGGCCAGAATTCTATCCACAATTCCACTATAACAAGCAACTGAAAAGCAAAGGAAGAAAAGTGATGCTTTATGGGATAGCAGAATATTGATACCTTTTTCCACAAAGTTAACATACAGAGTAACATTTTGGTCGGAGTCCTCCAGTGTTATCTCTTTCCCATTGAGAGTGTCATAGGCTTTCTTGGCTTCTTCTGTCGACCCATATTTCACAACTGAATAGGGTTTATTTGGAGGCATTAAGAGTGCTTCCACCAATCCACATTCCTCTACTAGCCTGAGCAGCTGGTGTCTATTCACACCATTACCCAGACCTCCATTGGCAACGACCAAGTTCTAATTTAAAAAAATTAAAAATAGACATGTTAGCCGTCACTGCTGATTTGTTTACCTGAAAATAGCATTTCACAAACACAAGTGTCATAAAGAGAAATGAAGCTATTATCTCTAAATCGGTCTGTGGTTATTCTGTTTGATATACCAAAGGAAATGTTTATATTTCAATTAGTCTGCGGCTATTTGAAGCCCAGAGCACATTAGTACAGCACACACTTAAGGGAAAGGCTTTTACAGAACAAGAGCATTCAAGCTCGGAGAGAAATAACATGCCCATGTTTGTGTGTGCAGACACCACAACTGTGCCTGCAAACAGGTATCTGTGCAGGGGAGATGTGGGGGGTCTACACATTTACAATACCTGGATAACATGTGCTTTGCACATGCCCTGAACATTCTTGTCCCTCAGCTACAGAGTTTATTTGTATTTGCAGATTCCATAGCTAACAGTTGGCTGTAAGTGTCCTGCAATACCTTTGAAAGGGTGGAACAAAAATAAATCCCATTGTATTAACTGTATCTGCCTGATTTTTTTCATGACAGCCAAGTGTTATGGCTCCCACAAATGAACTCAGAGAAAACTGAGCTTAGCAGCCCATTTCTAAACACCTCCAATAATTTTTTTTGAAGGAGTGGCCTCTAACATCATCCTCAATATTTTTCTCTTTACTCTCTTCTGCAACGAAGGGTATCCCTTTCCTCTGTCTGAGGAGAGTCTGATGCATTCATTAGCATAGCCCACTAGTGCTATTCTTTCATTGGGCCAGGGGAGGAAGGTCACTTGAGAGCAATATGAGGTATCCCTCATGCCCCATTTTAGGGACCAACCATGCAACCAGTGCTGAGCAGAATCAGCCCTGAGCAGGATCAGCTCAGAATCCAACTTCAGATCCCCTTCAGGGTACTTCTCTGAGTTGATGCTAGCTTGCTGGGGATGCCCCATAATGCTACAAGTAAAGATATACTAGACATCCTGCTGAAAGAACGGAATCACCCAGGGGGCCTGCTACACAATACAAAATACAGCTTTAGGGCCCCAGTTCATCCTCCAAACACTTATGCACGGGAGTAGTCTCAATGGGACGATTCGCCATCACCGATGTGCCAATGTCTCAGTGCAGCTACACTCGGGGTATGGCCACACTGCAATGCAAGCCTGGGCTCAGACACAGGCTTGAGCCCAAACCCCTCTTCCATTTACACACAATCCTGTCGTACTCAGGCCCAGGCCCCAGGACCTTGCAGGATGAGACGATTTGAGCCTAGGTCCCACTGGCACTCGGGTCCAAACTCCATCGTTTTGCATTTGTGGATGCAGCTCAGGCTGAGAGTTAGCCAATACTACCCCACAAACCCATGGGACACTGTTCTTTGTCCTCTCTATCCCAAGAGTAGCCAACTGACCCCCCCAGGAAATGGAAGCAACCCCACTTGTACAGCCAGGCAGCGTTTAAACCTTCCCCTTTATTCTGACCACTGAGCTACAGAGTAAACCTTCTCCCGCGTTAGGTACGGCCATCAACCAGAAGTCATCTTTTGCCAAGCGTGCTGCTTCCTGGTCCCAAGAGCACAGCCAGATTTTGGTGAATCTCTGATGTGAGGCAGGCAAAAAGAGGAGTTTTAGTAGGAGTACTAACAATGACCATGTGTAAAAAGAGATAGAGAAGAAGCTGGCAGTGCTGGGAAGTCACTGGATCAGAGAATGGATAAAGCAGCTCAAGACCAACTACTGGCAATTCAGGGATGAGAACTGCGCCTCTCAGAACTCGCCTTCAACCTGCACCTTTTATGAGGAGTCTGACTGGGTGCTGGGTACTGCACTGAGCACAGAGTGCCTGGTCAGCCAGGGTGGCAAACTTCTGATCCCTAAATCCAACATAGGAATGGAGGGGGGCCAGCAGGCACTGGCTCAGGCCAGCAAAGTCACTATGGTGCTGGAACCAGTCCCCAAGGAGGCTTTGTCACTGGCGCAGCTGCAGCATATGCTGGGTCCGGAGGAGCCTTTTGTTGCCCCACTTTGAGCAGCAGCCTGCCACAGAACTGGAAGAAACAGAATTAACCCAAGAGCATGGTAAGTTTCTGGCTCCATGTTTGTTTTGATTAATATAGGAATGGAAGGGATTTCCAGGTTATGAACAAATGCAAACGTTATTACACGCCGTGGACAGCAGCGGGTATCCACTCATGGCAGATTGCATGGACAGCACCTTGGCGCCGGGGTGTTAAAAATAAGACTTTCATATTGCCTTCCCTGTCAGTACGCTGCTCTGTATTAATACAACAGTGTAACGAGCCACTTGTAATCAGTGAACTGTCCAGGTGGTGGTGGTGCAGGTGGGGGTTGAAATATGGCCCATTTATGTATGTAGTCCCTAGGTGACAAAATCATTTGTCCAAAATAGGGGTGGAGGGTAGTTATGCCATCCGGAAATGTGTCTGGGAGGAGGTGAGGTGGCTGTGGAGTTCTCTACGAGTCCATATTAAGGTGTGTGCTTGCATGCAGTCATAAAAGGCTGTATGGGAAGCTGTGGGGAGACAGGAAGCCATACAGATGCTAGCGCAGCATCCTGTTGATTCCCCCCATGAATTTTGACCCAATTCCAGGGGCTGATAGCTGCAAACTTTTCCCGTAGCAGGAACTCCAGATAGCTAGGCACATTTTGGGGAAGGGCATATTTTCGAGGGCCACCACAGTAACTGACCAACACACTCCACTCACAGATGTGCTATTCGGGCACCATACGTTTGAATACTTTGGTGGCATACAAAGTTGGCTTGCCTGCCTGGAAATGCTTTAATATTGTTATTTTTGTAACACAAATAAAGACTTTTATTTTATTCAGAGAGTTTATTGCCATCACTACATCATGTCTTATAATATGTGTTTTGAATAATAAACATAGGGCAAGGAACAATGGGCAAGTTGTAGCCATATATAATTTCTCAGTACATCTATGCACAATCAATCAATAATGAAAATGCACAGTTCCCCGTCCATTACATTAACAGTCAGGTCATCCAAAATAAAAATATGTGAGGGGAGGTCTAGGTTGGATATTAGGAAACACTATTTCACTAGGAGGGTGGTGAAGCACTGGAATGGGTTACCTAGGGAGGTGGTGGAATCTCCATCCTTAGAGGTTTTAAGGCCTGGCTTGACAAAGCCCTGGCTGGGATGATTTAATTGGGGTTGGTCCTGCTTTGAGCAGGGGGGTTGGATTAGATGATCTCCTGAGGTCTCGTCCAACCCTAATCTTCTATGATTCTATTAATATGCCCCATTCACTATGTACAGTGACAATATCCTCCCCCCACACACATTTCATTGTGTGCTGTGACAATACATCATTTACTGTAAATATTGATGTACAAAAACATTCCTAAACATGCTGTTCTCTCTCTTCCATTGGTCCATGCAAATCCATAATGTGGGAGCACAGAGCATCCCTGATTTGTGTTGCCTGGGTGCATCCTGCTGTCACAGGTGCACTTTCTGGCTGAGTGCACTGGTTCGGCAATCCATCACTGCCATAGCTCCATTGAGGGGCAAACAGCTCACCTTTGGCTTCACACAGATTGTGAAGAGCACAGCAAGCCACAGTGATGCAGACAGCATTGATGACACTGGAATCCAAACAGGTCTGTTGATGACACTGGAATCCAAACAGGTCTGTTGATAGTGCCAGTGGGATTTCAGTCTGCCAAACGCACATTCAACCACCATTCTGAACCCGCTCAGAGTGTGATTAACCCTTCTTTTGTCAGGCCCCGAGATCAGGATACAGTTTCATAAACCAAGGTAAAAGGGATTACGTGGGGACAGTAACTCCATTTATGACAATGTCCTTTGGTGGAAATAGAATCCCAGCCTGTCCATGAAGGTAGACTCCTGCCCAGCAGAAAACCCTGGCATGATCCCTCCTTCCAGTGCAGCTCACATTGGTGTCCATAAATCAGCTTCTGTGGTCCACAAGGGCAAGCGTAATAGCAGAGTAGTGCCCTTTGCGGTTTATGTACTCATTTGCTCCCTGAGTGCCACGAGGCCCATAGAATCATAGAATATCAGGGTTGGAAGGGACCTCAGGAGGTCATCTAGTCCAACCCCCTGCTCAAAGCAGGACCAATTCCCAACTAAATCATCCCAGCCAGGGCTTTGTCAAGCCGGGCCGTAAAAACCTCCAAGGAAGGAGATTCCACCACCTCCCTAGGTAACCCATTCCAGTGCTTCACCACCCTCCTAGTGAAATAGTGTTTCCTAATATCCAACCTAGACCTCCCCCACTGCAACTTGAGACCATTACTCCTTGTTCTCTCATCTGCCACCACTGAGAACAGCCGAGCTCCATCCTCTTTGGAACCCCCCCTCAGGTAGTTGAAAGCAGCTATCAAATCCCCCCTCATTCTTCTCTTCTGGAGACTAAACAATCCCAGTTCCCTCAGCCTCTCCTCATAAGTCATGTGCTCCAGACCCCTAATCATTTTTGTTGCCCTCCGCTGGACTCTTTCCAATATTTCCACATCCTTCTTGTAGTGTGGGGCCCAAAACTGGACACAGTACTCCAGATGAGGCCTCACCAATGTCGCATAAAGGGGAACGATCACGTCCCTCGATCTGCTGGCAATGCCCCTACTTATACAGCCCAAAATGCCATTAGCCTTCTTGGCAACAAGAGCACACTGTTGACTCATATCCAGCTTCTCGTCCACTGTGACCCCAGGTCCTTTTCTGCAGAACTGCGACCTAGCCATTCGGTCCCTAGTCCCAAATGCTTGCTTATATATTTTCCATTTTATTTTCAGCTCCTTCTCATTCTAACCCATGTTTCACCCCCCCATCCATTAATTCACTCCCTTTCCTACCCTCACCCATCAGCAGCTACCGACTGCTGCCTACTAGTTAATTCTAGATCTTACTCTTTCATAGTTCAGGCAGACCCATCTCTAGTTACTTCCGGACCACCTTTCCTGAATAGAGGGGAATGATCACGTCCCTTGACCTGCTGGCAATGCTCCTACTTATACAGCCCAAAATGCTGTTAGCCTTCTTGGCAACAAGGGCACACTGTTGACTCATAACCAGCTTCTCGTCCACTGTAACCACTAGGTCCTTTTCTGCAGAACTGCTGCCTAGCCACTCGGTCCCTAGTCTGTAGCAGTGCATGGGATTCTTCCGTCCTAAGTGCAGGACTCTGCACTTGTCCTTGTTGAACCTCATCAGATTGCTTTTGTCCCAATCCTCTAATTTGTCTAGGTCCCTCTGTATCCTATCCCTACCCTCCAGCATATCTACCACTCCTCCCAGTTTAGTGTCATCTGCAAACTTGCTGAGAGTGCAGTCCACACCATCCTCCAGATCATTAATAAAGATATTGAACAAAACCGGCCCCAGGACCGACCCTTGGGGCACTCCACTTGAAACCGGCTGCCAACTAGACATGGAGCCATTGATCACTACCCGTTGAGCCCGACGATCTAGCCAGCTTTCTATCCACCTTACAGTCCATTCATCCAGCCCATACTTCTTTAACTTGCTGGCAAGAATACTGTGGGAGACTGTATCAAAAGCTTTGCTAAAGTCAAGGAATAACACATCCACTGCTTTCCCCTCATCCACAAAGCCAGTTATCTCCTCATAGAAGGCAATTAGGTTAGTCAGGCACGACTTCCCCTTGGTGAATCCATGCTGACTGTTCCTGATCACTTTCCTCTCCTCTAAGTGTTTCATAATTGATTCCTTGAGGACCTGCTCCATGATTTTTCCAGGGACTGAGGTGAGGCTGACTGGCCTGTAGTTCCCCGGATCCTCCTTCTTCCCTTTTTTGAAGATGGGCACTACATTAGCCTTTTTCCAGTCATCCGGGACCTCCCCCGATCGCCATGAGTTTTCAAAGATGATGGCCAATGGCTCCGCAATCACATCCGCCAACTCCTTTAGCACCCTCGGATGCAGCGCATCCGGCCCCATGGATTTGTGCTCATCCAGTTTTTCTAAATAGTCCTGAACCACTTCTTTCTCCACGGAGGGCTGGTCACCTCCTCCCCATACTGTGCTGCCCAGTCCAGCAGTCTGGGAGCTGACCTTGTTTGTGAAGACAGAGGCAAAAAAAGCATTGAGTACATTAGCTTTTTCCACATCCTCTGTCACTAGGTTGCCTCCCTCATTCAGTAAGGGGCCCACAATTTCCTTGACTTTCTTCTTGTTGCTAACATACCTGAAGAAACCCTTCTTGTTGCTCTTAACATCTCTTGCTAGCTGCAACTCAAAGTGTGATTTGGCCTTCCTGATTTCACTCTTGCATGCCCGAGCAATATTTTTATACTCCTCCCTGGTCATTTGTCCAATCTTCCACTTCTTGTAAGCTTCTTTTTTGCGTTTAAGGTCAGCAAGGATTTCACTGTTAAGCCAAGCTGGTCGCCTGCCATATTTACTATTCTTTCTACACGTTGGGATGGTTTGTTCCTGCAACCACAATAAGGATTCTTTAAAATACAGCCAGCTCTCCTGGACCCCTTTGCCCTTCATGTTATTCTCCCAGGGGATCCTGCTCATCTGTTCCCTGAGGGAGTCAAAGTCTGCTTTTCTGAAGTCCAGGGTCCATATTCTGCTGCTCTCCTTTCTTCCTTGTGTCAGGATCCTGAACTCAACCATCTCATGGTCACTGCCAAAATGGAGCTGATAGCTGAGCTTCTGAGACTCCTTCATATGCCAATTTCTCTCTCTCTCTTTCTGGGGTGGAAGAGAGAGGGCCATCCCCGCTGTTTATTTAGGTTCACTCAAGTAAGGGGGAATCACCTTTTGAGTGTTTAATTTTAGAATTTCAAAAGTGGCTGATATGCAGTGTTGTAGCTGTGTCGGCTCCAGGATATTAGAGAGACTAGATGAGGAAATATCTTTTATTTTGTTGGTGAGAGAGACAAGCTTTTGAGCTACACAGAGCTCTTCATCAGGTCTGGGAAAGGTACTCTGAGCATGGCAGCTAAACACAAGGTGGAACAGACAGTTTGGCATAAGCAATTAGTACATATTCTAAGGGACCATTCAAGGTGAAGTGGCCCATTAACATCCCTATAGTAATAGGCCAAAAAGGGAGGGTTAGTGGGTTACAGATTGTCATAACAAGACATAAATCCAATGTCTTTATTAAGACCATGATTTTTAGTGTCTAGCAAGGTTATGAATTTAAACTCCCAGATTCATCTTTTGAAAGTGTTGGGCAGGTTCCCTTTGAGGATGAGGACTGATAGGTCGACATAATTTTGTAGCGTAGACATGCCCTCTCTCAGGAAAATGATAAAAGACAAAAACACCACATCACCTGTGGGTGAACACTTTTCACAAAGCGATCACTCTATATCTTATCTATCAGTCCCCATCCTGTGTAGCTTGAAAGCTTGTCTCTCTCACCAACAGAAGTTGGTCCAATAAAAGATATTACCTCACCCACCTTGTCTCTAAAACTGGCTGATGTCCAAAGAGTTATCAGAATGTGTGTGTGTTGGGGGAGTGTGGTTGTTTCGCTAGTGGAACTAAACAAAATATGACACCCCCCCAAAAGGGGGGGGGGAGGCATTTATAAATATTTCCTCTGCAAAAGATAGTACATATTTTGCAAAAATTACAGACAAGGTCCAATTGTCTTCTGAATAGTTATTTTGCCACGTTTGGATAGTAAATCAATCATTTCAGTTTGAAACAGAGGGATTTTAGTCCTACTTTAAGGGCAAATTAAATGCAACTTTAAGTATGGAGTCAATATCGGTGCCTTCATATAATTAGCAAGCATATTCTGTTATTGCCCTAAAATGGCATATCTGTGTTTCACACATTGTTTCTTCTCAACATCTTTCCCAGAATGAGGCAGCCAATCTTTTTCTAAAAGCATTTCTATAAATGCTCTATTACCTTTTCTGAAAGCAGATCCTAAAAAGTTTTGTTGTTTCAAATTATAGTGTCTAATTCTTCCAAATGAGAGAAAATTGGCTTGAAAATGGGAGGGAAAGATTTAATAAATGGAAAAGGACGACAGTACTCTTAAAATCTTAACAAGGAGTGCTAGGTGACATGTCTGAGAAACTACTGAGAGATATTTCTATTATGAAGTCTCAGGACAGTGTCAGGACTTCTATAAGAAATCACATTTTCCAGAGATTTACAATGCAATCATAAAAGAAATTGTTCTGGCTTGAAACCTAGCAAACAAAATCTCAGTGAAGAGTGAATTTCAGGAAAGTCTCTTCATTACCTAATCTGTGTATTGTCGCTGGACCACAACGTTCAGAGGATTTTCAAAGTCTCTGTGTTAAATTCAGCTACAAATTCTGACTATTATTACTGTATTATTTTTATTTGGATTGCTGTAACACCTACAAGCCCCAGCCACAGATCAGGATTCCTCTGTGCTAGTGCTGTAAAAACACAGAACAAAAAGATAGTCCCTTCCCCAAAGAATTTGCCATCTGCACTAGGTTTTCAAATCATTATTTACCTACATCCTCACATGGTTTTAAATCTCAGTGTAAACCAGGCCCAACAACTTGCCTTAAAACAACTGCCAAGGTTGCAATGGCAACCATAAGACTAGAATGAGGAAGAGTCCTGAGACAGACCAGGCAAGACATGGGACAACAGTTTATATAAGAGAAGCTGAAGTGAGATTTCTAGTGAATATTGGATTAGTGTTAGAAAAGATCTCTAGGAGTGGGGTTTAATAGGGAGTTTGAAGGAGAGAGATTGGGCTTTGTGGAGAAGCATGGAGGGAAGAATAATGAAGGCACAAAAATGAAAGCAGAGGAGACAAAGAAAGCAATATGGGAAAAGGAATGGGAGGCTCTGACATGTATATTAATTGATGAAGGTAACAAATTTTATTAGTAACATAATTACAGCTATCAGAACTTTTCCCAGCCACATGAACAATCCTCTCAGCCTAAAAGACCTGGTCCAAAGACCATTAAAGTCACTGGGAGTTTCTCCATGGACAAAGAGCTTTGACCAAAGCCCAAAGTGCAGTTCTACTTTGGAATCAATGTGAAACAATCAACATGGAGTCTCACTGCCTTTTTTACAGTCACTTTTCAGAACAGAACTGCACTTTAGCCAATATATAGGTGAGGCTAGGATATGCGTAAGCTGTGCATTCAGGCTCACATAACAACAATTAGAGCTTCAAGTCACCTGGGTAGTGTGAGATACACACTCGATGCCCTCATGCCTCATTAAAGTGTTTCTGGCCTTGATCTGTTTCCTCAATAATTTCTTCTCAGATTTATTCCGTTTCAGATTGTTTTGACCGGTGCTGTCCATTTCTGCACTGGAGATTCGGAAAGACAAGGCCACAGCAGAAGGGAGAAAATGTTCAAGATTCCTTTAAAAAAAAAAAATCCTGAATGTCATTTATTCATAGGCCATTTTAAAATATTTTTTAAAGAGCCACAGACAACATAAAACTCCTATGTAAAAAATCTATTATTTCTATTACTAATAACACCTCTGTTCTAATCCCACCTCTAATACAAATCCCTCACAGATCTTGGGGGAGTGTCCCATTTTTTTCCCCATTTGAAAAATGGAGAACAAAACTCACCTACTTCACACTACTCCGGTGAGATTATTCACCTCCCTCACAAGTCCTTTTTAAGGTAGGAATGGGGAACTTCATTTAGTTCACAATTTTACAAATCTTACAATTTGGGGGAGAGGATCACAAAATTAACTTGAATGCAAAAACTGTTTTTTCCCCTTCAATTCATCCCCATGGGATTTTTTTCCTGTGGGGTGATTCATGCAAAATAAAGGGCAACCTATGCTACATATTAGGGAAGAAAACATTCCAAACCAGCTAGGCTGCTATGAGGGGAGTCCTATGATGCCAGATTTTTTTTCCATTTGTGTTTAATCTCTTCCCTATTCTGTTCCTTTATTCACAAGCTTATGGCATTAGTTTTTCACCCTACCTGCTTCTCCACTATGGTTTTCATCCTGTTATTTCAGTTGGTTTCACCCCCTTCTCCAATATCTCCGGAGTGGAACAAGAACCCACAAATGTCCAAATCTGAGTTGAACTTCCATCCTTGCAATGTTTGAGTGGGTTTGAAATCAAACACCTATACAACACAGCTCTCCGAAACCAGGCCCCATCACTTAAAGGAATGAAACAGCTGTGCACTGTAAATTCAATATGACATTCAATAGAATGTGTCAAAAATCTTCCATTCAAACTGTTTTTCGACAGAAAATAAGGCTTTCGACGAAGGGCGAAAAAACACCCCCTTGAGCGCAGCAAGTTTCAGTGCTGTAAAGCACCAGTGTAGACAGTGCACCAGCGCTGGGAGCTAGCCTCTCGTGGAGGTGGGTTTTTTAAGAGCCGTGACCACACAAGCCGCATTAAAGCGCAGCCGTGGCAGCACTTTAGCGTTGCCAGTGTTGACTAGCCCTAACCAAATCTTTTCACAAAAAGCATCAGCTTTCCAGAGAAAATGTTTATATTGTGTTAAAAGAAACATGGAAATTTTCAATTAAAATGAAACAATCCGTATAATGGTAACATTTTGTCAATCAACTTTCTACTTAATACATTTTTAAAAGCTGACTCACTCCCGACCCTTTCCCTGTTTATGTTGTATCTTCTTACCCTTCCTGGCTTCATATCACATTTTCTTTCCTATCACAGATCATGCTGTATCTTTTCCGGCACTGTCCTTGGTTTCTGCCTCCTTTTCCTTTCTGTCTCCTTCCACCTCTTTCAAACTCTCAGGGTGAAATCCTGGCCACACTGAAGTCAATGCACAACTCTCGCTGACTACAGCAGGGCCAGGATTTTGCCCTCTCTTTCCCTACAGTGTGTTCTCTACCTCCTGCCCTATATTTTCTGTCTCTCCTATCTTCTCCCACTTCTTTCTGACAGCACTGGCTAGACAGATGAGCTATGACTGTCCCTCTTCCCCTTTTCCTCCTTCTCCCATTCCTTTACTCCTGCTAACCCTTTCCCACCTGTCAGCCCCCTGCCCCAAACTGTAGAAAATCTGTGTCAGTCACCACTATATTTAGTTATTTGTGTCTCACCCCATCCTCAATGCTTCATCTGTTTGTGTATCTCTTAGATTATAAACTCTCCAGAGGAAAACTGTCTCCCAACCTGTGTTTGTAGAGCACCCTGCACAATGGGGCTCCAATCCTCATTGGAACTTAAGGGGCCAACCATGGTATAAATGATAAACAAACAGGAAAGGTTCCTACATTACACAGGCAAGTGGATCTTTTGCCCTGGAGCTCACCCATTCCAGATTGTGAGTGCATGTGCATAAAGGACTTTGAAGAGGAAAGGTCGAGTGTGTGTGCGTTCTGTGATGTTAATGACATTTTATATCACTAAAAATGAACTTTCAAAAAATAAAATGTTTTAATGCAAAACAAGACCTACCAATGAAATACAAAAAATCTTTTCAAACTCTTCACCGCCATATGTAAAAATGCAATCAGTACTAATCTCTACAGCAGGGTGTGACGTTACACTCCATATTCTTCATAGAAATAGTGTTATAATATGAATATGGCATAACTAAGATACGTTTTATGCAAGATGGGTCATGTGAGATATCATTGGAAAGGATAAGATTTGCTGAATGTATTTATCCAATTTGTATGCATGTATCATTTCTGTATCAAGAGCTAGGAATATTAACTATGTAACAATTACAACTGTGTTTTCACCTGGGAAATGCCCACCAGACAGTCGGCAAAGAGTCTGGATGAGCCATTAAGGAGAATGATAGAACTTTGGAAATGCTAATCTCACTCCTTCCTGAGAAGTTTACTGGGATGCTGCATTGACACAGCAGGGTCAGGTGACCATGTCACCTGCTACTGGACAATGTCTTGTTGGTACTTTTCCACTGTAGGGAGATCGGGATGAAACAAAGGATTCCCGCCTTAGGTAAATCCTTTTTAAGGCTGGGGAAAGGGTTAATCTTGACTCTCCTCCATGGCCTGCCCAGGAAAGAAGACTGCTAAAAACACCTGGAGGGAAAGGCAGGGTTGAGTGCAGGCTGAGATGGGTCCAGTCTGTAAAGAGAACTAACTGGAAGCTACAGAAACTCTGCAACTTGCCTAAAACAACACTGAGGGTCAGAAATTACATTTTGTAACCTGTTTTTTGAGTGTATTAAGCCTAGTTTGCATGTTTTGTTTTATTTGCTCAGTAATCTGCTTTGTTTTATTTACTATCCCTTATAATCAGTTAAAAATTACTTTTTGTAGTTAATAAACTTATTTCTTGTTTATAACATAACCCAGTTTCTGTAATTCATATCTGGGGGAGCAAGAAGTTGTGCATATCCCTCTCCACATTGCGGGAGAGGGCGATTTTTATGAGCTTGCACTGTGCAGATTTTTCTGTATAGCGCAGGACAATATTATTTTGGGTTTACTCCCCAAAGGGGGTGTGCACGTGAGTGCTGAGTAAATCCCCGAGCTGATTCTTCCCACACAGAGCTGATTTCAGTCTGTGTCTGCGGCTGGGTGTGGCCTTACCTGTGTGTGTGCTAGAGAAGGCTTGAGGGCCTGGCACAGCAAAGACAGGGTGAGGAAGCCCAAGCTGGTGGAATGGGCAGAACCAGTGGGACCCCAGCACATCAGGTGGCATCCGGGACAAGAGAGTCCAACCCGTCACACAGGGTTCTCAAACTTCATTGCACCTCGACCCCGTTCTGACAACAAAGTTACTACACGCCCCAGGAGGGGGGCGAAGACTGAGCCCCGCTGCTTCAGGTGTGGGTGGAGTTTGGGCTTCAGCTTCAGCCCTGAGTCCCAGCAAGTCTAATACTGGCCCTGGCAACCCCTATTAAAATGGGGTCCCAACCCACCTTGGGGTCCCGACCCACAGTTTGAGAGCCGCTGCTCTAGCGCCAGTGTAACAACCATTAAAACTAGTCTGGGTCTTTGCCCTGCTCTAGTGGCTGACACAAAGAGGTTTATAAACTAACTACTGCCTAAGCTAATTGGCCTGATACAGTAGCTCAGGCCTTAAAGACTCATCCTTGTAAATCCACAGGGCCAGGGTTCAATCCCACAATAAAATCATTGGACCAGCAGACCTCCTATGAAAAGACAACAAGATTTCTTAGGTGGTACTCATGAGCATGTCTTGAGGACAAGAGGCACTGCTCAAATGATGCAGTATTAGCATCCTGGCATACAAATCTGTGCCCAGGTAGTCACCAAATATAAGACTATAGATGCAACCACTCAAATTTGCTATCTGAGAACATATTATAAAAAAAAAATTAAATGATGGTCAAATGAAACATCATTTGTGTAACTGATACAACTTTGCATTGTACATTATACTTGAAATGGTTTATTTGATTTTTTTAGTAGATGCAAATATATTAATGTAATTGTTATAAAGCACTAAAGAAGCAGACAGGGATAATAATTATATATTTCTTGTGGCTGCTGCAATGCTACTGTCATAAAATACACACAACTATGCCCCAAAAGGGAAATGTTTAAGGGGAACTATAATTAATAAAAAATGGAAATAACAAATTTGAACCCTGAAATGAAACAGCGCTGAAGAAATTCCTTTAAAAAAATAATTTTCTCTCTTTTCCTCCCCCCTTCTTTAACCTTAAGGTGAATTAAAATGCTTGTGAAAAGAAATGAATTGCCAGCACTGGAAAGTGATGTCCTCTATCAATAGAACAAGTTCCAGCAGGGACAGCAGCAACAACTCTGTTCTGAAAATGTGTTTCAACTGATTACTAGTAGGGTTGAGGGGGATAGGAGAATTTCCATGCTCATTCAGTCTTTGACCTCTTTGCCAAGTAGTGTCAGGAAGTTGTGGGCTCAGTCCACAGCAGTGTCCCTTGAAGGGCGATCACACTTGCCTATGAAGACTGCAAGTTCAGAATACTTTTCTTATCTGAATAGACTGTAGTTGAAAACAAAACAATGAAACAACTGGAGCATAGCAATGCCTGTAATGTGTGTTTCAGAATACAAGAAAACAGGGAAACTCATACCTGCTTAAACAAAAAGTGCAGTGAATTTAGTTTTCACTTGGGAGAGGAGAACACAGAGAAAAATATAAGAGCAAAGTTAAAACTCCTGTTTATCTTTGTAAGAAGACATTTTGAGATATCCGTTACACAATTTTCCTTAAAGTCTTGAAACTAGACCTCTTTTACTGCTGGAGCTATTACTTGTAACTGGCAGGTAACATTATAACAAGATACACCTCTACCTCGATATAACGCTGTCCTCGGGGGCCAAAAAATCTTACCGTGTTATAGGTGAAAGCGCGTTATATTGAACTTGCTTTGATCCACCGGAGTGCGCAGCCCCCCCCCCCCCCCCCCCCCGGCCCGGTGCACTGCTTTACCGCGTTATATCCAAATTCGTGTTATATCGGGTAGCATTATATCGAGGTAGAAGTGTAGTGGGGAAAAAGTCTCTGACAAAAAGAGACAAAGATAAGTTAGATGAGCGCACACACAAGAAATGAAAAAGTCCCTTTTGTTGAAATGGGCATCTATTTATAGCAAGGATTTTGGCCTGATTCACTAATCAATCACTTCAGGATTTGAATATCAAAGGCAAACACAGGCTGGGATTTAAGGACAATGGTATGGAGGACTCTATAGGAAAGCTTGCACACTGTCTGCCTGCACATATTGGGACTGATTCTCCACTGTCTTGTACATTACATATCCATTTAAGGCTCAGTTCTATGTCTGTTGAAAACAATGACAAAGCTCCCATTAACTTTAATGGTGCAAAATCAAGCCCTTAGACATGTGCATGGTGAGTGAAAAACTCTATCATTCCTATTTTGTAACATTTTTTTTACCCACTTTGCACACATCAAAATTACCATAAAAGGTACAAGGCAATGGAGAATCAGACCCATTATTACCGACCTTAACTCATTTGCATTGAAAAACAACCCCTCAAAATGCATCGAAATTAAAACAAAAACACAGGCACAATCATGCTCTACTGGCAGTTTTAGTTGTGAATATAATGATCCATATCATGCCACACTGAAATTAATGGAAAGAGTTAATGGAGAGTTTTGCTTAACAATGGAGAACCTGGACTGGCCCCATATGTTTTAGGAGCAATTTCTGAACAGAACAGCAAGATCAATTTAGATTGTAGTTTGGCGTGCTAGTTACCAGCAGATGGAGCACTATGCCCAGTTATAAAGTGACTGGAAAAGGAAGACAGGAAAAGGGTGGGAAGCAGGGCTTAATTTGTAATGCAAGAGGTGCTGGGGCTCAAGCCATTTTTTTACATTCATAACTTCTGCAGCAAGCCCAGAGATGCTGGGGCGCAGCCCTGGCAAGCTGTGGCACAAATTAAACACTGGTGGGAAGTGAAACAGAAAAACGAAGTGACTTGCCCTAAATAATGCAGAGATCAGTGGCAGAGAATGAACTAGAACACGTCTCCACCCTCTCAGTCCTGTGCACTATGCACTGGCCCATGCTGCCAACAGCGACCTTCTTGTACAGCACAGGTGTACATGTGTGCACACAATCCCCTTGCTGAGGAAAGCTTACATTATAGAAAGGGTTTAGGTATTTTCCATGTGCATGTACCTGGGTAGCCTTATACATCAGCCTATGTAAACAAGTACTTACCACAGGAGTGGGGCAGAGCAACATAAAACCCTGGGAGAGTCCTCCTGACACACAGGGATTCCCAGTGGCAGCATGGCAAGGCTGATCAGAATTGCACTCTGCCACGAGGGGGTTAAGAGACGAATTGTCTCCTAAAGCCCCCGTTATCCATGTCACTGACGGGCCCTGAACCGGCTGCTGTCAGAGCAAATTCAGACAAAGAGTGACCCCTCCCCAAAGGAGTAGTTCCTTGCAGCACAGACCCTGAGCTCCAGCCCAGCCTATCCTCGGGACTAGATTTGACAACAAGCCATTACTCCTGATCATGTTAACACAGTGACTACCATGGGCCACGTTCACCCCTGGCCCGATGCCACTGAAGCCAGCCGCGTCCGCCCAGCTTTGAGCGTGGCCCCCGGAGCTCAGCTGTGACTCGTTCAGCCGCTGGAAGTGGCAGAGGAAACAATGCACATTACCTTGCTGGAGGCCGCCATTCTGGGGAACCCTGGACTACAACTCCCATGAGCCTCACTGCCTACAGCTCCCATCATGTCTGTGGCAGCAGCTTCCCTTCCCTGTTAACCCTCTAGTCCCCATGTAGCTGTGTGGTCTCATCATCTCCTGAGCGTGCTCACCCTGCAGGATCCCTGAGGCAGTGCAGTCTCACCCTCCCGCAGTGACGTGGGTGAGGCAGGTTTTACTGCCTGCCTACACCGGGGTTCTCAGCCTTTTTCTTTCTGCAGCCCCCCCAACATGCTATAAAACCTCCACGGCCTGCCTGTGCCACAACAGCTGTTTTTCTGCATACATTAGGGTTACCATACGTCCGGTTTTTCCCGGACATGTCCGGCTTTTCGGCAATCAAACCCCTGTCCGGGGGGAATTGCCAAAAAGCCGAACATGTCCGGGAAAAATACCGGCCGGGCACTTCCTCTCCCGCGGCTGCTCTGCTCCTCCCCGGACTCAGACTTCGGCTCTGTTTAAGAGCCAAGCTGCCCGAGCCAGCACTACCGGCTTCGGGCAGCCCCCCTTGCCTCCGGACCCTGCGCCCCCGGCCGGGCACTTCTCCTCCCCGGCTCCAGCTGCTCTGCTCCTCCCCGGACTCAGACTTCGGCTCTGTTTAAGAGCCAAGCTGCCCGAGCCAGCGCTACCGGCTTCGGGCAGCCCCCTTGCCTCCGGACCCTGCGCCGCCGGAGCAGAGCAGCTGGAGCCAGGGAGGAGAAGTGCCCGGCCGGCGGCTGGGGTCCGGAGGCATGGGGGCTGCCCGAAGCCGGTAGCGCTGGCTCGGGCAGCTTGGCTCTTAAACAGAGCCAAAGTCTGAGTCCGGGGAGGAGCAGAGCAGCTGGAGCCGGGGAGGAGAAGTGCCCGGCCGGGGGCGCAGGGTCCGGAGGCATGGGGGCTGCCCGAAGCCCGAGCGCTACCGGCTTCATGGTTTGCCGAGCAGCCTCCAGACCCTGCGCCCCCGGCTGGGCGCTTCCCCTCCCGGGCTCCAGCTGCGCTGGGGAAGCGCCAGCCAGGGGCGCAGGGTCTGGAGGCTGCCCGGCAAACCGTAAAGCCGGTAGCGCTCGGGCAGCCCTTTTCACATGGCTGGGAGGGAGGAGGGGGAGTTAGGGCGGGGACTTTGGGGAAGGAGCGGGGAAAGGGCGGAGTTGGGGCGGGGCCGGGGGTGGGAAAGGGGCGGGGCCAGGGCCTGTGGAGTGTCCTCTTTTTTTATTTTTTAAATATGGTAACCCTAGCATACATTCAGCAATAGATTAAAAGCCAGAACTGGAGTTAGGGGGTAGCAAGCAGGGCAATTGCCCAGTGCCCCATGCCACAGGGGCACCTGCGAAGCTAAGTTGCTCGGGCTTTGGCTTCAGCCCCATGCGGCAGGGTTCAAGCTTCAGCCCCGCATGGTGGGGCTCAGGCTCTGGCATTCTTTCCTGGGCCCCAGCGACTCTTAACGCTGGCTCTGCTCTCTGGTTTATTTTGGCGGACCCCTTGAAACCTGCTTGTGACCCCCCCCAGGAGGCCTCGGACCCCTGGTTGAGAACCACTGGCCTACACAAGTGGTTTTCAACCTTTTTTCATTTGTGGACCCTAAAAAATTTCAAATGGAGGTGCAGTCCCCTTTGGAAATTTTAGACATAGTCTGCGGACCCCCAGGCATCTGCGGACCACAGGTTGAAAAAACCACTGGCCTACCCCTTAGCCTTTAGATCTATGGCTCAGAAGCTGAACACCTAAGAGTGCAGGTTGGATTTCTAACGGGAAGAGTCTTCTGTTTTTCCCCAAAGAAAACCAAATATACTTCCTACTAGGTTCTGAATCGTAGTTTTACTTTCCTTCCTCTGATTGCAAATATTAATTCTTATTTTGAGCATGCATTCCTCGCTGATTTGGATAGCATCCATAAACAGAGAGAGGCAGGGACAGAAAATTCTGTATCTTTGCACACAGAAACTAGGATTTTTTCCTCTTCATTGTCTATGGCATCTAGACACCAAGGTGGTAGGTGCCTTAGAGATGGTAATTATATAAATCCCCAAACACAGTATTGTCTTAGAGACTAACAAATTTATTAGAGCATAAGCTTTCGTGGGCTACAGCCCACTTCTTCGGATGCATATAGAATGGAACATATATTGAGGAGATATATATACACACATACAGAGAGCATGAACAGGTGGGAGTTCATGCTCTCTGTATGTGTGTATATATATCTCCTCAATATATGTTCCATTCTATATGCATCCGAAGAAGTGGGCTGTAGCCCACGAAAGCTTATGCTCTAATAAATTTGTTAGTCTCTAAGGTGCCACAAGTACTCCTGTTCTTTTTGCGGATACCAACTAATACGGCTGCTACTCTGAAACCTGACAGTATTGTCTGTTTTAATATGTATTTGGGGACCACATTTTCATAGTGAAAAGCAAGACTGTGGCGAGGATGCCTGGAGTGGTGGGGGCAGGGTAAGGGAAGTGAAAGCAGAAGGAGTTCGGAGGGAAAGCAGGGAAAGGGGAGTGAGATCTCCCACTCCTTCCACTCCCCTTCTTGACGAGATACCCCACTTTCTCCCTTTGGAGCAGCATAAAAAGATATAGAAGGAGTCAGAGTCTGGCTCCTTATATTTAGTCTCACCTGGTCTGAATGGGACTTTATTCTGCCCCCTTCTCTCTATATCCTTCCCTTGCTCTTGGATTTTATGTTCTTCGTAATCATCGGTGCTTTCCTTTCACCTTTTCTTTTCTCTTCCATTAAACGATTAAAATTATATCGTCTAAACAGTTAACTGATTAAAGATAGAGGGGCTGGGGTTGCTCTGGCCAGCGAAGCTGGGGCTCGTTGGCCAGCCGTGGGGCTGGGGTTGGCTGGCCAGCCGGCGGGGTGGGGCCAGGATCCGGCATGGCGCAACCAGAGCCGGGGTCCAGCTGGTGCAGCCGAGGTCCAGCTGGAGCGGTGTGGCCGGGGCCAGGGTCCAGCTGGCGGGGTCTGGCCGGAGGGCATGGCTGGGGCCAGGGCTGGGGTCCGGCGTGGCCAGGGCCGGGGTCCGGCCGGAGGGACTGGGGTCCAGCCGGTGTGGCCAGGGTTAACGGTTGAGGTTGGTTAATCGGTAAGCATTGGGCTGGATGGGGTTAATGGCTAAGGTTGGTTAACTGGTAAGCCTAATGCTTACCGGTTAACCAGTAAATATTTTACATCCCTACTCCCATCCCTCTTAGAAAAACTCCTCCCTCCACTTCCTCCTGATTCCTGTTCTCCCTTCAGCCTCCCTTTGCCTTCTACCTTTCCTCTTCCCAGAATCCTCTGTTGTCCCCATTTTCTCTCCGCCTCCCCCCCAAAAATTAATCACCTGTTTTGTCTCCCCACACCCGGTCCCAGATTCCTTTATGCAGCTCTTCCCTCCAGGACAGTGCCAGAGGAGAGGAGAAGTGCAATGTGGTAGCAGGGCTGAGTGTTTCCTACTCTTTCCAGCAGAACCTGACTCCTGGAGCTGGACTGCAGCAGACAGGCTGGCTGCAGCAGAGGTATCTCCAGTGGGGATGTGGAGAGAAGGGGTGACAATGGCTGTGATCTAGGAAGGTTGGTCTTTAGGGGCTCAAAGGCTCATCCTCTCAGGCCTGCTATTTCATATGATCTTCTGCTTGCTAACACTAACTGCATGCTGTTCAATGGAGAATGCAACCCAAAATGAGGGACACAATAAAAATGTAACACATGCTTTAAACTGTAGAGGATTAATTTATATTCATAAACTACATGGTTGGTAACATCATCTTACATTTTCAATATTTCTGACAGGAATCGTGTATAGAAAAGTAAGAGAGCACCAAGTGTGTGGGGGACAGTAAATGTGGGAGTAAATCTGGATCTATGCTGTGGGAGCAGTGCTGAAAGATAGAATTCACACACAGGATCTTCACCTTCAAAAAATCAGACTTCATCTAGATCTGCTTCAGTAGCTCAGATCATTACACAGGGAACTGACATGCCAGCAGAGGGCAGTATAGCATACACAAACCAGTAGAACACTTTCTCCATTACACATTAGCTAAAAGCTTCCTGACTCATACTTGTACTGATTATTATTTATACAGTACCCAAAAAAATTGCCTTACAGAACAAATAAAGAGAGACCTTGTTCCTACCATGGAGATCATACAGTCCAATCTGAGATGCGGTGCAGCAAATGAAAAGTAAACAGACTATGGGAAGGGGTAAGGAAGAACAACATACAATACGCTAGTATGGCAAGTAGGGTTACCATATTTCAACAATCAAAAAAGAGGACAGGAGGAGCCCCGCCCTAGCCCTGCCCCCGTCCTGCCCTAGCCCCGCCCCTACCCCTTCCACTCCCTCCCACTTCCCGCCCTCCTCAGAACACCCAACCCTCCCCCCCATTCCTTCTCCCCTGACTGCCCCCTCCTGGGACCCCTGCCCCTAACTGCCCCCCAGGACTCCACCCCCTACCTAAGCCTCCCTGCTCCTTGTCCCCTGACTGCCCCCTCCTGAGACCTTCCCCCCATCCTAACTGGCCCCCTAGGACCCTACCCCCTACCTGTCCCCTGACTGCCCCAACCCTTATCCACACCCCCACACAGACACCAGGGACTCCCACGCCCCATCCAACCACTCCCCACCCCCTGACAGCCCCACCCAGAACTCCCGACCCATCTAAACCCCTCTGCTCCCTGTCCCCTGACTGCCCCCTCCTGGGACCCCTGCTCCTAACTGCCCTCCAGAACCCCAACCCCTACCTAAGCCTCCCTGTTCCTTGTCCCCTAACTGCCCCCTCCTGAGATCCCCCCACCCTAACTGCCCCCCTAGGACCCTACCCCCTACCTGTACCCTGACTGCCCAAAACCTTACACCCCCCAACCCCCAGACAGCCCCCCCCCAACTCCCGACCCATCCAACCCTGCTCCCTGTCTCTTGACTGCCCCCTCCAGAACCTCCCTGCCCCTTCTCCGACCCCCTGGCCCCCTTACCGTGCCGCTCAGAACAGAGTGCTGCAGAGCAGCGCGCTCAGCAGCAGGGGAGGGGGCAGCAGGGGGAGGAGCTCCAGAATGCCGGAGGCCCGAGGCGAACGGCCGGCCGGCGATCTGCGAATGCAGGGGGGGGAGGGAGGGAGAGAGAGGAGGGGAGTGGTCTCAAGTTGCAAGGGAGAGGAGGGGGAAGTGGAGAAGGGGCTCTGGCTGTCAAAGCCCCGTGCGAGTGGCACGATCCGGCCGGCTGCCCTGTCAGCCACGCGCTCTCTGCATTGGGGGAAAATCCGGACATTTACAAATTCCCCCCGGACGCTATTTTTAACTCAAAAAAGCCGGACATGTCCGGCAGAATCCGGACGAATGGTAACCCTAATGGCAAGGGCAGTGGTGAACCTAATGGAAGCTGAGAGGACATGGCTCCATGTGGCACCTCTTAGCTCATCATACAGCACATGAAGAGTACCTGGGTGAATCTGCACTGCTAAATAACCTGCATCTTAGCAAGGTCGAGAAAGTTTCTCCTTGTCTCATACACTGTGTGTGCAAGGAACTGATACCTCCTTCACAAGGCTTGCCTTCCTCCTCCTCTTCCTTCCTTACAGTCTTACATACCATCCTAGTGTAACCCACACACCTCCTGGGTGTGGTGTTCTGTCCCCTCTAGTGGCACCGAGACCACTTAAAGATTAATGAGTCTGCTAGAGCCTTAGCTAAGGGCCATGTGGCTTTTAGCTCATGCAGGAGAGGCTCATGCATTTAGCACCAGAGGTCCCAGGTTCGATCCTGCCTGCCAACGACCGGGGTCTGTCTGTGTTACACTAGCTATGCTTTTGCTGCTATCTGTGGCTGGTGCAGCCCACACCCTGAAATGCTAAAGGCCTGGAATCACCCTCTCATCCCTGCCTAGCCTAATGTCCCCTGTTCTGGCCCAGCCCTAGCTCCTGGAAAAGTGTGTGTCCTGCCTTCTTATCTCTCAGAAAATCACAGACTCAGTCCCTATCCACACTATCCTGTATTAATTTAATCAGTTAGGTAGGTGGTGTGCAGCCCTTTGGAAAATCCTAGTTGAACAGCCAGCCCCTTAACCATGTCCAAATCCAACCTCAGGGAGCACTCACCCTGGGGAGCACCACAAAGATTTGTGCATGACTAACAAGCTTTTCTGAAAATCCCCTTAACTTTAACACCCACATGGACCTAAGCAGGCCACTCGTCCCATGTGAACGTTGGTAAATTCCAGCACTGACCTCTCGGCTTCAGTTTTCCCATATGTAAAAGTGGGATGATGATAACCTCCTACCTCACAGGGTGTTGTGAGGGTTAGTTAACCTTTTCTGGTGCTTTTGTAAGTTGAAGTTAATAGTGGGGGAAGAACGTCCAAACGCAATGCTGACAGCTGCTCTCTCGGATAGAATTTTCTCTGAGAGCCACAGCATGGAATTGATGAAATCTGAAAAAGGACTCACAAGGTGGTTCTAATGACTTCAGCTGGCATTTCACTGCCAATCTCCAGCAAGCAGGGCTGGCTCTAGGTTTTTTGCTGCCCCAAGCAAAAAAAATTTTGGCTGCCCTCCCCTCCCCTCCCCTCCCCCCCCGCACCCTCCTGCCACCCCAGCCCTGGGTCACTGGTAACTCGCTCCCAGGGCGGGTCATTCAGCAGGAATTTTAGATGTGCACAGAACACAGACAGGATTGGTTCCCATATGGTTACAGAACTGCAGTAAAGTGGAACAATTTTCAGCTTGTGTGATTGAAGGCTATCTGGATGCATATTATAAGACTGTCCTACATAAATGAGGAAAAGTTGAGGTGCCTTTATTATTCTTTTGTTCCATTCTTTGTTTCTATGGGGAATTTGCCAATGCAATATCACTGTCTTCCTTTTAAACAAATAAAACTAAAACTTAAAAATAATAATAATAATAAAAAAAAATGCAATGGCTGTTGAAAATAGCAATTCCAGTCCTAATAACCACTGGGAAGCATTTCTTGCTCAATTTATTCTACTTTTTCCTACAGCAAGTTACAGTGGATCAGTATATTTGATTTGGGAGAAATGAAGTAACAGCTGCCCAAATTGAGCTTGAGCACTCCTGAATTTTGAGGGTGTTCAAATCTGGAAGGCAGGTGCTGGATTCCCTTTCTGAATATTAGCTAAATCTGGAAAAGAAAAGTCAATTTCTGCTTCCATGGCTCAGAAGTGTAAATCCTCCTAAGTGCCTGGTACTGTATCTAAAGCTGCCCAGTCTAGGAGAGCCTCCCCTCCCTTACTTTTCATTTTAAATTCTAGTGGGATCCATGTACCTGCCTTGCTAGGCTTCAGATAGAGAGGTGCAATGTCCATTTAGTCCACCCAATTCTTTCTTTGGGGGAGAGCCCAGGGCTGGGGCGGCAGGGGGTGCGGGGGGGGGGGGGGAAGAGCCCAGGCTGGGGCGGCAGGAGGTGCAGGTGGGGGCCAGAGCTGGGGCAGCAGGGAGTGCGGGTGCAGGAGGGGGGCAGAAGAGCCCAGGGCTGGGGTGGCAGGAGATGCGGGTGGGGGGGGGGAGAACCCAGGGCTGGGGCAGCAGGGGGTGTGGGCGGGGGAGAGTCCAGGGCTGGGGCAACACAGGGGTGCAGGGGGAGCCCAGGGCTGAGGTGGGGGTGGCAAAAAACCTAGAGCTGGCTCTGTTCCTACCATTTACAGCAAGCTGTAGCATGAGGTTTCAGTTCTACACTCCTTCCCCCTTCCTTTCCTGTTAATTGTGGCCGACGGAATGCTGGGAAATGTAGTTCTTTCCCTGCTCCAGGGCTGGCTCTATAGGCAGGGAGCTAACCAAGGAACTACAGCTCCCAGGGCTCCCTGTTGGTTCTCAGCTCTCACACTGGATTCTTGTGCCCCTGCAAATTTGCCGCCCCAAGTACCTGCTTGCTTTGCTGGTGCCTAGAGCCAGCCCTGCCAGCAAGTGGGAAATGCCTGCTGTCCAGAGGTTGTTTCTGGTTCATGGTTCCAGCCACCTGCTTTGCATCTCTGAATTTTGGATCAGAGAGAATTAACAGGAGCACATTTCTCCTGCTTTGCTGTGTGATGCAAACTCTTATTCATGATCTGATCATTAAAATGCATGATTGGTAGGTACTGCTGGGAGAAACAGGATGATTGGGATTTCTGCAGTATGTAAACAGCTAGATTCTTGCAGAGGAGCAGCTGGTTGCTCTGGGTGTTTCTCTGTCATCTTTTGGATGAAGATGCCTTTTCATCCTCCTGTGGTTAATTTGCCAACAGGACAACAGAGGTATTGTATAGTTTGTCCTAGGAATGTCTATTTAAGATTGGCATTGGTCAGAAAATGTTGCATATTTGGCATAAAGTGTCTCAGTGTCTTCTTTGCAAACATATCAAGAACCTATTGGTAAAAACTGACAGAAATTTTTCCACATGAATGAAAACTATATAAAAAACTACTTAGAGTTACTAATGCCATATTGTACTCAACTCAGAACCACATATCCCAGGAGATACAGAGTTAAGCCCTGAGGTACCACATAGCCCCTTCTTGTAGAATAACACCCACACCCATGAACAGACACCTCCTTCAGACACCAGATTCCTAATGATCACCCACAAACAGGCAACTGCATATGTCCACCTACATTATCATTGACTAACACACAAAATCTCTCAAAATACTGGGGATTACAGCTGGCCGAAAGTTCATCTAAAGATATTTTCCACAAAAAATGGCTTTTCAACCAAAACAGTCTGCGTGTGTAAGTGTGTGTGTGTGTGAGAGAGAGAGAGAGAGAGAGAGAGAACTTCATTTTTGTCAAAATTTTCCAGTTTTTCAAAAGCTGAACATGTTCTGGTAAAAAAAAATCAGTTTTCAGTAAATATTTTTGGGTTTTGGTTCATTTTTCAGTAATTTTTTTTTAACCAAAAATGGTATTCTACCCAAAAATGTTCTGTTTTTTGTTCTAGAAGTTCATTGAAAAACTGCAAACATTTCCCTTCTTGAGGCACAATTTCCTCCTTGTTTCCTCCTTGCTCTAGGGGTGGGAAGTAAATTGCTGTTGATGTGTCAGCAGAAAATTATGACACTTCTCACCCTGGCTCTGCTGCATTAGCAGGTGCCTTGGCAGGGGGCCTTGTCCATTCCCTGTCACACCCTGCCCACTTCATAAGGGAGTAAAGAAGCATGCAACACCACTAACATCTGTGCTCTTGGCCCAACAGGTAGTCCACACAAGGGTGGAAAGGGGTTCTAACTTCCCTGCCTGGGTGGGCACGCCAAGCCATAATTCAGCCCAATGTGACCCCACTATACCTGCTGTCATTTTCAAACCCAGTCCAAGAGAAACACACAAGAAGGTAGCATATAGGCCAACCATTTTTGCCATCCGAAATGAAATCCATTAACAGAAACAAGAAGAGACCTGAGACTTGCTTAGAACAACCCAAGAAGAATAGTGTTGAAGAGTATTATTATAAATGATGAAACAGAGGCAGATTGTTTCAGGAAAATGTTCATACAGTAGTTAGGAGCTTTGACAAATGTTTGTTGACCTAAATTCAAAATGTGTTACAGCTGCCAGTCAGGATAGTAAAACTCTCCATAACAAATCGCTATAACGCCAAAGGCTCTTATTCTTCAGGAAGATATCAAGGGAGATCTGTGCTGCATGTCAAGTTGATTATGCTTTTGTGCTCTTCAGTACTAGACTTTCATACTGAAGGCTTTTTTTTTTAACAATTTATTTATTTAGGAAGTTTTAACAAGTTTACAAATCCTTGCTATATAAACACAAAACAATAATCATTACAAAAGTGAACTTTTGTTTATAGAACCATTGTACAGGAATGTAGTCATCAGAGCTCTCTGTTTAATTGGGTGTTACCATATTGCAGTGTGAACATCCTTACACTATCCATGACATGCTCTTTCTGATGATTTTATTAAATTGAGGGAAGTCTCTGATTTCACAAACCAGGCATATCTATCAAATGTTCATATTAAAAAAAAAGTGGCAGGTGTGTCGGTTTTTGTGCAGGTGAATGTACTTTGTCTGAGTATTGAATAAATGGTAACCAAATATCTAAGTATCTATTTCTCCTTGGTCTACTTTGCTGGGTATGTGACTGGTGCATTAATTTTTTCATAACAATCTCCCACATTTTTTGAATCATTCCTCTGGAGTTGAAACTATTTTTTTTTCCAATGAGAGACCGTCAGTAGCCTATCAGCTATTAGCAGATGAGAGATTAATTCTTCATTTCCTTTTGCGTGACCACTTTGGCTAGAAAGCCCTGGGAGAATTACCAAAGAATAATTTGGTAATAAATATCCAATAATTTGTGATATTTGGTTATGAATTGCATCCCAATACTCTCTAATGACTGGGAAAGTCCATCATATATGTATAAAATCCCCTCTCTCACCACATTTTCTCCAACACTTATCCCCATTCCATATACTTAAGCTGACTGGTGTGTGGTACCATTGAAACACTACCTTAAAGAAATATTCTTTTATTGTGCTACAGACTGAGGTTGCTGGTCCTCTTTTCCAGATCAAATCCCATTCCTCTGAGATAATTTGTCTATCCAGATCCTTTTCCCAGCATGTCATATAGAGACATTTTTTGTTAGGGAAGTTGTTTGCAAAGATTGATATAAATTATTTATATATTTTTTTCTTTCTGAATTGACACTATCACTTCTATTAAAGTTAGCTTTGTGTACAAAACAACTTTCCTAGAAAGTTGAGAAACATAATGCCTAACTTGAAAGTACTGGTGCCATGGAAGAATGGGCCAGCTGAAGTTAGTTTTGATCTCTAAACAAGTTAAAAAAGTTTCTTTACTGAATAGCTGGCCAACCATATGTATTCCCTGGTTCTCCCAGTTTGAAAGCTTATCTAAAAAACAACTTAATTTTAAAACAAAAACAAACAAACAAAACACGTTTAACTATTGCATAAAACTAAGATTAGATGCGGAGAGAAACCCTAGCACTGCTTGATGGCTGGCCATACGGGGTGTTGGGCCCACTCCCAGCCCCTCCAACTTTTCTCTCCACCCACCTGTTGCAGTGGGGGAATAATAGGTGTGTAGCATTCACTTACCACTGTCCATCCAGATCTTGGGTCTGGGTAGCCCACTCTGGGACATACAGGAGGATCTGACTCCCCATTACACCCCTCACAAATGCACAAAAACCAACCCACAATCTAGCCCAACATACACCACCCACCCCACTGCAGGGGGCACTGTGAGTGTTGTGGTATAGCGGTCCCCTCTAGATGTTTGGTGGCTCGCTCTGTGTGCCACAAGTTTAGCCACAAGTGTTGGCAGCGCTCCGAACACGAGGCTCTTGCCCTCGGTGGGTTCCCATAAACACACACACACTCTGAGTCAAGAGGATTCCTTGCCTATGGCTGCTAGAAACTAAAAGGTGCAAATTCTCTAGGCACAATTACTTCAAAATATTGTGACAATGAGGTTCAACCCCCAACCCCTAGCCCAGTGGTTCTCAAACTTTTGTACTGGTGACCCCTTTCACATAGCAAACCTCTGAGTGTGACCCCCCCTTAAATTAAAAACACTTGTTTATATATTTAACACCATTATAAATGCTGGAGGCAAAGCGGGGTCTGGGGTAGAGCCTGACAGCTTGCGATCCCCCATGTAAGAACCTCGTGACCCCCTGAGGGGTCCTGACCCCCAGTTGAGAACCTCTGCCCTAGCCTCACTCCCAGGCAGCTACCTCCAGGCAGCTGCTCCTGTTCACACACAACCTCTAGCTCTCTCCTAAGCCTAGTCCTCAATGGTGTCAGGACAGTACTTCCTTTTCTTCTGCTCTAGGGGTTATGGAGTCCTCTACTGACTGGGAGCTGAACTGGGAAACACAGGACTTTCCACTATCTGAAAGATCCTTTCTCTCCAACTCAGCCGAGCTGGAGGAAGACATCCAGTAATCAGCTGGCAGGTTTATTACTTTATATTAGTTCACTTCTTAGTAAGGTCAGGAGATGTTTACAGGATTAGTGAGGGAAAAGCAGTGGACGTGTTATTCCTTGACTTTAACAAAGCTTTTGATACAGTCTCCCACAGTATTCTTGCCAGCAAGTTAAAGAAGTATGGGCTGGACGAATGGACTATAAGGTGGATAGAAAGCTGGCTAGATCATCGGGCTTAACTGGTAGTGATCAATGGCTCCATGTCTAGTTGGCAGTCAGTATCAAGCGGAGTGCACCAAGGGTCGGTACTGGGGCCGGTTTTGTTCAATATCTTCATTAATGATCTGGAGGATGGCATGGATTGCGCCCTCAGTAAGTTTGCAGATGACACTAAACTGAGAGGAGTGGTAGATATGCTGGAGGGTAGGGTAAGGATACAGAGGGACCTAGACAAATTAGAGGATTGGGACAAAGGAAATCTGATGAGGTTCAACAAGGACAAGTGCAGAGTCCTGCACTTAGGACAGAAGAATCCCATGCACTGCTACAGACTAGGGACCGAGTGGCTAGGCAGCAGTTCTGCAGAAAAGGACCTAGTGGTTACAGTGGACGAGAAGCTGGTTATGAGTCAACAGTGTGCCCTTGTTGCCAAGAAGGCTAATGGCATTTTGGGCTGTATAAGTAGGAGCATTGCCAGCAGATCAAGGGATGTGATCGTTCCCCTCTATTCGGCATTGGTGAGGAGTCATCTGGAGTACTGGGTCCAGTTTTGGGCCCCACACTACAAGAAGGATGTGGAAAAATTGGAAAGAGTCCAGCGGAGGGCAACAAAAATGATTAGGGGGCTGGAGCACATGACTTATGAGGAGAGGCTGAGGGAACTGTGATTATTTATTCTGCAGAAGAGAAGAATGAGGGGAGATTTGATAGCTGCATTCAACTACCTGAAAGGGGGTTCCAAAGAGGATGGATCTAGACTGTTTTCAGTGGTAGCAGATGACAGAACAAGGAGTAATGGTCTCAAGTTGCAGTGGGGGAGGTTTAGGTTGGATATTAGGAAAAACTTTTTCACTAGGAGTGTGGTGAAGCACTGAAATGGGTTACCTAGGGAGGTGGTGGTATCTCCTTCCTTAGAGTTTTTAAGGTCAGGCTTGACAAACCCCTGGCGGGATGATTTAGTTGGAGATTGGTCCTGCTTTGAGCAGGGGGTTGTACTAGATCATCTCCTGAGGTCCCTTCCAACCCTGATATTCTATGATTCTATGATTCTAATGATTTCCCTCCAAATCACTATCCTCAACATGAATAGATTGTCCAGATTCTTATACCCATTGCCAAATATTTTAGTTGCAAGCAACTTATTTGGAAAACAGTAGTGTTTTCTTAGGAAGACCAAAGACTGAAAATGATTCTCTCGCCCTCAAAGGCCTGCTTGCACAGCACAGCTACTTTACATTCTCTTTTTGCTCATTATTCTACATGGAAGGCGAGACATGAAGTATTATTTTCAAAATAGCTGATTTTCAATAATATTATTCTCTTCTATCCCTGCAGTCAAATTCTTACACTAACCTGACAAAACCCAGTTCTGTCACAAACAATTAGGATTTGGTAGGCAGTCGGAAAGCTATGCAACCTTACCCAAAGATCCTCACTACTCTATTTGCTAAGCAGGCATTCTGTTTTCCTCCATCTCTTTGTAAACCATAGCTTCCCAGAGTAATCCTTGAGGGTATTCACATATCATAAAAATAGTCATGGAACACCATGAATTTGTCCAGTCCATCAACTGAAATAATACATTTTTTTAAAGATACAGCACTTGCAGTCCAGATCCTGTCTGCAATCTCAATTTACAAAGGGGACAATATTGTTTACATGCACTGGAGAACTGTATGATTTACATGTTAGTTTTTGGAGGTCTTTTGGACTTCCTCCACCAGGCAAGTTTCTCACTGAGTAGAATAAGGAGGTAGGAGAAATTAAGGCAATGTCTTATAAAGATTGGGATCTGGGGGGGCCTATCCTTTCAATCCCCACTTACCAGCACTATATGAGTATCTCCATTGATTTGTTACTCATGAGATTTACTTATATTCTGTGGAGGAAGAACCAGGCCCCTGTATTATTATCCTGGCTCTGCAATTGGCCCACTTTTTAAGCTTGGCACATCAGTTAAGCCAACATTTTCAGAAATGCACACTAATTTGGGGTGCCCAATTTGAGATACCTAATTTAAGGTGCTGTGACCCTGCAGCCCCCTTTGACTTCAGCTGGAGTTGTGGGTGCTCAGCACCTCTAAAAATCAGGATGCAGGTGTTTCAATTTGGATACCCAAAAACTGAGGCATCCAAAATTAGTAGGATATTTTGAAATTGTGGTTCTTAGCTTCTCTATGTCTCAGTTTACCAATTTGTATAATGAGTATAATAATATTTACCAAATTCATCAATGCTTGTGCAGTGCTTTGGGATCCTTGGATTAAATATGGTATATAAATGCAAAGTGTGCATATTATTAATTATGGAAGAATAGTGAAAACAAGGATTCATACATATTTTAATTTCCTCTTCATTCTTCCCATCATTCAGAATCTGATTCAAGGACCATTCTTTATTGTAAATACCTTTTTTTCATATGTAAATAAATATCATGGACATATTTCTTCACAGATACACAAAGGTGGAGGATACAGGTAGGTTTTGATGTTAACTAGCATGTTGAAGTTGGTTCTATTTATAATCACCTTCGCTAAAAAAAACATTCATTCTTAGCAGAAAGAGTTTTGAATTCATATTCACATCCCTGGTCTTATCTATGGAGCTTTTTCTACTTGGAAAGAATGAATGGAACAATTCATTCCATTAAATAAATTAAACTTTTTACTTCATATGAAGAAATTATCCTTTCCAGAAGAATTACTGACATTAAGAGTCGAGTAAACTAAATCAGCATACTAGCCACTTCACTGAGCTGTCATCTGTCTGAAAGCTATGTGAGTAAGCTTGACACACATTGTCTCTGACGTTGTCATTACTTACATGTTGTTGTTACTGACTCCTTTATTAAACTGTACAGCATCTTCAGTCAAACAAATATGAATGAAATAAAATGTGACGCCATAAATGAACCAAGTGATAAGGAAAGAGGCTTTAGATCTGATAGTGAAGGCCTTCTTCAGATAACTTTCGTTACCACAATATCAGTATCCTCAAGCCCCTTAGAATCCACTCTTTTGTAGATAGCTATGTGTGATGCTTGTTGTAAACTAGGTGCAAAGAAACCACAGCTGTTCCAATGCAGGGTAGTAAGGCACATCCATAGTCAAAAAATGATCATTTTTGTATCAATATGATTTTAATTAGAGCAACCAGATATTTTAGTCAAACACAATCATAAAATTAGAGATAGAAAAGCCATATTATGTCATCTAGTTCATCTTTCTGCCTAAGCAGAATTGTTCCCTATAATACATTTTTCTAGTGTGTTCCCCAGTGTACCTTTATTTATCTGCTTGCGTTTTAAGCACATACATACCAGTATAAGTTACATACACAACTGGCACATTATTATATACAGTGAAGAATACAGGATCTCCAGAATGTAGTGCAGTGTTAGACATAAAATGGAGATAATAACCCAACAAAAGTGAATGAAGATCCTTAGATGAAAGTCTCAATAGAAGTGCAAACTATAATACACACAGGAATTTGGTGCAATAAAATTAGACTTTCATAGATCCATAAAAGAGCCTGATTCCACATCCTTTACTGATGTTTCTATTCATAGGCACTGACTCAGTGGGGTGCTGGAGCACCCACAGGAAAAAAAAATGGGTGCCCAGCAACCACTGGCAGCCCTACAGATCAGCTTCTTCCCCTTCCCCCTGCCCGCTGGCAGGCCCCTCCAATCAACTCCTCCCCCATCCTCTCAGTGCCTCCCACCCGGCACGATCAGCTGTTCAGCAGCATGCAGGAGGTGCTGAGGGGGAAAGGAGAAGGAGCAGGGGCAGGAAGAGGTGGGGGAGGGGCAGAACAGGGTGGGGCAGGGGCAGGAAGAGGCAGGGCAGGGGTGGAGGCTTGGGGGAAGGGGTGGAGTGGGAGAAGGGCCTAGGGCAGAGTGGGGGTGGAGCACACCCACCCCGGAAACTCAGGAAGTCAGCGCCTCTGTTTCTATTTATTTATTTAAATAGATAAACCAAGGTGGATAAAATCAATTATTTAATAACAACAACAATAACAAACAGATTTAAAAATTGAAATAGGATTTTTTTCATTTAAATTAAATTGGAAACTGACAACATATGTTGTCACAAGGCCTAAATTTCTTATAAACTATAAAATCATTTAAATTAAATACAAAAAATAAGATTAAGAAGCACATGTTTGCTGCCAAGTTTTAAAGAAAGTCAGACCACTGAACTGCTGCAAGTCACTGGCTAAGCATCTGGAACCAGAGTTTGCTGAAGTGCTAAACAAGCCTGCAGGTGCAAAGAGAACATTTTCTTCATTTCAATTTATCCTACTAGTTCAGTTCAATGACTAGTTCATTCAAAGTTAAGAAACCAGCTGGGAGTTGAAAAAGCAGGAAAGCTTGATTTCCTTTTCCAATCTATGAATAAAAAGTAGATGTGAGAGGATGAGATCTACTAGTTGTAAAATCTTGAAGGACATAGTGACCAGAAATAATCAGTTCAATTCATTAATGACAGAAAATGCTTCTTTTGTTTAACAAATCAGTTAGTTTTAATGTAAAACATCTTTTAATAAACTTTCTCTTATGTAATCAGCACTTTCAAGCTAGTTTTATTTAATAAAAAAAATGAAAATGTTGTTTTTGTGCATTTTAATTGAATATGAATTTCCATCCAAAGAGGACTTGACACAAATCACAAGTAAAATATAAATCATGCTCTAGTAAATAAGAAATGAAGCATTCACCATTTTCTAACATAATAAAACATGTAAAAGTAAGAATCTCAATAAATGTAAGTAAAGATATATATTTGCTTAAATAAATGTGTACAGATATAATGTGTCCTCCTGGTTAGCAAAAAAGAGCACCAAATTTAGTGGAAAAGTTATAGTTGTTGCAGATAATATGTTTTAATGGTTACCGACGAATGAGAATCCATCTTTTTCTTTAGGAAAATAACTAAAAAGTATAAATGCAAAACAAGATTAAAATTTATGATCAAATCAAGGTTTCCTGATTGCTGATTTAAATCATTATTAAAATCAGTGATTTTAAATTGTTTTGATTTAAATCAATCTACCCTAATATAAACTAAAGCTCTAGCTGCCTATGCAAATAGTAAAGAGCTTAATATAAAGGACTTGTTATGGGAGGATGTAGAAGTCTTTCACTGGTGGAGTGGGGTAAGGGGACTGGTTATATTACAAGTACTAGTCACTAGGGTATATGGCCAAGCTTGACAGCTGGGAGTTGAGTTGGCTGTGAACATGTTTCATTATAGAGCTTCGGATGGTTAGTGTCCTTATTATGGGGTCCTGTTCATCCTACCAGCCTCCTGGAGACCATACATTCTCCTCTGCAATGACCCTTGGTGTCCTTTCTTCCTCTTCAAACAATGAACTTGTGGCCCAGTTGTGTCTGTGCAGAGTGCTAGTGTCAAGTGAACTATTGTGCACACGCTGGTGTGAGATTCACTAAACCATGGTCTTTTACAATCTGGTGGGCACCTGGATTTGGGGTGCCTTAATTTCATCACACATCAGCGTTCCGCTGTTGACTAGAGGGTCCCATCATGCCAGGACCTAGTTGCACCTAGTTTATCCTGACGTGGGGATTGGGTTGGGTGGCTGCAGGGAAAGAGGAGCTGTGGATTGGCAGATGGGCCGAGGTCATATGTCTGTTTAGATTGAAACTGGGACAAAACATATTTCAACAGGCTGGGATACCAGGACAGCCTTGCTAAAGCAGCATATTCCCTCAATCCGGGAAGTCTGATCATCACCTTAATTTAATCTGTCTTTCACAGTTAGGGAACTGCTGCAGTAATAAAGAAACAAGCTGTCAGTTCAGCTGTATTTATTCCACTGCTGCTTCTCCACTATCAGCAGTTTGTTTCATTGTATGTGGCGGCACACTTCTATTAAATGTATGATAAAACTGGGCCCAATTGCCTGTTGCATTAAGATCCATTAAGTCACTTATGACATAAAGCCAGCGGATCTGGTCAGTAGGAAATAAGGACTTCTGGATGGCAATCAGCTCTTGGCACAGGGAATGTGTCAGTGGAATGACTGAGGAAGAGGGTGTGACCAGCTGTGCGCTGACTATTCTCGGCCGACAAAATGCCCCCTTGAAGCCATAGGCAGCTGAGCGTAAATTAAAGCAGCCCTGAAGCTGCTCAAATTTATACCAATTGATGGGCAATTCGCCCCCAGCCCCCAGAATAAGGGCAGGTGCAAAGGTGGTGGGGTTTGAATCAGGGCTATTGACTGCGTTTAAAAAAACTAAAGAAAGAAAATGTATCTCCAGAGGGAAAGTATTTACACTCATCTAGCGTCACTCTTGTTTCCTTTCCCTCTTCTCCTATTGCAGTTCTTATGAGTACTTCAGAGTTGGACAAAATATTTTCTCCTCATAGTATATCTGAAGAAACAGATTATACAACTAAAATATTTCAAATACAAGCTGTGTTTGTTACAAAATGTAAAATGCTACTTTATACTTGACAAAGAGGAAATAAAAGCTATATAAACGCTGGCTTCCCATGAAAACTAATTGAATAGCAACTTCAAACAGTGCTTTAACGGTGGCTGAGTGGCACTGGCAATGAGGAAGGAACATTGCTGGTAGGTGTTAAAATCATGATAAGTTCTTCTTAGGGGCATATTACACATAGTTTGCATCAACCTTGTCTCCATCAGTGAAATGTACAACAAAAATTTCGCATCCAAAATAATAAGTAGCTTTGGCTTTTGATTTACATTAACATCTGAGCTAGTTGTGCTGGTATATGCTTTTGTTGCTGCTCCTGTCACCTTCTTTCCAATAATAAATTAATCTTGCGGGTGACCTTGCTGTTTCCTTATGACTCCCAGCAGGTTCCATGAGCCATTTCTGGGAGAGTGTGACATTACTCAACTACTGGGAGCTTGTATTTTTCTGCTGAATGTCTTTGTTTATTTTTACAGTTTTTACCATTTCTGAATGCATGGGTGTAGGCAGACATGCCACAAATTTCCTGGGCACAAGATTTTATACAGATGGCTGGGGTGTTCTGTTTCTTATTGGGAGTTTTATGAACATCCTAGTCGCCCTGTTTACCTATCAACATCTGCTATGTTAGGGACCAGATTTTGTAGAATGGCAAGTCTGCCTTGGGAGATTTTGACTGTTCTTTGGGCTGGAAGGCGGTCGATCTGACTGACTGGACTTGATTCTCAGTTATTTTGGTCCATTAGTTGGAAAAAGGGGTGGGGGGTTGGGTTGTGCGAGAAAGTGGCTCTAAGTCACATTTATGCTCCCTGTAGATTCATGGAACCATTCAGGGGCCATAGTGTTGACTAGTGCAAATTAGAGCAGCACTGGGTTGGTTTAACTTGCATTCTGGTTCCCACAGCTTCCTACAGGCTTCAAGAAGAACAGAATAGCTGTAGTGCAGTGTGCTCCCCATCCCTCCTCCTCATGCTCCTGATATGTCCCTTACATGCAGGAGCTTGGAGCAAGGCTGGCATAGCACCCTTATCCAGTTCCATGTGCAGGGTCTTCTCAAGGGTGTATAAAGGGAGTGTAGTAGTGTAATTGAAGGTCAGGCCTATTGATTTTAATCTGTGAATGATTCATTATAGAAGGGCCTGGAAGCACCATCTATTTTTAAGGTGGCCAACACTTTCTATGATAAGAATCTGTTTTCAGTTGCTTATCACTTTGCCAAACTTAAACCATTTGGGCTGAAATTCTCCATGCCAGATGTCTGGCTCAGGCTAAGGTTTTTCATTTTAATTTCAGTTAAAACAAAGGAATGTTTCTGAGAATAACACTAGGGGAAAATACTGTTAAATTGATTGGGTTAAACCTCTTCTAAACTATTTTGACCTCCACCCCTTATTTACGATAGCTGAGAAATAGCTAAAAAGCCCCACCCAAAACAAGGGGGAGTGCAAGCCCATCCAATAATTTAGACTTTGAGGAGAGAGCTCCACAGTCTTTGCATATGTGAATGTGTCTGGGTGGGACAGAGAGAGACTACACAAACAGAGTCAGACAGAAGCAAAACAGCAGAGAGAAAAAGCCAAGCAGATACAGCATGGAAACACAGTGATGTAGCCCTGAGATAAAGCTAACAGAAAATGCTTTTTGGGCATAGATTGTTGACTGGAAAGGCAGGCTTGGAACCACAAACAAGGGAACTGTTTGTATCCTGCTACTTGATTCCCTGTGTGTTCACAGAAAAAGGACTGTATGTTGCTTACAAAAAACAAGGTTGCATCAAAGAAAACACCAGATTCCATTGTAAATTTCTATTCCCAACTGGAACACCTACAACCGCCCAAATTTTTGGTTAGCCACTCAGATCAAAAGGGGTTACACTACACTGTTTTGCCCATGTCAAAAAACAAAAACAAAAACAAACAAACACCAACCCAAAAACCTTACAATCATTTTCATGAGAAGCTCTAGCACGTCTATGCTTTGGAACAAGGGCTTGACATTTCAGGAAGGGGTCGGGAGTGATCTGAAGAAGTGTTTTTTTACCCACAAAGCTTATGCCCAAATAAATCTGTTAGTCTTTAAGGTGCCACCGGACTCCTTGTTGTTTTTGTGGATACAGACTAACATGGCTACCCCAATACTTGAGTGTTGCTCTGGTGTCAGGGATATGCTTTTTGCTCTCTCTCTGTGAAGACTCGTTCAAATTTGGCCAAGTTATAGGCCTCTGAAATATCCCAGTTTGTATATGGTCAGTAAAAATTTGTTAGAGTTTGGCAGCTAAAGTGTTCATCTGTACTGATTATGCTCCAAAGTCCAGCCTAGGCCTGCACAAGGCTGAACAGGACTTTCCCTGCAATTGCTTCTCCCAGCTGCTGGGGATGAGGTATCAGAACTGAGAGCAGGACTCCTGTGGAAAAAACCCAATACACCTCTACCCCCATATAACGCTGTCCTCGGGAGCCAAAAAATCTTACCGTGTTATAGGTGAAACCGCGTTATATCGAACTTGCTTTGATCTGCCGGAGTGCGCAGCCCCGCCCCCCTGGAGCGCTGCTTTACCGCGTTATATTCGAATTTGTGGTATATCGGGTCGCGTTATATCGGGGTAGAGGTGTATGTGATCATTTAATTAAAGATTGTGTCATAATGCATACGCACAAGGGAGCTGAATTAAAGTTGCACATGCAGCCTTAATTCTGACATTTCCTAACTAATGAGTGCCTGATTTTGCAACCTCAACATTTTTTGCAAAGATTTGTGGATGTGTAATATTTGATATAGAGAAAAAATAACTGGTAAAAAAGAAATTAAAAGAAATATAAGCTTTGTCTCTTTAACAGGCAGGCAGTGAGCTATTTTCAAGTTAACATCTTTGGTCAGGGATGGGAAACATTTGAAAAGAGGTTAATTAGCATCCCCAGGGATTTCCTCCAACACCAGACAACCAATTGGACAGTGAATGGATGCCAATGTGGGCTGAAAGTCTGCATACAGCTTCAGAGAAACATCTAGAGAAATCTATGTAACTGGAGGAAAAGCTGGAACCTAATCTGTTTACCCAATGGCAATTATCATAATAGAGAGAGACTTTAAAGCATTCTGTGGACATTTCATGAAAGAAACAATTGTCATCTTCCCTTGAAGGGGACACCTACGTAAATTTCTTTGCTTGAATGCCTGTGATTATGTTGAACAGGTTTACACTTTGAAGATCAAAAGGATCACAGGCCAACATAAGGGTGGGGTGAGGGGGAGGGATCCAAGACACTTGATATGTGTGGTGGTGGGAGACAGGGGAAAGCAGCAGATGACAGTTTAGCTAGAGGGCAGGGGCATCTCAGTGGCAGGTTAGCCAAGAAAGGGGACGTAGAAGAAAGGGACAGGCTGGCTAGAATTTATTTGGTCTTTATAAATGCTTCTCTACAGTAATGACATGAATTGTACCAACATCAGTTTATTTTTTGCCAGCTGTAGGACTAAATATGCTATGCAGCCCATTTCTTTTGCTTTAATCCTATTTTTCCTCAATCCTCGTTTCTATTTAGAGCAAATCGATCCTAACCGAGCAAACTGCTGCACCCACTTGAAGCCCCATTTAAATCAATGGGGCTCTGCCTGGGAGCAGCAGAATGCCTACATAGATCAGAATGCAGAACTGTGACTTTAGATTGTTTTTAAGGTTCAGTCCCTTTGCTATGTCCTTGAAGAGCAGAGAGCCTTCTACCCCCTCCTGAGAAGGGCACTTGGGGATACCTGTTATACTTAGCCAAGGCAACCCTCTAAGTGCTATTCAGTAGGAGCACAGGGAAAAGGGAACCAAAAGGTTATATACAGTGCAAAGTACACCAGCACATTTCTAGTGCCTGCATGCAGTAAGTATGACTAATGCAATTAAGACTGTAGTCTGCTATGCAAAGAATTATTTTTGTATGTAGCATTTTTATCTCATCTTTGCTGAGCTTGCAGTTCAGTGCCTACAATAAACTGTGTATGCAACACATTGCCAGGGAAAAAAGCATGAACTGACAGTGGGCACAGAACAGCGAATGCAGTTTATCCCTGGTGTAAAACCGTGCCCACAAAATCAGACCCTCGCTCAGGCCTCAAGCTTTTAAGGTGCTGAGCACCCTGCCCTCCATCTAGCAAAGCGCCTGATTAACTTCAAGCAGGCAAGTAGGCCCATTAATTTCAGGGTTAAGCAGCTGCTTAAGTGATTTGCTGGATGAGGGCCAGAGTGGTCTGACCTTGCAACCCTGATCCCTTAATGCCTGTAGAGCGCTGGGGACATGTCAAGGGCTAATGTCAGCCTGGCAAAAACTCTCCCTCAAGGCATGTCAGTTTTACCTTTTCTTTTGCCAGGGGGGTGCTAGGGCAGCCATTCCCCATCACACACAGGGGCCCCGGGCAATGCCCCAATGTCCCGCCTGCCCAGGGCACACAGGGACCGCAGCCGCTTGACCCCCTTTCTCAGCCCCGCCGCCTCCGCCCTCGCCAGTAGGTGGCAGCCGCACCCTGTTCCCCGCCCGCGGCCCCTCCCCGCGCCCCGGCGACTGCTGACCCACATTCTAGCAGCGCCGCCTGTTCCCGGTGCAGCCGAACCAGCGGCTCATTGCGGCAGCTGCCGGGGGGGAGGCTGGCGAGCGGCGGAGGCTCTGCGGCGCTATGGGACCGTAGCACCCGCTGCGGGCAGGAGAGAGGTGAGGGAGCCGCACGGGCGCCTTGTAAATCGCCCCCCCCCCCCCTGCACGCGGCCGCGCTGCCCTAGACGGAGCCCGGCAGCAGGGTGCCCTGCCAGACAGACCCAGCAACAGTGTGTACCCCCTCCGCCACCCGCGCATTTTACATTTCGTCCCGGTTATGGTTGTGCAGCCTCCCGGGCGTGGTGCATTGTGTATCCTGTAGCCTGGTAGCAGCCGCCTCCCGCTCTTTGCTCTCAGCAACAAGCTCCGTGCAGGTCGCCTAGCGACGGTGTATCTGATCCTGGAGAGTCGCGAGCTCCGGGGGCGCAGAGGGTGCGGGGTCTCGCCTGGCAGCACCCCGGTGCCATCCGCATCGCAGCCAGATGGGCAGCGGCTTCCCTGCCTGCTCCATGGGCCGGGAATGGGGGGATGCTGCGGTGATCGCTGTAGGCTTGTGGCAGGGCTGTAAACACTAGTGTGTGGAGCAGTTTCTTTGAGCTTATGATTATCCGATGACTCTGGTGACTGTAGTTACAGCCTGCCTTCGTGCCAGGACAGCTACCCATATCGCCTTTCCTAGGTCACTGTCAGGAGAGGGAGTAGCCAGCGAAGGTAAGTGCTGGAGAAAAGAGGCTTTTATTTTTATCCTTGGTAGAATGCTCTACATTTTTATAGTGACCGTGTCTAGCCCAGTGACACACATTCGTAATCCTCCAGAACTGGCATGAACGTCTTCTTTTCTTTTGGAATTTAGTTGAGTAACTGTCATTAAAATCATTGGAGTTAAAGTTTGTCCCTTTACGTTTTGGACTTTTGGATTTCAGTGGGATTTTATGTGGTAGAGAAATTAGGTTGCTTCTTGCACTTAAGCACACAAACAAAAAATCCTAAAGCACTGAGAGGGACTATAGCAAATTCTGGGCAGATATCCAGGTGCCTTGCTCTGCAGCTCTGCAGTGTTTGTGTCATGCAGATGGTTTGACAACCATCCTAATACAAGTGGAGTTGCCAATATGGTGGAAAGCTGAGAGAAACACCTGAGGCCAGATTTGATCTCAATTGCACCATTGTGAATAACTCCACTGAAATCAATGGAATTATACTGCTATGAGATCAGAATCCGGCCCCCTGGGGTGCTTATCTCATGCAAACCCCCATTCATTGTAAAGTTTGCTCTGGAATCAAGATAATTGTAATCTTCAAGTTTATATCCCCCACCAACCTCTACCCTTTTCCTTGCCCCCTCCTGCCTTTTTTAAAACAAGTATTGGAGGAAAGAGGCCACAGTGTATTCAATAATTGATGAGAAGTACTGTTACTGTGGAGTCCCAGCAGCTCAACATTCAGATAACAAACAGTTCTGGTGACAAAGGCATTTGAAACAAAGGAGCCATTTTAGAAAACGCTTGAGAGAAATTATTTATCTCCATGCTTTTGTGGTTGTAAACCCAGAGATCACTTTTAAATTGGGGATACTGTTTTGGAGAGCAGAAAACTGAAGTAACATAGAAATAAAATAGAGGAAATAAAGTTAAATATCCTTTCTCTACAGCATATATTTCCCAGATGCACTGCTGCTGGTTTATTGTCATCTCCTGTTTCAAACGTCTGGTTACACAGTGAAAGAACTATTTTGTGTACTTGTCCAGCCATGAATAGTTGAAATGGTTCAATGTACATGTGCTGCTCATCTTGCTTAATTGAGCACTGATGCCTACTTGTAGTAACTTCTGTGAGGATGTATTGCATGCTTTTCATCCTGTTACATGGTGATAAATAAATTAGATCTTAGGAGCAGTGATAACAGTAGACCATAGCATCTTTCTGTGGTTACCTTTAAAAAAATCTTTGGGATAGTCACATTTCTAACCCAAGCATGGAGAATCCAGATGCAATGCCACATATTTTAATTTAATGTCTTAGTTTTTAGAGTTGGTGTAATATTTCAGTGAAAACTGTTGCTAGAAATGATAAGTGTGGTTGTCAACTTCATCTTTTGGAATAGATTATTTATTGCCTATCTAGATTCTTGCCTGAAACTGATAGTTGTTTTTCAGAGATGTTGTATTTCACATTAAGACAAATACCCATTTGTAGAAAAAACTTCGGGAAACCGTTGAATATGAATGAATGCTACAGATTTCCCCCAAAACACTGCTAACTTTCCTGCTAGCTTTGTTGCATTTCAGGGAATAGGTCTGTATATAAAGTTACCATGTCAGCAATGTAGAAAGTGCCTCTTAACCCTTTGTGAGTCAGAGCCCACAGAACAGGTATTCTACAAAATTTCAGTAGATAGATACCGTCTTTAGTTCTATGTAGCAAAGAATTTTGTTAAGTGATAAAAGATCTTTTTCTATTGTCCTTGCCACAGAATCGTAACCTGATGAGACTAGTACTGCTAACAGCCAGAATGCTAAGCCATACTTCAGCTATGGCACTTCAAGGCTATGCTGCAATAGCTTTTCTTTTCTTTTAAGATTCCCATTGTTGCTAGCAGGTGTAGTGGGAGCACTAAGGTATACAAGGTTCCAGGTGGCTGCTGGCAAATTAAGCATCTTGTATTCTAAACCTGCTCAGAATAGGTTTGTACTCAAAGCTAAACTGTGATCAGCACTGGTCCCGCTGCAATCATTATTGGCACTGATCCTGCTTTATTATATAGAGGAGGTATAAGATGCACAAAACCAGACCCAGGAGAGCTTTATTTGCTCCATGGGCCACTTGCAGCACTAGCAGAAAATTGCAAAAAGAAAAATCTGGGCTGGCTGGAGAGCAAGGCCTACTGGTTCTAAATGCCCACTGGGTCATTGGAAGAGTTGGTCTCTGTACCATTCATGAATGTCTGCTAAGCCTCATTGAGAAAACGGTTTGTCTGATGCTCCTCCATAGTCTTTGTTGCTTGATGGTATAGATCATCATAAGACCACAAGCCCAGGGAGAGCAGAACATTTTCAGGAGTTTATGGAAGGAAGGAGAGTCCTAATCCGGATGGGGTGAAAGGGCTTGCTAGAGTGCTGGGAAGGAAACCAAGTGATTTGGGGAGATCCAAAATGGGGAGTGAATAAAATGAAGGTGGATGATTGGACTTAGGTGAAATAGGATGGAGAGTGGGGCTAACTGATGCTGGTGAGGGTAACACTAAGAGTTGTAGGTTGATGAGGGTCTGAGAAGAAAGTTTGTAGTGTAGGGAGGTGATGAGAAGGAGCTGAAAGGCTCAAAAGATGGTTTGCAGACTTGCTGTATGAAGAGAGGGAAATTGTGACTTGTTAGAGGTGCTTGGAGGAGTGGGACTGTCTTGAAGGGGGCCTAGCAGGTACAGGGGTTCTGGAATCATGGTTCTGCACCCAAAATGAATTGCATTTGTAGTCTTATAGCTATGATCTCCCTTCCTCCAAGTGCTACAGTACTTAAAGTGCTTTACTGTTATTGGCTGATCCTCACAACAGCCCTGTAAGGTAGGTAATTGTAATTATTATTATCCATCAGCTATAGCTGGTGAGACTGAGGTGCAGAGATTAAATGACTTGCCCAAGGCTGCAGAGCAAATCCTGAATTCTAATCCTGCTTCTTGCATGGAACTCCTGGCTCATAGCCCAGACCACAATCCCTTGGATGGTGCTGGCTCTTCATTAATTCATTGTTCATTCACAATTAATGCTTTTATGGAGGTGATTGGGGAAGGAAGACGTCAACTGGGGAAAACATAGCATGCCTGTGAAATTTAAACCTAACACATATAGGATCCAGGTCATTCTATGTTCATGAGGCTGCTCTGCTGGTGCATGAACCAGGAACAGCAGAGCAGCATCATGAACATAGAATGACCTGGATCCTATACGTGTTCTTTTCCTTCTCTAAACTGAATGACTTCAGACACAGACACATACTGTTGGCTGTAATTAGAGACTTGTTTACGTGTATTATGTAAGAGGTAAATGGTATCACTAGTGCAGTTCCTTTTTATTTAGGTTTAAATTTCACAGGCATGCTATGTTTTCCCCAGTTGATGTCTTCCTTCCTAAAAGCATTAATTGTGAATGAACAATGAATTAATGAAGAGCCAGCACCATCCAAGGGATTGTGGTCTGGGCTATGAGCCAGGAGTTCCATGCAAGAAGCAGGATTAGAACTCAGGATTTGCTCTGCAGCCTTGGGCAAGTCATTTAATCTCTGCACCTCAGTCTCACCAGCTATAGCTGACGGATAATAATAATTACAGTTACCTAGGAACAGGTTGCTTTATGGGCCATTTCCAAAATACAAAGACATTAATGGAAGTCTTTGCATTGACTTCAGTGGACTTGGTATCCATTACCTGCATAAACAAAAGCATGCAAATATGATGGAAAAAGAAAAATTATGGGATCTGTGCTTCTCACCCTCCTCCACCGTGTTTCTGGTCATGAGAGTACATCCATGTGTAGTGTGGCAACTTCTATGTCAACTATCCTTTATGATCCGAAGAAGTGGGTTGTAGCCCACGAAAGCTTATGCTCTAATAAATTTGTTAGTCTCTAAGGTGCCACAAGTACTCCTGTTATTAGTGCCAACAAGGACGACTGGCACATGCTAAGAATGGAAACACTTTTGGTACAAACCAGTGCCTATAGTTCTTGGAAGTTCTTCTCAGTTTCCACGACTCTGACATGGCGATCATCATACTAAACAGGTCAGCTTTTCCCCCAGACTTACCTTGACAAAACTACAGCCCTGATGATAACTGACATTGTTCAGTTATCCTGTTTCCTGCAGGTATCGATAACATTGGTGACCTGGATGTGTGCAATGAAACAGGTTCTGGTTCTTTGGAACATAACTGAGAGCATTATTTCTTTGGGCAGATTTTCCCCCATTGTTAATTTCTTGGGATTTGATAGTCCCCAGCACAGACAACAGTGAGAAGACGTGAGGAGAGCTGGTGTGGGGAAGGGAGTGAGGAGAACTCTCATTGTACCAGCCAAAGAGGAGAGGGGAGCACAGCTTGCCCAAGCCAGGGAGGAGAAGGGGAGCTCTCCCTTTGCTTCTAGCAGGAGATATGGAGTTGTGCTCACACCCATATCCTTTAAACTCTGGGCTTGAGCTAAAAAGGGAACAGTGACTTCACAACAAGCCTCCCACGCACCTACTGTGTATGGAAGCCATTCCGCAAAAACTCCAGGGGCCTCTGTGAGGTGGCCATGTTTCTCCTTCCACCCGTTGCCTGTCTTATCTGTGTAGATTCTGGGTTCTTGGGGGCAAGAACTATCACTCTGTGTTTGTACCGCGCCCGGCACTGGGTAAAGATAAAATGAAAAACCTTATTCAGCTTTGTTTGTATTGTGCAGAAGGGGAAATGTAGCAGTGAAACATTCATTGGGTTACATACAGATTGCATGGCACAGCTATTGCTGCTTCCTATGAAAAAGAGAGAGAGAAAAAAAATCACAGTATGCAGAATGAAACTGAAACTTACAAACTAAGAGACATCTAATCATTTCTGTGGGGGAAATCCAAGTGAAAGGGAGGGGATTTCGTGAGTTTCATCTTGCAGAGTTTCCTCACCACAAGAGCAACTGATGGAACATAGCTCATGTCATGTACATTATCACATAAGCTATTGTAAAACTTTGTGGGGCGACCAGGATGTGACAAAATGGGGATTTTCCCTTATGTTGTATGTGAGCCTACGTGAGTTTTACTGTTTTGCATGAATACAGTGTGTGCCTCAGTTTCCCTGTGTGCTGCACAAATACCTCGGTGGTGAGAATAGGGGTGTGTGACTTTGGCTGAGACCTCTGGGGCAGGTGAGGCTGCACCAGCTGTCTGCAAGTATGCTATGACCGGTGCCCTTCGTAACCTGAGACCCAATAGGGGAATGCAACCAGGTGACTCTTTGCCCCAGGAAGCGAGACAAAGAGAAGGAGGAGGAGCAACTGGGGTGTCTGAGGTCGGGTCATTGGAAGCTGGCAGTCTGCTGTGGAGGACTGGAAGGGAGGGAGTCCAGGGTGTCTGGCCCAGGACTCCCCAAGATGGAGTTGGCTGAAAGTAATTGATTTCTGTGATAGCAGGCTCTGTTCTACGCATTGTTCATGTCAACTAATAAACCCTTCTGTTCTACATGCTGGCTGAGAGTCACTGCTGACTGCAGGAGTTGGGGTGCAGGTCCCTCTGGCTTCCCCAGGAGCCGAGCCCGGGCGGACTTGGTGCAGGAAGCACACGGTGTGGAAGGGGATGCTGAATGCTCCAAGATCAGAGCCAGGAAGGTCAAAGCTGTGTAAGTTTCTTGCCCTGGAGACGTATACTCAGAGAGAGGAGGCATGCTACACCAGAGTCCTGACTGGTTTTGTATGGAGTAGTTCCAGAGCACCGGCTCGGTGACTCCGTGACACAAGCCCAGATCACTTTCCCTACAGATATTTGTGACGTGTTAGCCTCTCTTTCACAAGTGACGGTGCTCATAAGAAACTCTACCCTCCTATTTTTGTGATGTCTGGAATTTCTACATCGGTGTTACTATGTTCTATGGAGAAATTATTTGGTTTGTATACACAGTCCAAGAGGACACATTCCATAGTATGACAAAGATGCAGGATCACAGCCGTCATTTGCTACAATGCAACCGTAAGATCTTTCTCCTGCCAAGGTTATCGCTGTCAGTTTCAGCACGTAGGTCACAATCTCTAAGATGGCATAAATTTTCTGGAGACTTGGGCTTCTGTGACTGCTCCCTTTTTTTCCTTTTCAATAAAAAAAAGACAATGAAACTAATGTTGAAAATACAACTATGTAAAGTGATAAAAAGATGGAGCTTGAAAATTTTGCCCAGAGCCTACCTACCTGGTGGGCTGAAAATATCTTCACCTACATATCCTTTGCAGTGTAATGGTTGTCTTTGTGTGCAATTGGATTTTGAGTAATATAATGGTAATAAGCAACAGAGGGTCCTGTGACACCTTTAAGACTAACAGAAGTATTGGGAGCATAAGCTTTCGTGGGTGAGAACCTCACTTCTTCAGATGCAAGTAATGGAAATTTCCAGAGGCAGGTATAAATCAGTATAGAGATAACGAGGTTAGTTCAATCAGGGAGGGTGAGGTGCTCTGCTAGCAGTTGAGGTGTGAACACCAAGGGAGGAGAAACTGCTTCTGTAGTTGGATAGCCATTCACAGTCTTTGTTTAATCCTGATCTGATGGTGTCAAATTTGCCAATGAACTGGAGCTCAGCAGTTTCTCTTTGGAGTCTGGTCCTGAAGTTTTTTTTGCTGTAAGATGGCTACCTTTACATCTGCTATTGTGTGGCCAGGGAGGTTGAAGTGTTCTCCTACAGGTTTTTGTATATTGCCATTCCTGATATCTGACTTGTGTCCATTTATCCTCTTGCGTAGTGACTGTCCAGTTTGGCCAATGTACATAGCAGAGGGGCATTGCTGGCACATGATGGCATATATAACATTGGTGGACGTGCAGGTGAATGAGCCGGTGATGTTATAGCTGATCTGGTTAGGTCCTGTGATGGTGTTGCTGGTGTAGATATGTGGGCAGAGTTGGCATCGAGGTTTGTTGCATGGGTTGGTTCATGAGTTAGAGTTGTTATGGTGCGGTGCGTGGTTGCTGGTGAGAATATGCTTAAGGTTGGCGGGTTGTCTGTGGGCGAGGACTGGCCTGCCTCCTAAGGTCTGTGAAAGTGAGGGATCATTGTCCAGGATGGGTTGTAGATCACTGATGATGCGTTGGAGAGGTTTAAGCTGAGGACTGTAGGTGATGGCCAGTGGAGTTCTGTTGGTTTCTTTTTTGGGCCTGTCTTGTAGCAGGAGGCTTCATCAACTTTCTATTTAATGAACTTTTTTTAAAAGTCATTTACTGCTGATTGTCTCTTGCTTTAATTATAGCTTCTTAGGGTAGGTCTACACTTACCCGGTAGTTCGGCGGCTGGCGATCGAACTTCTGGGTTCGACTTATCGCGTCTTGTCTGGACGCGATAAGTCGAACCCGGAAGTGCTCGCCGTCGACTGCGGTACTCCTGCTTGGCGAGAGGAGTACCGTGGAGTCGACGGGGGAGCCTGCCTGCCGCGTGTGGACCGAGGTAAGTTCGAACTAAGGTACTTCGAACTTCAGCTACGTTATTCACGTACCTTAGTTCGAATTGGGGGGTTAGTGTAGACCTGGCCTTACTCTTCCTGATTTTACTCCCCTTCTTCTTTCCTTCAGTAGATCATGTTGTGTATCTTGTATCTCCCTTTAATCACTTACAGCATTCTCTTCCCCCTGCCATATTGTTTTCTTTGCCCCCTTCCTCACTCTATTTACACGAAAAATCTATTTGTCAACACTATATTCCCTCCCTCCCCCCCCAACAACTCTCACATGTAGCTTGGAAATTTTATCAGACACTTAACAGCATAAGAGGGGTGTGGGAGTGGGAATAGTCATTGCCCAGAGATAACACCCTGATGAGAAACAGCCCTTTCTTTTCACATACCCCTTTCCCAGTTGTTGGGAAAAGGGTATGATGTGTGATTTCCTACCAGGGTGCTGTTCCTTGACGCTGCTTGATGACTTTGTATTTCATATCAGTCTCTGCCTGTTAGTTGACTGATTGGAATCTCTTTCTTGGTCTCCAAAACCTTCTTTTTTCTGCAGTGGAGACAAAGTATTCTGTCTCTGCCCTTAGCCCCCCTCAAGCCTCGCTGAGGCCTCAGTTGCCTGGCTGCTGTGAGGGTGGGCTGTTTCTGCTACTCTCTGTAAATGTTCCCATCTCAGCTCATAGCTTCCTTGTTCAGGTTTTCTTCTTCCATCACTAGCTTCAGTGCCTGCCTCTGGTGCTGCTCAGAGCGATCTCAAGCAGCAGAAGAGTGAAATTGACCTAATTCGCATCAGTTTGTTGTTAGTCAGAGGGTTATAAATAGGGACAGTGAAAACTGACAAGACTATGGTGACTGCTGCAGGTTGGGGAAATGATCAGGAGCCGCAGAAGCACTGAGCCTGTTTGCAACCTTGGGAAGTTGCCCCTGAATCAGTTTATAACAGGTTCACATTTGGCATGTTTGTTTTACAATCTACAAACTTTTAAAATAAAATTAAAGCTTACTGGCTGCAGAAGTTGAAAGCACTTGCTTGGGAAAACTTCCTTCTCGCCATAGGCATATAGATCTCTTTCAAACCCTGTTAAAACACATAGAGCTTGCTCTACACTGTAATCCATAAAATGTGCTTTGCTGTGCATTGTGCAGACAGTCAGGGCTCCCAGCAAGGTCACATACGTACACACAGAATTGTTCCGGTTTCCTCAGCATGCAGAACAGTTCGTTGAGCATCAAGTAGGAGCCAAATCAATAAGCCATAGAATTTCCTAAATAACTGTTTCTCATTTCTGAGTCAGCTCAACTGCAGACTCATCAGGAGACGTTCATTGTATTGCTCATTAGCTGTGTCTGGGGTCCTGCAATCCACAGAGGGACTGTAATAAATAGTTAGCACTTATATAACACTTTCCATCAGAGGATCTCAGTGCTTCACAAAAATAACGCTCCTCTGTGCCATCCTTCTGCTGAACTGTTGTATACTGGCTCACTTTACTGGAGTAAGGTATATCCTGGGTCCTGCTGCAGTAGTTTGACTCCTTGAAATGTTAACACAAGGATAGTTTTCTCTCACACACCCCTTTTCAGCTTGTCTGCCTCTGTAGCATCAGGGTAAAGTTGTCACTACCACAAAAGCCGTCTGGATGCAATGGTAGGAGAGCCTTTCACCATAGGAAGGATTTCTGCTCAATCAATATGAATCATGTTGGAGTTTCCCTGAATTTCTAGATGGTACGGCTGCATTATCTTCCTTTTGCCTCAAAGGGCTGTCCTGCGTTGTCTGGTTGCATCTCTTTGGTAAGACTTAGACGTTCATGTCAATTGTTACCCAAAATCAGTGTGAAGGCAATTAAAGTGCTTATTGACTGGCAACTTGTTCAGCATTGTGCTAATCGAATGGTTAATTTAATCCTGTTTGCTCCAAGCAAACCTCACAGAAGATACTAGTAAAAACTTTTCCTTTGTATAATTCCATTGAATTCAACTGAGTTACACCAGGGATGCATTTGGCCCTTTGATCCATGGTTATCAGAAGGATGCCAATGTTTGTCATCCCCATAAACTGTTGTGTACTAGGAATTGTCAAAGCTCTCAGGAAACCCTAGAATTCGGTCGCTTTTAGTTTGAGAACCGCTGCACTAACATCATTAGGTTTCAGTTATGCATTGCCCCATTGCCATTGTATCTGAATGCTTCACAATCTCTAACATATTTATCCTTGCAACGCCCCTGTGAGGCAGCGAAGTGCTGTTATCCCCATTTTACAGATGGGGAATGGAGGCCTGGAAAGATGAAGTGACTTGCCCAGGGTGTCAAAGGATGTTTATGGCAGAGCAGAAATTGAATGCAGGTCTCCCTCAACCTAGGCTAGCACTCTAACCAATGGACAACCCTTCCTCACAAACACTGTTGAGGTGAATGAGGGGCATCACCCCTTTTACAGATATTGCTCCAGACTGTCTGCAGACAGAGGGCTTGCCTGCACTTAAAATGCTACAGCAGCAGAGCTGCGCTGCTGCAGCATTTCAGTGTAGACACTACCTACGCCAATGGGAGGAGGGGGAGTTCTCCCGTTGGCGTAGGTAATCCACTTCCCTGAGAAGCAGTAGCTAGGTTGATGGAAGAATTTTTCCATTGACCTAGCACTGTCTACATGGGGACTTAGGTCAGCTTAACTATGCCTTTCAGGGAGGTGTGGATTTTTCACACCCCTGACTGATGCCTTTAAACTGATTAATTTGCTAGTGTAGACCATGTCTGAGGCAGAGATCATTGTGTTGGTTAAACTCAGTTCATGATGTGACAGTTACTTTGCAACCATAAGGACTAGACTTAATACTTTTTAAATGAAAAAGTTTAGATTCTGGAGATTCTAAACTGGCTGACTCTCAAAACCAAAACAAACAAAAACCTTGTACAATTCCCATATTTTCTTTAGTGAGGCAGTTTCAACAACAAATGATGTGATTTGTGCTGATTATCTACATCCCATTTTAAAAAAAGGGACCAGCAACAATTACAGGTTTTCTAATGAAGTGGAGTCACCTCTATGTCTTCATCATGGGTCACCTGTGTATTATCAGTACACTGCATTTTCAGCATTGATGCTTTCTTATGACTCAAACTCTACAATAAGCATTAGTGAGTCAGATGAGTTCGCTAGTCAAATGCATGCTTAGGCCTCTGTGAAACAAACAAAACTGCCTCTTTTTCTTTGTGAAATTAAATTTTATTTGAATAGGGTGATTTTCTTTCTTCAGTTGTGCCTAGGGGACCTTCTTTTTTTGTTTTGTTTTGTTTCCTTTTCTTTCTTAAACAAAACCACAACTTTAGAATTAAGATGTGAAATCTAGCAGTTTACCTTTGATTTATCTCTGCCTCTAGCAATCTTAACCTTTCAAATTGCTGTTGGTTTCCATCTAGCATGGCAAGATATAATCAACCGTAAGAATCATTTAAGAGCTAAAAGTCAATATTTGCTATAAACAATATTTTTTTCTTTAAAAAGTGTCTCATTGCTGCTAATCCAAGATGTGCTGTAAACCTTTATTTATAGCATTTTCTTCTCTCTGGATCTTCCAACAAATCTGGTAGTGTGTGCTGCCCTTGTACCCTACCACCCATGGAGGTTTTTGTTTCCTTTTTTGGCACAGAAAGACAGAAATGTAAGCATTCTTGACTTACAGGCAACCAACTTAAAGAGAAATTATCAATTTCCTTCTGATATCTTTTTGATCAGAAAACAGGAGACCATAAGCTGAGTCTCTTTCACTATCGCAGAACACTTTCCCAAATATAGAATTAGGTTTAGCTGAAATGTTTCAAGCTAATTGAATCACATTGTTCATAAGTAGCATACTTTAGTTAAAATCATGGTCTGTGGCTTTTTAAAAAATCATTGCCATGTTAGTTTTTCTGGAAGCAGACGATATACTATTGAGTTGTTACACTTTTGTGGAAATGCATTATAAAGATTCTGGGCGAAAAGAAATCATAAGAGGATAGTTCTGACTGTTCTAGTTTGTTGTAATTTAATGAATAGCCTAGTATGTATCCAGTTAAGGCCAGGTACGTCTTCCTGCAGTGTAAGAAACCACTTTCTAGAAGTGAATACTACTGGGCTCCTCAAAAAGAACAGCATTTAAGGGGGTGATCTAGATAAGAGGAAAACTACTGATTGGGGGCTGGAGCACATGACTTATGAGGAGAGGCTGAGGGAACTGGGATTGTTTAGTCTGCAGAAGAGAAGAATGAGGGGGGATTTGATAGCTGCTTTCAACTACCTGAAAGGGGGTTCCAAAGAGGATGGATATAGACTGTTCTCAGTGGTAGCAGATGACAGAACAAGGAGTAATGGTCTCAAGTTGCAGTGGGGGAGGTTTAGGTTGGATATTAGGAAAAACTTTTTCACTAGGAGGGTGGTGAAGCACTGGAATGGGTTACCTAGGGAGGTGGTGGAATCTCCTTCCTCAGAGGTTTTTAAGGTCAGGCTTGACAAAGCCCTGGCCGGGATGATTTAGTTGGAGATTGGTCCTGCTTTGAGCAGGGGATTGAACTAGATGACCTCCTGAGGTCCCTTCCAACCCTGATATTTTATGATTCTATGATACTTTGTAATTCTACTTCTCTGAAGATACCATTTTACAGAACTCTTAGCCCCAGACCTAGTTTCCCAGCATGGGTGTGGTGGCGGCAATCTTTTAGGTCTTAGTGTCATGGGGGTGGGTTAACTTGCTTGAGGGCAGCAATAGGAAAGTCTGGGTCCCTGACTGGCCATCCCATGCTGAGTATGGATACTACCCGCCAATCACAGTAAGTTTTTACACCTACATGGGAGATGGGACTCAGGACCAAGAGACCCCTCTGCTGAAAGACCCTTTACCACAGGGGTTCTCAAATTGGGGGTTGGGACCCCTCAGGGGGTCGCAAGGTTATTACCTGGGGGGTCGCGAGCTGTCAACCTCCACCCCAAACCTCACTTGCCTCCAGCATTTATAATGGTGTTAAATATATTTAAATGTGTGTTTAATTTATTAGGGGGTCACATTCAGAGGCTTGCTGTGTGAAAGGGGTCGCCAGTAAAAAAAAGTTTGAGACCCACTGCTCTACCAGCTCTGCTCTCTTTGGCCATTTGGGTGGAGTCTGGCTGCCTGCCTGTAGCCAAGAAGAGCAATAGATGTGCATCCTTGAGGCAATAGCCTTTGCTGCCATCTCATTCACACCAAAGGCTTCCCATACTTGGTGTTGGGCCAGATCTATGCATTTGGGGACTAGCTTTTTAAAGTTCCTAGGGTGAAATCTTGGACCCAGTGAAGTCAATGAGAGTTTGCCATTGACGTCAATGGGGGTAGAATTTCAGTCCTAACCTTTCTTCTTTTTTTCTAGAACTGGTTTAAAAAAGAAAAAAGCTAGTTTTGTGAGCAATTTCAAAGCCATTTAAGTTTCAAATGATTCTAAGTGGACCGATTTTTAAGTTTTTAGACATTTTTATCTGAAGCAACAGTTCTGAAACTTTAGCAACCCAAGGACCCCCATTTTGATTTAAAAAAATTTGGGGATCCCCACGCCCCCCTGCTCAGACCTGGCCCTGCCCCTTCTCTGAGGCCCCGCCCCTGCTTGCTCTCCCCCACTCTCACCCACTTTCACCAGGCTGCGGCAGGGGGTTGGGGTGCAGGAGGGGGTATGGTCTCTGGGAAGAAGTTTGGGCACGGGACGGGGTGCGGGCTCTGGGCTGGCGTTGGATGGGGTGAGGGGTGTGAGCCCTGGCCGGGAGGTGCTTACCTTGGGCAGCTCCTGAAAGCGACTGGCACATCCCTCTGACAGTGGCTTCTAGGTGGGGGGCCAGATGGTATCCGCTCGCTGCCCCTCGCCGCAGGCACCGCCCCCGCAGCTCCCATGGGCCATAGTTCCCAGCCAATGGGAGCTGTGGAGTTGGTGCTCAGGATGGGGGCAGCGCACGGAGACCCCCTGGCCACCCAACCCCCGGGGGCCGCAGGAACGTGCCGGCCACTTCCGGGAATGTTGCAGAGCCAGGGTAGGTAGGAAGCCTGCCTTAGCCCTGCTGCGCCGCCGGACTTTTAGCGTGCAGAAGGCTATGGGAGGCAGGGAGAGGAGTTGATCAGCGGGACCCATGGACCCCCGGCGGTACCCTCGGGAACCCCCAAGGGTCCGTGGACCCCAGTTTGAGAAACACTGATCTAAAGCATTATCAATAGGGCCCTACCAAATTTACGGCCATGAAAAATGTGTCATGGACTGTGAAATCTGTTTTTTTAAATCCAATATTATACAGATTTCACAGGGGAGACCAGCGTTTCTCAAATTGGGCATCCTGTCCAAAAGGGAGTTTCAGGGGGGTCACAAGGTTATTTTAGAGTGATTGCGGTATTGCCACCCTTACTTCTGCTTTGCCTTCAGAGCTCAGCGGCCAGAGAGTGGCGATGTTGGCCAGGCGCCCAGCTCTGAAGGCAGCACCCTGCCAGCAGCAGTGCAGAAGTAAGGGTGGCGATACCATACCATGCCACGGTTGCCACCCTTACTTCTGCTGCTGGCAGTGGCTCTGCCTTCAGAACTGGGCTCCCGGCCAGCAGCCACTGCTCTCCAGTTGCCCAGGTCTGAAGGCAGCACCGCTGCCAGCAGTAGCACAGAAGTAAGGGTAGCAGTACTGCGACACCCCCCCCCCCCAGTAACCTTGTGACCCTCCCCAACTCCTTTTTCGGTCAAGACCCCTACAATTACAACACCATGAAATTTCAGATTTAAATAGCTGAAATCATGAAATTAACTATTTTTAAAATCCTATGACCATGAAATTGACCAAAATGGATTGTGAATTTGGTAAGGCCCTAATTATCAACATTTTTCATTTGCCAAAGCTGAGTTTTTCATAAACACATGTTGTTGAGATATTTGCTTTTAAAATAATAACTTTGGTATGAAAAATGGAAGAAAAACAACCCCCAAACCAGTATTGACCTTTTAAAAACCACTTTTTGAAACAGACCAATTTTTAATTATAAACTTTTCAAAAACTTCAGACCAGCTCTGCTTTTTCACAGAACCTGACCTTGAGACCCATGAAGACAGAAGGTTTTACAAACCCATAATACTAATGATTCCTAGCACTGCAGCTCTGAATTTTTGGGTGCAGAATCATAAGTGCATTTGGTCTGCTATCTAGAGCTCTGGTAACAGAGAAGTACAGTCTCCAACAGGAAGCTCTTTCACTGACGAGGTTCAAGAAGGAACAGATTGGGGATGCTCAGAGGGCAACATATATGCTTAGCAAAGGGTGGTGTATGACAGCCAGTAGAGGGCCTAGATTGTGTCCTGTTCCTGCTCCTACTGTCATTAAGGGTCAGAATTATTTGAAGACTAAAGGCTGTTTCATTTATCTCGTGCTAAGACCCAGCAGTGAGAATGCTGTACAAATTATATCTTTAGACAGAAAACGGGGGAGGGGGAGGCAGTTTATGTCCCCTCCAGTCTTTGCCCTTCTCCTCCCATTTCACCTGCACTTGATATTGTCTAAGGAACATCAAAAGCTTCTCTAGGGAGCATTAGAAGCCTGCCTGCTGTATTCATTAATGAACCAGAGTTTGTTGTTAGCCTCTGTCCATCCTTTCAAGCAGGTGTCACAGCAGCCAGTAGCAATTACAGCTGTATTCAGGGGACAGCAGCATGATTCAGCCAGTCAAAAACAATCTAAATGGACTGAAGCTTTCACAGTTTAGGGATTATATATTTTTAGCGAGCAGCATGATGTGATCCAACCGGATAGCTGTGTTTTTATAAATGGAGCACTTGATCTTTTCTTTGCAGCAGGTGACAGTATAATGTTCAGAGATGTCAGAAAGAGGAAAGGAAAATGATTACTAGGTGGAAGAAGGAGAGTGGGGGAGGGGGAAGTTTGCATCAGATTAGCAGTATCATTTGGTCCTGCAAAAATACGTGGGGTCAGATTTTCCAAGGTTCAGCTTCCCTTCGAGCCCCAAAATAAGTTGCAAGATTTTCAAAAGGATGCTGAACTCTTCAAAATATTGGGTGCCCAATTGTGTGAAAATCTGGCCTTTAATCAGAAGCCTAAATGAGAACTGAGTTCTTTTGAAAATCTGGCTTGTAGGTAATTAGATATATTTTTTTAGACATTTTTGCTTCCTCTGCCTTTTAAAAACTGTGATGTAGTTATTACTGGCACAGAATGTGCCACCCTGTTGGCGGTTCCCTTTCGGTAATGGATGAATGGTCCCTATATTTGAAGTCTATAAAGTGCTTTTGGATCCTCCTGGATGAAAGGTGGTAAATAGGAGATGTTTTATTGATCCTTTTGAGTATTTTGCTGTGTAAAATTGATAGTTGAATTCTACATCTTATTAGAAGTATTATTTCAGGGTGAAAACAATGCTACCTTTTAGAAGCTTATGGAGAAAAGAGGTTGCTGGGGAGAGTCCCAGAAATCTGTAGTGTACAGGCTTGCTTCCCAGAAACAGACTTCTTATCTGAATTCCACCCACTGCTTTCAGCTAACTGGTAATCACAATGGAACTTAACTAGGCTTGCCCACTAGAAGAGTCTAGTGGAGATGCTGATTAAAATGTGAGGAAATAAATTGCAAGACAGCAAACATGTCACCTCAGGGATCTTGGTGCCTGGAAGCGTAGTTACCTGTCTCGTGTCTCCCATGTATGTCTCAAATCAGGATCCAGTCATAATGCTTTGCACTTATTTAGTGCTTTTCATCTGAGGATCTTCGAATACTGCTACAGATGCTTAAGAATAGAGGTTTACAATGCCCATGTGAGGTTAGGTGCATGTTTTTTTGCAGTTACAAATGGGGAGGATGTTGCAACTTCCCAAGTTCCAAGGAAGTCTATGAAAGAGTTTTTGTTGGGAATCCAGACATTCTTGCTCTTAGTCCTGAGCTTTATCTAAGAAAATCTGTAATCTGAAAAAGAAAGGCATAGAGCAAAGTAATATATGTGAGATTTCAGGCTGAGGACTTGAACATAAACTTACTATTTTTGTTGGAATTAGAATTCTTAAAATAATTGCAGGAGGTATGTAGAAAAAAATACATTGACAACTGAGAATGTTGAGATACTATTATATCTCTGTTAGTAAATATGTCTAATTTTTTTCTACAGCATCAGTTATTTCTGCGAGAACAATTTTATCTGTGATCGGTTGAGAAGGATTGCGTGTCTGGAACATCAAAGCCACCACAATGAAGCACTTCCTGAGGTAACCCTTCTCCAAAACTATGTCTAATGATAACTCATTTCATTGTAGAACAATTTTGCTGTATTTTGGCCCTTATCTTCTATGTAACTAGTGGAACATAGCTCATTATTGGTTGCTTTTCAGCCACTTTGCCACTACCATTTAATTAAAACTGTCAAAATGCTAGATTGTATTAAAACTTCATTTTCAGTTGTACAGAATATAGGAACTGGCCTATTGAATCGGATCAGTGATCCATCTAATACAGTGGCATGTCACCAGTACTTGATGTTTCAGAGGAAAGTTGAAGAAACTCACAAATGGACAACTAAAGAATGATCCGTTAATGGCAGAGAATCCCTTTGGTACTGCAGATTTCAGTATTGTTACTTGAGATTGATCATCCATAATGGTCTGGTACCTAAGCCAATCTTGCTGCCATCACTCTTTTGTTTAAATGTGTTTCCTTCACTACTTCTGTCAGCAGTGATGTAGTGCAAAATTTTATAGTGTAGGAGCCTTGTAGAAGGGATCTCAAGTTAGTAATTCTGTCACGTGCGATAGGGTCAGGGCCGGCTTTAGTCCGATTCAGCCGATTCGGCTGAATTGGGCCCCGCGCTAAGAGGGCCCCGCGCCGCAGCTCTCCACCCGGCCCTCAGCTCACTTCCCCCTCCTCTCCTCCCCTGAACGCTCCGCCACCTGCTCCTCCCCCTCCCCTGCTTCCCGCGAATCTCTGATTCGCGGGAAGTCTGAAAAGAAGCAGGGGCGGGCAGGCAGCACCAGGTAAGCTGGGGTGGCGGGGGGACGTGAGAAGGGCTCCGGGGAGGTGCGGCCCAGTCCGGCCCCAGTTCCGGCTGAGCACGCAGGCCCCAGCGGCTCTGGCCAGGCTTGGCTCCAGCCCGGCCCCCGCAGCGCGGCTCGGGTCCGGCGCGGCTCGGGTCCCGCGGCGCGGCTCCGGTGCAGCACGGCTCCGGCCCGGCCCCCGCGGCGCGGCTCCGGCCCGGCCCCCGCGGCGCGGCTCCGGCCCGGCCCCCGCGGCGCGGCTCCGGCCCGGCCCCCGCGGCGCGGCTCCGGCCCGGCCCCCGCGGCGCGGCTCCGGCCCGGCCCCCGCGGCGTGGCTCCGGCCCGGCACGGCACGGCCCCCGTAGCACGGCTCCGGCATGGCCCGGCGCGGCCCCCGCGGCGTGGCGCGGCTCCAGGCCGGACCCAAGCCCGACAACCCCGGCCGGAGCGCGGCTCGATTCCTGGGGGCGGGGCTTGCAGCAAGCCCCGTCCCCAGGCATCGGGCCCCGCTCTTGCTAAAGCCGGCCCTGGATAGGGTTTGAATATGGGTGCTTTGTCTTACAGTGACACAAGGTAGTTTAGATTTTGGAGGCTAACGTTTTACCAAGAAATTTTATCTAATTGAAAATCTGCACAACAGCAATTGTGAGCCTTCATGCATTTGTAATAAATACACATACGTCTCAACATGAAACACACATAACTCAGCTTTTATTTTCCAAACTTTAAGCTAGGTAGCAAAGCACACATGTCGTTAGTCAAAAAGCCCATTGGCAGCACATGTAAAATACTGTCTTTACAACATTCATATTCTCTGCAAACTTCATATGAGGGCAAGATTCACTGGTTTGCTCCAGCTACTTTTGAGCTACTCCATAAACCTGATTTGACTGGCTAATCAGACCAGGATGACAATGGTTTTCCACCAGCCCCACTTACCCTGACAGCCTACTGACACATCCCAGCAGTTGTGACACACATCCTGTTCATTGCAGCCCCCCTGCCCTCCAGTCCCTCATCCCACAGGCCTTCAACACTCCCCATTCACTCCGTAGCCCATCGACAACTCTCCCCTCTGCTGCTCACCCACTACCCCTGGGACTTTCCTGGCCATTCACCAGCGCATCCCTGGCTCAGCACTCTGCTTCTGTCCCAGGTTAGAGGGCTCCTCTCAATCGCAACCACCCAGCAGCTTCGTTAGCTCCCATCACCCAGCTAACACACACAGCACAGGCCAAATTTGAGTGATGAGTGGCATTGCAGCCTTGCACATGGGGTCACCGTGCCAGTCCAGTTTGGTGGAGGCAGGGGGGTGGCCAGGGGTGATGGAGCAGCTAGGCCAAACCTGAGTGAAACTGCAACCCTGCATGCCAGGTCGCAATGGCACTTGCTCAAATTTGGTCAGGCTGTTCCCTGTCCTGACGGAAGGATGGCCGGGTCAAATGGGAATGGCGTTGCAACCCCATGCACCAGGTGGAGTGCCAGTGGGCTGCTCTGTCCTGGATTTCAGGTGCCGGATAAACACTCCGGACTACTCCAGCAGCACTACACCCCGTCTGTCACTGACTGTATATAAGCCCCCTGGGGAACGAGGCTGATGATTTAGAATTGTATGCACGCAGCCAGCTCTCCGTTTTTAATGTGCTAGTAGTAAAGCTCCTGTTTTAGTCAAGCCCAAATCAGATAGACAATGCCTTCATTTTGACTCCCATAACCACTTCCCTGTTGTTTCTTATTCTCTTCCTGTTGGGTGACTAATTGGGGAGGGTTAGCATTGCCCATTGTGAGCATGGTGATGGGCATACTAGAAATTAAAATAAATCCCTATAGATGCCCAGAAGGAAATTGCCATCTCTCTACTTCATTTTGTGATACTCCTAAAGGCAGTGAATGGAGAGAGAGTGTCTTGGGAGGCACTCAGATGCTATACCAGTGAGAGCCAAATAAGTATCTGTTTGGGAAACAGTTTTTCCCTTTCATGGGAAAGTCTAACATTTTGAAATTACTTTCCATTCTGATTTGGATTGAAAAGTCAAAATAGCAAAAAGTTTTTGCAAAATGAAAAATTCTGAAAAGTTTCAGTTTGGAAATGTTGAAGTGGAAAAAGTGGACAGTTTTGAAGTATGTTTCAAAATGAAATATTTCATTTTTCAATTGACATTTCAAAATGAAACATCTCATTTTGAATCTTCCCCCATCATAAAATCAAAAGCATTAATCTAAATTGTAATCAACATTATAAGGGTTGATATAGGACAAGTTTTCAGATAAGGATGAAGTTGTTGTAATTTGCATATTGGGTTCTGTGTAGTTTTTAATCTGTTCCTTTTCTGTTGATGTATTGTTTGTGGGTTATTTTTATAATCTGTTTAAAATCCTGACCCATTCCTTCGATGTGGTGATTGTTGTATATATGGTTTGTTTTAATTAAATATCAAAATTTTCAGGGCATGTTATTCAAAGTGTATTCTAGCAAAAATAGGTTTTAAAAAATTGATCACTTTAAAAAAGCTCAAGTAGAAAATATCCTTTAAAAGGCGCTTCTTACACACAACTCAGAAATGGCTGAACTCAAAAATTACCTTTCCTCACTGTGAAGCAGTCTGTCTTCCACCTGGAGGGGGGGATGGTGGGTTAGCGTTGGAAAAGTTTTCAAAAACTTGGCATTGTATGTGAATGATAGTAACTCTTGCTGACATTGAGACTAAGTTATTATATGTAGGACTAAGCTAGAAAGATTCCTATGAAGAAATTAGTTATGATGCTGCATAGTGACACTTCATTTAATAAACTGAAGTCTTGCAATGCTTGAGAGATTAAAAAGCACAATCAATCTTTCTCTGTATATATTATATTTGATCTTAAACCCTTCCTTCAGACATTCCTTGTCCACTTGATCAACTCATCTGTTCAGTCCCTTCCCATGATTCTGCCAATGAGAGAAAATGGACTTTATGGCGTGTTTGGAAAGGTAATCAATTTGCCTCTGGTGAGCAAATGCCAGAGCCAAAGGTTTCTCATGGAGAATGCACTGCCAGCAGTCCATCCTACTTAAAGCAAGGGGACTCCACCTTAAATGTCTCTGCTGATCACAGTTGTTGTAGTGGTGCACCTTGGGTTTCTCAGGTAACAGGCCCCAACCTATTTAATGACCATTTGGCAATGCTGAAACTCTTGCAGATTTTGGGGGGGTGAGGGGTAGAAGGTACGCTCTGCTTGTGAAAGCGTGAGGCTATTCCATGTTCCAACCATGGTCCAGCCAACTAAAGATAATGTAGTATTCATTGTATATAAGGGATCTGCTTGGGTCTGCAACTTTCCACATTCTGCCTTTTAACGTCCTTTTGCTTTGGGAAGACTTCCCTGAGGATTTAAAAACTGGACACATGCTGTTCCTGAATTGGGACTGTCCATATGGTCAGATTTATTTATGCACCTGAACCTTCACTCTCTTATTGTGCAGCACCAACAGAGGACTTATAAATATTGCAGAGAGCATTCTCATGGAGGGATTAATATAGCCTTTCCAGAGCTGTCTTTGTTTTCATTAGTTTCTCCCCTTCATTTGTTGGACAAACCCATGTGAAATGCTCATTTGATCTGGGCACTCAGTTATCAGATAATTTAGAGGTAAGTGTGAATTTGATAAGCCAACCAGAAGGGAGGGTTGTTTCTTGCTCTCACTTTCTGATTCTTATCACACGTCCAGGCTCAACACAAGAGCAAGAACATTTTGGAGAATTTCTTGAAGTTTGACATTTTGGCAAAAATGGGAAAAGATTTTCATAGAAAACGTCTCCACTTTTCAACCAGCTCTGCTCACAACTGGGTCTTGGTGAGGCTGCCAAGATGTCACGTCCTTTTGTTGTTTGTTATTATTTCAGATACTAAAATATAATGAGTTACTTACTGTACTTAACACCTGCTGGAGTGCAGTTTTTCTCAGTAAATCCCTTAAATTTGTCACACTCCCTCAGTCTACTGGTAAATGGCCTCCAAGCACTAGCAAATTTTTACAATATGTTGTTATGTCTTGCCCTGATCCCATCAAGTAAATTAAAAATCACCGAGGCAGTTTGAAGTAAGGAATGTGAAGGTGCATCTCCCAGTATAGAATGCTTTTGAATGACTCTGTCCTGATGTGTTCCTTGGTTGCTATAGTGATTTTCCTCCATGTATAAGCGGATGGGCAAATTGGAATTCAGTCTTCCTTATGACTGAAAAACTGTCTGATATGTCGTACAATTGTTTTAAAAAAATAAGCTATCAGGTTTGTGTGGAGCAGACAGATAATTCTCCTTGTAACGATGGCCAACAGAGAACCTTACTGTTGATCCTTATTTACAGCTGCAAGTTACACAAATAAAAAAGGACCAGTCGAATTGTTCATAAAAGTACAGTGTAACATTTTTAAAGGGTTTTTCTTACGTGGAAAAGCTGCTGTTCTGTGGATGGAATATAGAAGTCTTATTTTTCCAAGCTAAAATCAGAGTGCAGCTACCCAGTAACGGTACAGTGAGCAGCTCTTAGTGTATTGCACCCGCATCCAGCAGACAAAATGAATAAACATCCATTTTCTGATGTGACAGAAATAACAACTTTTCCACTGATGTGTGTCTGCAGGGAACAAAATAGTTGCATAGGTATCTTGTGTATCTGCAGTACGTAAAACTAGGCATGACGGGAAGACAGTAAGGGTGGCAAACAAACTGTGGATCTATGGGATGGATTTTTAAATTAGAAAGTTTGTTTTAATTTATACCAAACTTAGTCATCAGCACTGGGCATCTAATTAAAAAAGCATTCAGTTTACCAAGGACTCAGGCAATTGAATTTGTTTAATACTGATCTGTTCTTGGCTTTGAAAAATACTAATCTTCCTGCGGCTCTGAAAAATCATTTGAGACCAGAAGAATTGGGCTTGTTCCATTCATTAATTTAAGGTGGGATTTTCAAAAGCTCTCTTCACTGGCCTGACTCGCTCCCATTGAAATCAATGAAATGCTGAGCATTTTTGAAAATCCCACCTTTAAACTCTAGGGGGATTACTTCATGCAGAATAGGATTTTTCTCAGATGTATTAGGGAATTTGGAAATCTTTGAGCGAAAAGAGGATTTGATCTCTTAAACATGGATAAAACAAGTACTGTTGTCTGCAATAAGAGAACTCAGTCATGATTAACGCGTTTTTCATGCCTTTCGTAGTATTTGAAAGTGCTGAATAGGCCGTTAATTCACCAGTCATTGGACATGCAGCCATGTTTTGGATGGGACACAGTATTTGTGTAACAGAGCATGGGAATACAGTAGAACCTCAGAGTTACAAACACCAGAATTACGAACTGACCAATCAACCACACACCTCTTTTGGAACTAGAAATACACAATCAGGCAGCAGCAAAGACGAAGAAGAAGAAGGGAAAAAAAGCAAATAACGTACTGTTAAACATAAGCTACTAAAAAAATAAAGGGAAAGCAGCATTTTTCTTCTCCATAGTAAAGTTTTAAAACTGTATTAAGTCAATGTTCAGTTGTAAACTTTTGAAAGAACAACCATAATGTTTTGTTCAGAGTTACGAACATTTTAGAGTTATGAACAATCTCCATTCCTGAGGTGTTCGTAAATCTGAAGTTCTGCTGTATTGCACAATGCTTTAGGACCAAAGGGAAAGAGCAAGGAAACTTTGGATAGATTATTAATCAAGTTGACTGCACAGTGTTGAGGTATGACTTCAGTATTAACTTGGGTTGAGTCTTTTCTCAGATTTTCAGTCTGTGTTTGACAATGGATGACAAACATGGGTCCCCATGTTTTGCTATGATGGAGAAGATCAGCTGAGTTCCACTACCCTTTATATAAAAGTCTGACTGAGCTGATCAGAAAACACCACATCAAGCATGCTTTTCTATGACTATTTTGAACTCAGAGGACTCTATCCACCCCATTAGGATAATAATGTTTAACACCAGTTGAAAGGACCATGGGGTTAACTGAGAGCAAATATCTGACACCCTTTGCAAGATCAGCTGAAAATGCTCATGTGAACAGCTTCAGAGTGAAGAACATCATCTACCAAGTTATCACCACACTCTGCTGCATGTAGGCTTCCTGAGAGCGTTCCTATTCCGCTACTCTCCAGGACCAACTCAGCTTAGTTTGTGAGATCATAGTAGTGTAAGGGGTTAGCTACATGGGTAATGCACGCAAGTTAAAACACATTAAACCAGGGCTGCCCAGAGGATTCAGGGGGCCTGGGGCAAAGCGGGGGAGCTTGTACTCACCGGGCAGCGCTCTGAGTCTGCGGCGGTAGCATTTCGGCGGCGGGGGGCCCTTCAGTCGCTCCACGTCTTCGGCAGCACTGAAGGGCCCCCCGCCACCGAAATGCCGCCAAAGAACCGAAGCGACTGAAGGGCCCCCGTCGCTGAAATGCCGTCGCCGCAGACTCGGAGCATTGCCAGGTGAGGAAAGGGATTCTCGGCCAGGGCTCGCGGGGGCCCTGCGGGGCCCGGGGACTGGGGCAAATTGCCCCACTTGTCCCCCCCTCTGGGCGGCCCGGCATTAAACCCCCATTTGGAAGCTCTAATTCAGAAGTTGTGTCCTTAGTTTGCTGTAACCCAATCTGAGGAGGAATAAGTTACAGTGTACTAAGGCCACTTTACTTCTGAATGAGAGCATCCACATGGGGGCTTAATGTGCTTTAACTTGCGTGCATTACCCATGTGCAGGTTACAGTTTATCAAACTGGTTTTTGAGACAGAATGGGAGGCTTGATACTGGTGTTTCCCTTTGAACGCTGGCTGATCTTGAAGAATTCTAACCCTTCAAGCTATAAAGTATTTGCGGGAGGCATGTTGGAGCTGCTGTGCCAGGAGGAAGGAGTGTGTGTGGCAGGAAGACCATGGACCAGGACAACATTCATGGGTAAAGGGGGAGGTGGTGTGGGAGGCAGCAGCGGGGGATGAAGAGAGGGAGAGAGTTCTGAGCAGTTAACTCTGCCCCAAAACCCTGTCTTGGAGCCCAAAATAGAGATAAAAGCTGCCTTAGGGTCAGAGTAACCTTTTCTAAAGCCATGTTATCCCAGTTACATTGAGCTTCATTAGTATATTACTCTGCATGTAACAAATCACTTTGAATACTCAAAATGTTTGGGCTAAGGGATGGAGTTCGTGTGTGTGTGTGTGTGTGTGTGTGTGTGTGTGTTTAGTTGCACGAGAGAGAGAGATTTATGCTAGATAATGTGTGTTTCTGTGTGTGCATGTGTACATGTGTGTACTAGTATTAATGCATCATTAAGGTTTAGGCATCAAGCATTGAAAATTAAGACATTTACAGTTACTAGTTTACTTCTGTTAACATGGCCACATGCATGTTGTACAGTATTTTCTTTTTGTGTTTTTCCTGATTAAATGGTACAGCTAACTTATGGGTGAGGCCCTTCATTTTAGCTTTTTAGTTTGTTTAAAGTTTCCTAGGAATTTATCAGTGCTTACTACAAAAATTAAAAAAAAGGTGAAAATCGGAACAAAAAATTAACTTAATAGTTTTCTGGGCAAATAGGGTAAATATTGGGGACAGGAGGACCGAAAAAAGCAATAAATAGAGATGGCGTCTTGGTACTGAGTGGCCCAGTTTGCCAAGCCGCCATCTCTCTATCCAGACTCAATCACCAATGTATGCATATGACATGCATGCATGTGTATGTCTTCCATTACGTTGCCTTAGTTTAATAGACTGCCTCACATTTACACTTAGACTAATTTATTATTAACATAAAATCTTCTACCTAATGGAACATATCGGATTTTCATAATATAATCAGTATTTTCATGGACTTCGGTGGTCCAAAATAAAAGTGAAAATTGGTTTAAAAAAAAAAAAAAAGCTTTTGTAAAACTAGGAATTTTTGGTTAAAAAAGATGGAAGGCTTTCCTTCTGTGTTAAGTATGCATAATGCAGACTATACGTATGTGTGTTGTATATAATGTGCAGTGTTGAGGAGCTCATGCTGTGGGGGAACAAACCCTACCTTTTAGAAATGTCCTGACTTTCGCATATTTGGTTTTCTGAACCTTAATGTTGAATTAATCACTTGAGTGGAGAAGTTTGATTGAGTATCATTTTGGACCCACTTTGAGCAGGTGTAAATGACTACACAAGCCAGTGGTGAATCAGGCTCTACATTTTCTGTGCAAAGAAAATATGTGCCAGACCCAGAGCAAGCTTGGGGGCGGGGAGGAAGGGGAATCTATTTCCATGAGAATTTGGAAGGTATTGGCATATGTTGCCAGAGGCAGTCATTTGTGTGTCATCCAACCTAATTCAGTGATCATGCTGTAATGCCGCACTAGATTTTTTTTTAAATTCTCAATCTCTTTGTTTCACTTGGTGGGTGTCTAGGAATTTGTCAGTTCACTTTAAAATAAAAACCTAGCCCATTTCATCAGCAGTGTGCTTTCATTACAGGATTTCTGCAAGCAAGAATTCATTTTTATTAAAAAAATAATAATTGAAAACAAATTTCAGTAACTGTTCATACCATTCTCGTTGTAAAGAAGACTTCCACTATCACAAGGTTAAGATGGACGAGTAGTATAACATTACAGGTATCTACAAAACAAAGATTTTTTTTTTTTTTTACTTTAGGTGCATAATTATAATTAATGCAGTCTGCTTTATTAAAAACAGCCACTGTCAAATGTGTTATGGTAAGTCACATATACAGTATATTTGTCATTCTGTAGCACTGTGATCCATTTTTAATAGCTGTACTTTGGTTAATAATAATAAAAATATCCTAGCATTTATCTAGCTCTTTTCATCCGTAGATCTCAAAATGCTGTACAAAGGAGGTCAGTATCATTATCCACATTTTATAGGCGGGGATAGCCATGCTTTAGTACAAGCCATACACAAAATTATAATGATGAACATCAATTGGAACCAGGGAAAAACAGCTCTGAAGTCCAAACTCCTTGTACCACTATAAGCATGTTTCATCATTGAACCTAAAGGCAGTGCCAGAATAACATGTCACAACTAGCAAGTTTTTGTCACTTTATCCATTTCCAAGAACATTTGTTCTCCAAGAAACCAGATTTTTACCAGTAATGAAAGATGGCTTGTAATGTTTAAGCTCCAAGGGAATGAGTTAACTACAATCATACAGTTATTATAAAGGAGCTATGCTGTTTATAAGAGTAATTCTCTATGCATTGGAAATAAACATTTTGATTGAACAGCTTGCTTGAAGTTAAAAGGATCTTTCTTCTATATGCAAAGAAGAGACGACCACCGTGGCCTACAGACATTGCTGAAATAGAAGTATATTATAATCATGGAATGCACTGCACACCAATAGTATGTGATTTTGATTTACAGCACAGATCAGTGATCAAAAAGCAAATTGTTTGTCTTACTCCATTTGGGTCCCATCCACCAGTGCTCTCAGATAAAACTCCCGTTTACTCCATTGGGAGTTTTGCCTTAGTAGGGATGAAGCAGAGCGCTTTAATGTTCCATCAACTTCATCAGGTATTTGTTGCTGAGTTGTGCTTGTTTTCTTGTTTGAAGATAGTAACCTAATCCAGGATAGCAACAACCACAATGACTCATGGGGCATATGTGACTGCTGGAGTACTGAAATGTCCAGCTTTAGAGACTATTTTTGCAGGAGCAGAATTGAAGATTATGGATGAAGACATTGGCTGCCTTTGCGTGACACATTTTATTCTCTCCTTTTGCCTGATTTATACTTCTGACTGCTGCAAAGACCTTAACAATGTCTATGCATCTGCTTAATGGTGGGATTTTTTTTTTCCTGACTGCTGTTTTGTTTGCTCTCTTAATACTAAGAAGTTGGTTGCCTGGCATATATTGGAGCAAATCCTCACTTTTTTTTTTTAATGTGCAAGAACATTTTAGTGTTAGCAACTGGGGTATTCTCCATATCTGTGTATATTTGATTCAGATACCAGAGGGGACACATCATTTAGGCTATGTTTACACTACAGCTTATGCCTGCATAATTTGTCGCTCGGGTGTGAATAAACCACTCACCCGAGGGATATAATATACACCGCCATAAGCACTGGTGTGGACAGCGCTATGTCGGCGGGGAGGTTTTGCTGCTGACATAGAGCGTGTTCACCATACGCGGCACAGTTGCATCAGTGTATGTGTAGACAAGCCCTTAGAAGTCTTCAGGCTTTCTGATTGAATCCAAAATACAGACTTCCTGTGGCATAAACACTAAAGGCACGTCTACATGGGGACACTTCGACAAATTAAGACAAATTAACTAATGGTGTAAAGTCAAAGCACATTAGTTCAGGTGCATTTAACCCTCATGTCGATGTTCTCATTCAGATGTAAAATGGCCTTCCTTGGTTTTAGCTTAATCCTCCTTCAAAGAGGACTAAATTAAACTAAAGCGAACTAAGCACCTACACAGGGGTTTAATGCACTTTTTATCTTCACACCTTTAGTTATTGTGGCTTAATTTTCCTTAGGGTATGTCTACACTTAAAATGCTACAGCAGCACAGCTATAGCCCTTCAGTGTAGACACTACATACGCTGATATCGGCATAGGTAAATCACCTCCCCCAGAGGAAACTAGGATTAGGTCCACTTAACTAGGCCACTTTGAGGTGTGGATTTTTCACACCCCTGAGTGACCTAGTTATGCCAGTCTAATTTTCTTGTGTCGAGCAGGCCTTAGCGTCTCAGTGTAAATGTGCTCTTGTGAATTGATGCTGCTCTATTAATGCTGAGCCAGTTTTCACTGGTTGAGTATCTAACACAGTGGCCAGGTGTACACTACAAAGTTTTGTTGGCTTAGCTATGTTGGTCTGGAGTGTGTTTAAAAAACAAACCCTAGCTGGCATAGCTATGCCTGCAAACCCCGAGTGCAGATGCAGCTATGCTGAGAGAATAGTGCTGCTGTTGGAATAGCTGTTGTCATGTGGGGACATGGTGTTACGGTGTCGACAGAAAACTCCTTCTGGCAGCATAAGTCACGTCTACATTAGGGGACTCTGCTTGTATAGCTATACTGCCAAAGCATTTGAAGTGTAAACAAGGCTTTAGTATTTCAATATAACTAATTTTAAGAACTTGATATATAAGCTTAAATTCGGAGTCTGTTGCCAAATATGTAGATTCTTTATAATCTGTTTTCCAAATATTCTTGGCACTTACATAGGATTCATCACATTATTTCCTTTATATAAAATTATAGTAGAATGAGAGACATGGAACTTAACGGGTTGCTCTTCTTGAGCCCTTTTAACATAATACAATTGAAAATTAATGAGTCATTCTCCCAATTATCAGGACTATTTTTGCAATTAGACTGTTGCTTCCGAAATTAGGGCCTCATCCTCTGGAGTGCTGAGTGCTTCCTGCACTTCCCTCCGCTCCTAGTGAAGCGAATGGGAGTTAAGAGTTATTTGACACTGCAGGATCTGGTCCTTCAGATCCACAACAGTAAAAGGACTACATGGATGATTTGCTCTGAGAATGCATTTCTTGGGTCTGAAGGTTTTTCTGCACATAATAGTCACAGTTCTGTGAAAATTGCTTTAACTGCAGGCATGTTGTTGTGGCTTTACTTATCGTATCCCCTCCTAACTAAACACAGCTAATAATAATAATAATAATAATTGTGGAACACTTGCTGCTATCACGTAGTTCACTCTGTGTGTTATATCCCTTTCCCCCTTTCCCTGTCTTGTCTATTTAGACTGTAAGCTCTTTGGGGGCAGGGACCATTTATTACCTTGTGTTTGTACAGTCTCCATCCTTGGTTGGTCCTTAAGCAGTACCATAATAAATGCAATAAGATACTTTGTTAGAATTTTTATTTTAGTAACACAATATTAACATGAATGTAAAATAGAATCCTCATCAGAACTGCAGGGTATCCAGACTTCTGTGACGTGTGATTATTATAAACACTGCTGTATGGCTGCTCCCCATCTTCAAAGGGCTGAACAAACATTGGCCCTTCTTCAGGAATCATCCCTGTTCAGGACAGCCACTTAAAGGCCTGGTTAAAGGAAGATGCAGTGCTTTCCCTGATTAGGGCCATTCATTCTCATGCACCCCTGGGAATTAGATATCATCAGTGTATTAATCAGCATTAATAGTCCTTTAACTTCTCAGTCAAGATGAGAGGTTGAGTGACTGGCCCAAGGGGTTAGAGTTTGTATCAAAGCAGAATATAGAATTAAGGAGTTGTGGCTCACTAGACTTCACAGTACTATAATCATTCTGAGGTCTGTACATCCCTTATTATACGGGCATAATTCCTCTTGACATTAATAAGACTTATGCACACAAACTCCTATATTAAGCGGGGGGAACTTCATAGAACTAAAATTCTTTTGGGGATTCTTTTCTGAGCTGATTCATGGTTTGGTTTTTTTTAACTGGGTAAAACTGAAGGGCCTGGTTCTGCAAACCTTACATGTATAAGTAATCTATTGCAGAATAAGAGTCCATATGTTCCTTGTATAAAAGTTTTGTCCTTCAGATATACAGTTAGGTGTCTTAAAATCTTACCTGTTTTGTTTAGACAAATTCAGTTCCAAATTCTCACTTTAAGGTTTCCTTTGACAGAATGTTTGTCCAGGTGTGCCTGTACTTCTACTGTAAATGTTTGTGGCGCTGTCTGAAATTTGTGGTGAGGAAATTAACGGGACGATGTGAATTACAAAGGATCTGTTACAATATCAAGCCTGGGGCCAGCAGAACTATGAAGATAGGTAAGTGTAAAATACCTGGTATTCCTCACATTTCTGTTCTTTGTCCATAAGTGTGGCCACGACACACGCACAGTGTATGTTGTTTGCCTTGAAAATGAACTGAGATAATTACATTTTTAAATAATTGTTTTCTTAACAGAGACATCACTGAGGGGTTCAAAAAATAAGGTGAGTGAACTTCTCTCTCCCTCTTTCTCCCATATACTTTTCCACTCAGCATTTCACAGCATGCCTCTTTCCAATTTGTAAAATGAAATTTAACAGTAGAGGAAAACATGTTTGTCCCAGGTTGCAGCCCTCGTCACCAGACTGGCGCTGCTGTCTCCTAGTCTTGCTGCAGATTAGCTCAAGGCCAATGCCCACGTCTGTGGTCTGCACACTGGCACTCTCTCTGCTCCTCTCTCAGCTCCCAGAACTGCAGCATCCTCTTTGTGACTCAGCTCTCAGGCTATGCCATAATCTGTGTTTCCACCTTCCAAGGGAGGGGAGGGGGTAACTGTCCAACAGTCCAGCCATTTCTTTAGTGAGGAGAGGGGGATCCGGGCCTGCCCACTACTCTGAGCCCCAGTACAGGGACTCTGTAAATAGCAGCCTCCTGTTGCTCCTCTGTAACCTCTGTCAATGCTGCTATGTTTCCCTGGGCCACTTCCCCATGGCCCCAGCACCTTCTTCACCCTTACCTCAGGGCACTCAGCTGCTCAGGCCCAGCAACCAGCCAGGAGTCCCTCTCACTCCCCCAGTCCCTGCTGGCAGCTGCTCTGTCCAAGGTGCTTAATTCTCTTGTCCCTCCAGGGACACAGTCCTTACTCCCTGGGCTCCAGCAGCACTGACCCTGCATCTCCCTTTTATCCCAGCCTGCCGGGGCCCAGATTGGGTGCTCTTTACAACTACTCTCTGATTGGCTGTGCTTCACACAGCCTCTCTGGGTTTCTCGGAGGACTCACCTCCATTGCTGCTTCTGGGGCAGGGCATGATTAACCCCTTCTATGCCTGTGTGGGGTAGGCACCCCATCACAGTGTTCACTTGTCAAAATTAGCACACTAGTTTTCCCACCTCATAACCTATATAAAGACTGACACACTAGCATAAATAGCAGCCTCTCCTCAGGAGAAGTCTGTGGATAGAGTAGCAGGTGGTTTTGCAAGATAAGGTTGAGTTGTTCAACAAAATTATATTGGGAAACTATTTGTGTTTATACAATGCTTAGTCCATTGTTGGCAGTAATGGAGACAAATAAGAAAAGGGAAAAAGGATGATCTTGTGGTTAAGGCACTGGACTAAGACTTGGGAGTCCTTGGTTCAGTTCCTGATTTTGCCAAAGACTTCTTGTGTGACCAGGGGCAATTCATTGAATCACCCCGTGCCTCAGTTTCCTTATCTGTAAAAATGGGGTTATTACTTTTGTACCTTATGGTGATTGGGGGACATGTAGAAGTACCTGGGCAGTGTGTTTTTTGTCCCTCACTTTCATGAATGTTCATAAAAATATTAAAAACAGCCTCTCAGTCTTTTCTCCTCAAACTGTAAAATTAGAATGCTGTTATTCTAAATACATTGCAGAAGTTAAAGTGAAGAGCATGAAAACATAAAAACTCTATTTTTAAACTATACACTTCTGTCTGGGAAGGGAAATCCAGTGTCATTGGAAAGCATGCTATTTATATCTGCATTACAAAAAGATTTCACAAAATAAACTAAATGGCATCTACTTTATACATGTTACAGTGCCACTAATGGAAATGGAACGTATGGCTCTACATTTAGAAAGTATGGATCTACATTTAGAAAATATGACCTATGAGGAAAGCTTGAAAGAATTAGGCATGTTCAGTCTAGAGAAGAGAAGACTGAGGGGGGTGTAATAAGTCTTCAGATATGTGAAAGGTTGTTATAAAGAAAACCAGTGATAAATTTTTCTCCAAATCCACCAACGGTAGGACAGGAAATAATGGTCTTAGCTTGCAGCAAGGGAGACTTAGATTAGGTGTTAGGAAAAACTTTCTAACTATAAGGATAGTTTTAAGCACAGAAATAGGTTACCTAGGGAGATTGTGGAATCCCCATCCTTGGAGGATTTTAAGAACAGCTTGGATGCTATCAGGGATGGTCTAGGTATTCTTAATCCTGCCTCAGCATGCGGGGCTGGACTAGATGACCTCTTGAAGTTTCTTCCAGACCTACGTTTCTGTGATTCTGTTTTACATATGTGCAAGTGACAAATGAGGTTGCCAGAGCAGATTCTCAAAAGATTCAATCCATTTTGAACTTCTCTGAGTTCTTGCTAGATTTTGATCATTTGATGATTCAGAAGTTCTTGCCTATTAATTCCCTCCAGAGATTGTGCATCTCTAATCTTTGTAGTGGGATCACTTGGAATACATGAAAAAAAAATTCTTGCTTTATTGCTATATGCCCAGAGTGTGTCAGTTACACAACACTCCAGTATACTATGTACTTTGGTACTTTTATACCAAATGGAGGCCAGAAATGCAGATATATTTTCTGAGTTAGTGGTCTCAGTCTAGTTCCTATTAGACAAAAGTCCACAATACAAAACATCTTCACAGTTGGCAACCACCATAGAGATGTACAGGATTGAGTGAGCCTGGGAAAGTAATCTGGCTCCTCACTAGGAGGGGGGATGATCAGGATCAAGGTGAGGGATTAAACACATTGGAAGGGCTGCCCAGGGTGTATTTGTTCTGTGTGCAGATAGAAATTTGGATTTCCCAGGCTGTCAATCTAGAAGTCCTCATGTGCACAACATTCCACCACAATGAGTATCCACTAAATGTCATCATATAGTAGTTAATTTATGTTAAAACATATTTCCAGCTGCTGCAAACTTCAGTAAGTGTTCATCCAGATGCCATTGAAAAAACTATAGATGACATCATGGAACTGAAAAAGATTAATCCAGATATAAATCCACAGTAAGTTTCTATTTCTTTATCAGAAAATTTGGAACTGTTGCTGTCTTTACTGTCTGTCTCTATGGAGAATCAGGCCTTCATGCTTAGCTTTATTTCTCAGTGTGAATCTGCTTTGTGCTTCTTGTCCAAATAACGCTACTGAAAAATAAGTAATCTCTTATGGTGCCTATAATTGGCAACAGTCCTGTGCCTCTTTACTTGGTGGTTTTCTGAATCTTGCTGTCTTTTATAAACTGATATACAAACTATATAGTGGTCACTTCCCCCTGGGATGAAATGCAGCTGTGGTTGGTGTTCATGGCAATAAAAATCGTGGCTTTTTAGCAATGCACAGCAACATTACATAGCAGTTTAGTGCAGGGAAGAAAGAAGCATACCATAAGCAATTCAAACAATATTCTGATTTCTAACTAAAATTCTCCTTTAACTTGCCCAAGTTGGAATTTTGACCGGGGCAACATGATTAACACTCTTATTTTTTTCTTTTTATTTAAATGCCACAAGATGTCATTGACCAAAAGTGGTCAGGACTTTGGTTTTATTTCTCATGCAAAAGATGGTATTTCAAAAAGGAGTAATGATTTTCGGGTTACCTCGATTTTCTCGGTGTCCAATTTATGACACCCTACAGGGGCTTGATTTTGAAGAAAGTGACAAACACCTTCTGAAAATTGGATCCCTGTAAGGTTTCTTTTCTTCAAACCAAAAATTGGATGCTTCCTGGAAGAGATACTGTAGTTAACCACAGGTGAATGGACTAGATCAGGAAGCCCTGGGTGAAATAATGTGGTCTGTGTAATGCGGGTCATCTGTATAACTCAGATGTAACCTGCAGGTTATGCAGACTGGAGCATCACAATGGTCCCTTCTGATTTTAAAAATCTGTGAAGGTGACTCAAATTGAGTGACCCAAAAATCACTAGCCGCCTTTGAAAAATGTTGGCCAACACATTCAACAGCAGAATAGCCCTGAGTTCTTGCCTGGGACTTGGTAAAGTAAGAACTCGGAGGGAAGAATGCCATCATGTTCATCACATTATAGGTTCAAATCCTGTTAGTGATAATGGCAATAATTAGGGCAACATTAAAATATGGCTTCACCAATTGCTGGGGAAGTGGGGGTTGAGCTCTGGAGCTTAATTTGAGAGAGAAAATTGGCTTGGGTATTAACACTGTCCATATGGACTGATTACTGGCTAAAAGACCATAAACAAAGGTTAAAGGTAAATGTCAATGAATCCATCTGAAACAAGATGCCTAGTAGGGACTGATTGGTATTGGGTCCAGTGTTGTTTAACATCTTTATCAATGATCTAGAAGGGGTAGTAAACGGAACATTGATTAAAATTCACAGTGTCAAACTGAGAATTGTTGAAGAGAAGGATTAATATAAATAGATACGAGAGATTGCATTGTGATGTAGTGTGGTTTAAAGAATAGGGCTGGGACTCAGGAGGCTTGGTTTATATTCCCAGACATGGCACTGACCTGCTGCTTTATCCTGGGCAAATCACTTAATTTCAATGTGCCTGTCTTTGGCCTCCACGTCTTTGTCTGTCTTGTCTGTTTGGGGACTCTCTCACTATGTGTTTGTACAGTGCTTAGCACAATGGGGCCCCAGGCTCTAGGCACTACAGTAATAATAATAATTGTGATATGATGGCATGTTCCAGACTAGGGAGGCAATAGCCCCTTTCCCACTCAAATTCGTCTCTCACCCCTCATATTTCAGCTTTCCCCAGGCCTTACACTCCCTCCAATCTGGGCAGCAACATCAACCATGGGGAACAGGACCTTCTGGTCCATACTTTCAACCAGGGACCTGAGGGACATTACAGTCCTGATCTCCCCTTCACTTCTGGGAACATCTGATTGGGAATATTCCCACTCCCAATGGTCTTAAACCCCAGGGATCTTAGTTAAAACAAAGTTCATAAAAAAGAGGTGAGAGAAAAGCATATCCAATAAACAGTGATCAGTGTAAAATTCTCTCTCTCCTAATAGTGAGTTGTAGTTTACAGCTCTTGCAGTGACAGCACAGTGATTTCAGCAGGTATTTACTTCACACCTTAGGGTTCAGTTGTTTGTGTTGTATGAAATAAGGATCTTTCTCTCTCTTCCTGTCAGCAATTCAGTGTCTTGGTAGCTTCCCCACTGAGTAAGTGTTCTACCCTCTATGTGTACCCTCCATGCTCCTCAGCCCTGCCAGTTATAGCCTTCACACTGTTTCAAATAGGCAGGTGTGAGCTTGCATTAATATATTATCTGTGGAGTCCTAGCTCATATCTGTGGAGTCACCCCAATGTTTGCACAGATGTTGTGTGTTGGTCAGTGCTTTAATCTGTTCTCAAAACTGCTAAGCATGTTCCAGTTTTGTTCAGTGCTATATGCATCTCTGCTTCCCATAGTAAACAGGCACTTGTATGCCTTTCGAGCGTTCCCATATCCATTTTGAAAGCTCCTTTCTACTGTACGGTTACCTGCCTTTCTCCCCACCTCTCCCTTTCTTTCACTCTCATTCACACATAAGACTGGCCATACTGGGTCAGACCAAAGGTCCATCTAGCCCAGTATCCTGTATCCCGACAGTGGCCAATACCAGGTGCCCCAGAGGGAATGAACAGAACAGGTAATCATCAAGTGATCCATCCCCTGTCGCTCATTCCCAGCTTCTGGCAAACAGAGGCTAGAGACCCCATCCCTGCCCATTCTGGCTAACAGCCGTTGATGGACCTATCCTCCAGGCACTTACCTAGTTCTTTTTTGAACCCTGTTATACTTGGCCTTCACAACAACTCCTGGCAAAAAGTTCCACATACTGACTCTGTGTTGTGTGAAGAAATACTTCCTTTTGTTTAAACCTGCTGCTTATTAATATCATTTGTTGACCCCTAGTTCTTGTGTTATGAAAAGGATTAAATAACACTTCCTTACTTACTTTCTCCTCACCAATCATGATTTTATAGGCCTCTATCGTATCCCCCCCTTAGTCATCTCTTTTCCAAGCTGAAAAGTCCCAGTCTTATTAATCTCTCCTCATATGAAAGCTGTTCCATACCCCTAATCATTTTTGTTGCCCTTTTCTGAATCTTTTTCAATTCCAATACATCTTTTTTTTAGATGGGGTTCAGTAACTTCATCTGTAGCAAAAATGATGTATTGATGGATGCTATCTCATTTGCCACACCTTCTGTCTGTGCCTGGTGAGAGCACACCTCAGGTATTGTGCCGTGCTCAGAACACCTCAGTATCAGAAAGACCTTGATAGGTTGGAGTAAATTCAGAGGAGCAAAATGGTAAAGGGTCAGACAAGACTGACTAAATACTACAGGAAAGATAGGTATGGATTGATTAACTGCTGATATGATAGCCAGGCCAATTCAGGCATTTCACTTTTCTCACGGGCTAAGCAAGGTGAGGCCTTTTTGTTATTTTGATAGGCTAGCTCGGTTGGAAATGGTGTTTGGTGGCAAAGACGCAACATGATGTTGTGGGCTCTGCCTTCTTGCAGACGAGATGTACAAAGTCAAGGTCCAGATGAGCAGTGATCAATCAAACCAGAGCTTCAGGGCTCCATCCTATAAAGCACTGAGCACTTTGGTCCCCATCTAGAAAAGCATTTAAGCACATTTTTAACTTTCCCCAGGGCTACTCACATGCTTAACTTGAAGCATATGCTTAAGAGATTTCCTGGATTTGGCAAAAACAATGAGGAGTCCTTGTGGCACCTTAGAGACTAACAAATTTATTTGGGCATAAGCTTTTGTGGGCTAAAACCCACTTCATCAGATGCATGGAGTGGAAAATACAGTAGGCAGGTATAAATACACAGCACATGAAAAGATGGGAGTTGCCTTACCAAGTGGGGGGGTCAGTGCTAACGAGCCAATTCAGTTAAGGTGGAAGTGGCCTATTCTCAACAGTTGGCAAGAAGGGGTGAATACCAAGGGAGGAAAAATCACTTTTGTAGTGCTAATGAGGCCAGTGCAATCAAGGTGGCCCATTTCAAACACTTGACAAGAAGGTGTGAGTATCAGCAGAGGGAAATTAGTTTTTGTAGTGACCCATCCACTCCCAGTCTTTATTCAAGCCTAATTTGATGGTGTCCAGTTTGCAAATTAATTCCAGTTCTTCAGTTTCTCGTTGGAGTCTGTTTCTGAAGTTTTTTTGTTGAAGAATTGCCACTTTTAAGTCTGTTATTGAGTGTCCAGGGAGATTGAAGTGTTCTCCTACTGGTTTTTGAATGTTATAATTCTTGATGTCTGATTTGTGTCCATTTATTCTTTTGCGTAGAGACTGTCTGGTTTGGCCAATGTACATGGCAGAGGGGCATTGCTGGCACATGATGGCATATATCAGATTGGTAGATGTGCAGTTGAACAAGCCCCTGATGGTCTGGCTGATGTGGTTAGGTCCTATGATGGTGTCTCTTGGATAGATATGCGGACAGAGTTGGCAACGGGGTTTGTTGAAGGGATTGGTTCCTGGGTTAGTGTTTTTGTTGTATGATGTTTAGTTGCTGGTGAGTATTTGCTTCAGGTTGGGGGGCTGTCTGTAAGCGAGGATGGCCTGTCTCCCCAGGTCTGTGAGAGTGAGAGATCGTCCTTCAGGATAGGTTGTAGATCCTTGATGATGCGCTGGAGAGGTTTTAGTTGGGGGCTGCAGGTGATGGCTAGTGACGTTCTGTTACTTTCTTTGTTGGGCCTGTCCTGTAGGAGGTGACTTCTGGGTACCCTTCTGGCTCTGTCAATCTGTTTCTTCACCTCACCAGGTGGGTATTGTAGTTTTAAGAACGCTTGATATAGATCCTGTAGGTGTTTGTCTCTGTCTGAGCGATTGGAGCAAATGCCGGTTGTATCTTAGAGCTTGGCTTTAGACAGTGGATCGTGTGATGTGGTCTGGATGAAAGCTGGATATGCTCCACACTTTGCAGGTCTGAGCCATTAGTGAACATAATTTTTCTAGCCCTTGATTAAATATCTCCTCTGAAAGAAAACTTCTCCAACAGCATGCATATTTTATAGAGGAGTGTGTGAGTATGTATATACAGCTACTGTGTGTGTCTGTGTCTGTGTCTGTGTTAAGGTTGCCAAATGCTTTCCGTTATAAGACCTTTTTTTTTAGTTGCTTATAAATTTTGTCAAATTTTAACCATTTGGGCTGAAAATTTACATGCCAGGTATATACCTCGGGCTGAATTTTGTTGGGGAAATTTCAGGAAAAATTGTTGAGCCATTTCTTCGAATTAGATGAGGAAAATATTGTTCTGTCCATGTTAAAAAAAATAATCTAAAAACTGTGTCACTGAGACGCTCTAGTGCCCCAATGCTTTGGAGCAAGGACTTATAATTTGGTAGTGGAGGGAGGGGACTTGTCCTAGCACTGGAGAGAGATGCCTTTTACCATCTCTGTAAAAATTGGTTCAAATTTGGCCAAGTTTGCACATCTTAAAATCTGTTTGCACATTTACTCAGTAGAGACTTGGAATCTTTGGAAAACTTTGCCACCAAATTCTAACATCTCTGCTGGATGTGCTCCGTCCCAGGGCTGCAGAGGCCCCCAGGAGCCGGCAAACAGGGCTGCTAACAGGGAAGTTTAAGTGGGAGTTTACAGGGGGAGGTGAAAGGGGAGGCGGGAGGGCGCGGTGGTCGGTGTGCTCTGTTTCCCAAGAAGCGGTGGGCTGGGACCACGGCGGCCATGAGCCAAGCTGCGGGGGACACAATGCAGATGATTGCATGTTGCAGCTGCGGTATGTACATGATACTAGCCGGGGCGTCTGACCAGAGGTATGTCTGCATGAAATGTTGCCTAATTGACCTGTTAGAGGAAAAGGTTCAGGGGTTGGAGATGCAGGTAGAGACCCTGGTGGAGTTTAGAAGGGGATTCGAGCAGCTGATGGAGCAAAGGCCGGGAGTGGCAGAAGGGGAATGCTCGGGGGTGCAGGTAGAAGTAGGGGCTATGGTCTGTGAGGGGGCAATGTCGGGGGGAGAACAGGAGCAGTGGAAGCATGTGACCATAAGAAGCAGGCCAAGGAAAAGGAGGGCTAGTGAGGGGGAAATAGAACTCAGGAACAGGTTTGGGTGTTTGGATAACGAGGCGGGAACGCAGCAGGTGGTAACTGATGGTGGGAGGCAGAGGAAGAAAAGAAGGGCAGCTAGTCCAATAGAAAGAGGGGAGGAGTTGATGGAGACAGCATCAATACTCGGCCCCAGGAGGATACAGGATGGCACTAGGGGGACTATAAGGGAAAATAGAGACAGACAGGAGTTACGACTGCAGGGAACAGGGGATAGATTGGTAGATCGCACTGTCACCAGGCAAAGGCAGGTTTATGTGATTGGAGACTCCTTACTGAGGAGGTTAGACAGGCCTGTGACCAGGGCGGACCCAGAAAACAGAAGGGTGTGCTGTCTGCCGGGCGCTAAGATACGGGATGTGGACCTGTGGTTGAAAAGGATCCTAGAAGGAGCAGGTAAGAACCCCTTGATCGTCCTTCACGTAGGAACGAATGACACGGCTAGGTTCTCACTAGAGAGAATCAAGGGAGATTATGCCAGGCTGGGGAAGACGCTTAAGGAAGTTGAGGCTCAGATTATCTTCAGTGGGATTCTGCCTGTTCCTAGAGAAGGACAGCAAAGGGCTGACAGAATTGTGAGGATAAATAGCTGGCTAAGGGAGTGGTGCTATAAGGAGGGCTTTGGGATGTATGGCCACTGGGAGGCTTTCGGGGACAGACAGCTGTTCTCACGGGATGTACTTCACCTGAGTAGGGAAGGAAATAGACTTCTGGGAGGGAGACTGGCTCATCTCATCAAAAGGGCTTTAAACTAGGAACTTGGGGGAGACGGTTGGGAGATGTCCAGTTGATCTCCACGCCAGATTCCAACACTGAAAAGGAGGGTGAAGAGATAAGCACAGATATAGGTAGGGGTAGGGGATTGGACATGAGAAGGAGGGGGCGGTTGGACAGTACGGGGTCCGTACCAAATTGCATAACTAATGGGAGAAAGGATAGACAGCATACGGTAAGATGTTTATACACCAATGCGAGAAGCCTAGGTAACAAAATGGAGGAATTGGAGCTCCTGGTCCAAAAAATGAAACCGGATATCATAGGAATAACCGAAACGTGGTGGAACGGTAGTCATGACTGGAGTACAGATATGGAAGGGTATGTGCTGTTTAGGAATGACCGGAAGAAAGGTAAAGGTGGGGGAGTGGCATTGTATGTCAATAATGAGGTTAAATGTAAAGAAATAATAAGTGACGGAATGGATAAGACGGAGTCTGTCTGGGCAATAATTACACTGGGTAAAAGAACTACTAGAGCCTCCCCTGAGATACTGCTTGGGGTGTGCTATAGACCGCCGGGATCTAGCCTGGATGCGGACAGAGAACTATTTAATGTTTTTAGGGAAGTAAAAACTAATAAGAACTGTGTAATCATGGGGGACTTTAACTTCCCAGATATAGACTGGGGAACAAATGCTAGTAACAATAATAGGGCTCAGATGTTCCTAGACGTGCTAGCAGATGAATTCCTTCATCAAGTAGTAACTGAACCGACGAGGGGGGATGCAATTTTAGATTTGGTGCTGGTGAGTAGTGAGGACCTCGTTGAGGAAATGGTTGTAGGGGACAACCTTGGCTCGAGTGACCATGAGCTAATTCGGTTTAAACTAAATGGAAGGATTAACAGAAATAAAACTGTGACTAAGGTTTACGATTTCAAAAAGGCCAACTTTTAATAAATTAAGGCGACTACTTAGGGAAGTGCATTGGGCTAACATACTTAGGGATCTAAAGGCAGATGACGCCTGGGATTATTTCAAGTTGAAGTTGCACGAGCTGTCCGAGGCCTGTATCCCGAGAAAGGGAAAACGGTTAGTGGGCAGGAGATTTAGACCTAGCTGGATGAGCGGGCGTCTCAAAGGGGCGATTAAGAAAAAGCAGAAAGCGTACAAAGAATGGAAGAGGGGAGGGATCAGCAAGGAAACCTACCTTATTGAGGTCAGAGCATGTAGGGATGCGGTGAGAAAGGGCAAAAGCCGTGTAGAGTTGGACCTTGCGAGGGGAATTAAATCCAATAGTAAGAGGTTTTATAGCCATATAAATAGGAAGAAAACAAAGAAAGAGGAAGTGGGACCGCTGAAGAATGTAGATGGAGTGGAGATTAAGGATAATCTAGGCATGGCACAATATCTAAATGAATATTTTGCGTCGGTCTTTAATAAGGCTAATGAAGGGCTTAGAAATAGAGTGAGCAGGACAGAGGGGAATAAAGGAGGGGGGATTGACATTACAGCATCAGAGGTGGAAGCCAAACTTGACCAGCTAAACGGGACTAAATCGGGCGGACCGGATGATCTTCATCCTAGAATATTGAAGGAACTGGCACGAGAAATTGCAAGCCCCTTAACGATAATTTTTAATGAATCTGTAAACTCGGGGGTGGTACCGTTGGACTGGAAAATAGCTAATGTGGTTCCTATTTTCAAGAAGGGGGAAAAAAGTGACCCGGGTAACTACAGGCCTGTTAGTTTAACATCTGTAGTATGCAAGGTCTTGGAAAAAATTTTGAAGGAGAAAGTAGTTAAGGACCTTGAGGCGAATGGCAATTTGGACAAATTACAACATGGGTTTACGAAAGGCAGATCGTGCCAAACCAACCTGATCTCCTTCTTTGAGAAAGTAACAGACCTTCTAGATAAAGGAAATGCGGTGGATCTAATATACCTCGATTTTAGTAAAGCGTTTGATACTGTGCCGCATGAGGAATTATTGGTTAAATTGGAAAAAATGGGGATCGATATGAAAATCCAGAGGTGGATAAAGAACTGGTTAAAGGGGAGACTGCAGCGGGTAGTACTGAAAGGTGAACTGTCAGGTTGGAAGGAGGTCACCAGTGGGGTTCCTCAAGGTTCGGTTTTGGGTCCGATTTTATTTAATCTATTCATTACTGACCTCGGAACCGAATGTAGGAGTGGGCTGATAAAGTTTGCGGATGACACAAAGTTGGGAGGTATTGCCAATTCGGAGAAGGATCGGGATATTCTGCAGGGAGACTTGGATGACCTTGTGAATTGGAGTAATAATAATAGGATGAGATTTAATAGTGAGAAGTGTAAGGTGATGCATTTAGGGATGACTAACAAGAATTTTAGTTATAAGCTGGGGACGCATAGGTTGGAAGTAACGGAGGAGGAGAAGGACCTCGGAGTCCTGGTTGATCACAGGATGACTATGAGTCGGCAATGTGACGTGGCTGTGAAAAAAGCTAATGCGATCTTGGGATGCGTTAGGCGAGGTATTTCTAGTAGGGACAAGGAGGTGCTGCTTCCGTTATACAAGGCGCTGGTGAGACCTCATTTGGAGTACTGTGTGCAGTTCTGGTCTCCTATGTTTAAAAAGGACGAACTCAAACTGGAACGGGTACAGAGAAGGGCCACTAGGATGATCCGAGGAATGGAAAACCTTTCCTATGAAAGGAGACTTGAGGAGCTCGGTTTGTTTAGCCTAACCAAAAGAAGGCTGAGGGGGGATATGATTGCTCTCTTTAAATATATCAAAGGGATAAATACCAAGGAGGGAGAGGAATTATTTCAGCTCAGTACTAATGTGGACACGAGAACGAATGGATATAAACTGGCCGTGGGGAAGTTTAGGCTTGAAATTAGACGAAGGTTTCTAACCGTCAGAGGGGTGAAATTTTGGAACAGCCTTCCGAGGGAAACGGTGGGGGCGAAAGACCTCCCTGGCTTCAAGATTAGGCTAGATAAGTTCATGGAGGGAATGGTTTGATGGGATAACGTGATTTTAGTCAATTAGGCAATAACGTGCCATCGCTGGTAAAATGAGGGTCCGGCTGGAGATTCTTGCCTGTATGCTCGGGGTTCTACTGATCGCCATATTTGGGGTCGGGAAGGAATTTTCCTCCAGGGTAGATTGGCAGAGGCCCTGGAGGTTTTTCGCCTTCCTCCGCAGAATAGGGCAGGGGTCGCAAGCTGGAGGATTCTCTGCGACTTGAAGTCTTTAAATCACGATCTGGAGACTTCAACAGCTGAGTTAAGGGAAAGTGGGTGGGTCAGCTTTTGTGGCCTGCATCATGCGGGAGGTCAGACTAGATGACCACAATGGTCCCTTCTGACCTTAAAATCTATGAGTCTATGAGGTGAATGGGACTTTCCCTGCAAATGCTGTTCCTACTAGCCAGGGGTTACTGGTGCCAAAAAAAGGAACTTAAGAGTAGAAAGATTCCTGGTTCTTTCCTCTCAGTGCTCCCCCTGCTGTTACCCTAGCAGCAAGGATGAGAAAGAGGAAAGCTGATTGGAATGCAAAGGTGTGAGGCGCTAGCCCTGGGGGGGGTCAGGGAATGGAGAGATGAGAGGGAAGACTGGGACAAGGGGCTGAGGGATGGAGAGGAGACTTTGTATATACGGTGGTGGATTCTCATCACTGGCCATTTTAAAATCAAGATTGGAATTTTTTTTAAAGGTATGCTCTAGTTCAAACACAAATTATTTTGGGGCAGTTCTATGGCCTGTGTTATACCAGAGTTCAGACTAGATAATCATAATGGTCCCTTCTGACCTTGGAATCTATCCATACATCTATCTATGTATAGATAGATATAGTGTGTGTATACTACAGACAAATGTAAAAAGTGTGTGTCCATAAGATTGTATAAATATATTTTTTTTAAAATAAACGTAATTCTAATTGGAATAATTACTTGTTGTCTATCTAAATTAGCCTTGCAGTTTCAGCTGCCAATGGTATTCCTAGTTCCCTGCTCTAAACTGCGATGTGTCATTGCTGTAGTTAAGCCCAGTTATGGCAGCATTTTAGCAGTGAGGTGAAAGCATTCATATGTAGTTTACTAAAGCACGTTTTCATTCTTTGGAATGAAAGGTACTATAAAAATGAAAGGTATAAAAAGTGAAGCATGTAAACACCAGAGGAGGAGGAGAATTGTTTAGGATAGATCAAGAGTGTGTAACTAGGAGTCATAGTATGAAACTGAGGTAAGGAAAAATATCCTAATGGATTTCTGTTACACTCAGTGGAATAGTCTTCAAAGATAAGAAGTGGAAGTTTTTATGTTCAAGTCATTTAATAGTACAGTAGATTAAACGAAGTACTGAACAGGACAATCTTGCATTTTTAGAGAGATGGGGATTTTAATTTAGTTGGGAATTGGTCCTGCTTTGAGCAGGGGGTTGGACTAGATGACCACCTGAGGTCCCTTCCAACCCTGATATTCTATGATTCTATGGGCAAGATAACCTAATAGATATTTATCATCTCTGATATCTTTGATTTAGTGGCATGCAAACAGCATTGAAATTAAGCTGATTGTGCTTTCCTTACTCATGTTAGGGATTATATTAATTTGAGATTTTATGGAAATGTTTTTTTTAAATACCTGCCTAAATATTCATAACATGTTTCCATATGAGATGCGAAAGATATTGGTATTCAATAACATTCAGTATATAATTGCATTTAATAATATGCTGTAGACAGTCCAACCTAACACTTGAATAAATTGCAGTAATTTAAAGCATTGGAAGCCTAGTGACTTTTAAATTGTGCATAAAAATCTAAAATGTTTTGACTTACAATACAGAGTGAAAACAGAACCATTATAGCAGTTCTCAGCATGTGAGGCAAAAAATGACAACCCAAGGGCAGATCCCATAAAGGCTGCATAAGACACATTAGTTCAGGTTTTTTGATGTATTGTGTGGGCTTTTGTGACATGGAAACAAAGCGTAGTTTTAGTGATTAATTCAATATGAATTTTTTAGTTCATCGCCGATCTCGGAGCCTTTTTTTTGAGAAGCTGTGATTTACATGAAGGGAAAGATTTGATGCAGTCCTTTTAGCAGGCATCCACATGGCTCCTGTATACAGTCAGAATGGGATGTTAACAAATGTGAGAGATTTCACTGCTGTTCTGGAGGGAGAGGGGGATGTGGAATTAATTTACAAAGAAAGTCCAAATACTAAAGAAAGCTAGTAAATGGCAAAATTGTGCAGTGTACAAGATCTCTTTAAATAGGGTGACTATCCGTCCCGTTTTTAAAGGGACAGTCCTGTTTTTTGGGACTTTTTCTTATATAGGCACCTATTACTCCCCACCCCTTGTACTGTTTTTTTCACAGTTGCTATCTGGTAACCCTATCTTTAAATGTAGTTTTTCTGGTGAGAAGAATTGACCCCATTAAAATTCTTCCTCCATAATTAAACTTATTAAAGCTTTTGATTCGTTGAGGATATTCATATAAATTAAGTGGCTGTGTACAGTATAGTACCCTACCTCACTGTTTGACTTCTTTTTGCTTAGGTTAGGAGTATCTCTTCAGGCCTGTCTCCTACAGATTGTAGGGTACAGAAATCTGATTGCAGAGGTTGAAAAGCTGCGCAGAGAGCCATATGATTCAGAGAATCCCCAACATGAAGAGATGCTTCTAAAGGTGAGTGCTGAAATCACTTTGACATAGAACACTTGATTCCTGGTGATTCCACATGCTCTATTTGTAAAAGCGTCATACGCAGTTTACACAGGTGGTACTTAACTTCCTCCATGCTCTCTTAAAATGGCATATTTCAGCAGTATTCATCAACACAGGTTGTAAATTGCTAGGCATGCAGCTACCCTGCACTTATTTATGAACATATCATAGATTTACAGGCTCTGTGCCATGCCCCAGCCTTTAAACAGTCAGACCTTCAGGGGCTCACACTTTCCAGAAGGATTGGCCACATGGCCTCAACGCCTCCGAGACTGGCCTTCGGGATCCAACAATCCCTGTTTCTTGGCATGAGCTAATAACTGTGAATCCAGTTGAGGTAGACTCCTGTTCAGAGACTTTCCACTCCCTTTGGGGATCAGTGCACATCAGTAAGTAAACCAGCAACAACAGGAAATCTTTTCCAAAGCAGGGTAGGTTTCAATAGTCAACTGGAATACGGTGTTGGGAAGTCCTTAGGTTAGCACAGAGAACCAAAGGTTAAGACAGAATTCATATTGGCTAAAGCCAGGGCTTCATTAGGCCAGCTTGTTCTGGAATCCATCTTAGCACTCTCACACTGTCCCTTTGTCTCTCAGTCCTAAGTGAAAGCGCCTGTACAGGTCTGTCTCATCTTACGCTGGGGTTACGTTCCGCGGTCAGCGCGTAAAGCAAAAACCGCGTATAGTCAAAATTACATTGAGTGTAATGGCGGGCTGAATCGCCCACACTACAGGAACAGTATTTAAATTGTTATTTTTCTCTTTTTTTGTTGTTGCCGACCGCATAAAGCTGAATTCACGCAAGTTAAATGCACGTAAGATGCGACAGACCTGTATGTCTGAGAAACCTGTACTTTTCACAGGCCCCTGACACCTTCACTCCATTGTTCTCTGGCTAGGGATTTGAGCTCTGCTTCCCTTCAGAAAGGTGGAGGAAAGGAAGTAATTTGCCCTATGAATTAATCTTCGGTCATGGCGGTTTACTGTAGAAACTTCCATTCAAATATGTTGATTCCAGCCAGCTCTTGATGGTGAATTCATACCACCTCAGACATCTACATGATCCAAGCACCTTATGCCTTTCTTCTTGTCAGGCTGTCATGCTGTGACTCAGGAGCGTGAGTGCCAATCTCAGGGCAGACTGTTACCAACCAGGTCACAAACCCCAAGCTGATTGTGGGTTCTGTAATTAGATTTCACCAACAAATCATCAAGTATAAACTCCTGAGGCACTATAACAGCTTTAACATGGAGTCACAAACTGTCATCCTGGGTACTCCAATCTGTCTTGCCACCCAGGTAAGCTTTCCTTTGTGACAGAGATGGTACCTTACATCATGAATCACAGCAACATTCAGGCTACTTCCGGTCCCAAAGGACCTTTCACCAGGTCAAATGCACCTTAGATCTCACACCAAAGACAACGCTTGTCGCCAGTCCTATAATAAACTATGTACAGATTTAATAAAAAGAAAAGGAAATAAGAGAGTTACTTACAAGGTTAAAGCTGATAAACATACATAGATAAATGAGTTCCAATCGTAAGTTTCAAAAAAGTAATAGAAACTTCTATAATAAGCAAGCTCTATATGTGCTTTAGGGCTAATCCAGGGTGAGCACTAGGGATCTTTTGCTTATGCCTAGTAATCCTTGCTCCCTAGAGTCCGAGCAGCATAAACATACAGTTCCTCCTTGTTAGAGGTTTTTATTCCTTTCCCCCCACCCCCCTTCTGCTCTGAGTGGCAAACTCAGTTGATGGGAGGAATCCACTTGCAAAACCCATCTTCATGGGGGAGGGGGAGTAAACAACAAAGTCTTTTGTCCTCTTTAATGTTCCATTGTAACCCTTCTGGTGTCAATGGACCTTCCTCCTTGGGCAGGACATAACACCTTCTGTTGGAGACCAGCATTTCATACTACAATAGAACCTCAGAGTTATGAACACTTCAGAGATGGAGGTTGTTTGTAACTCTGAAATGTTCATAATTCTGAACAAAACATTATGGTTGTTCTTTCAAAAGTCCACAACTGAACATTGACTTAATATAGTTTTGAAACTTTTCTATGCAGAAGAAAAATGCTGCTTTTAACCATCTTTAATTTAAATGAAACAAGCACAAACAGTTACCTTACATGGTGGTAAAAAAAATTTAAACTTTCCCTTTATTTTTATTTTTGGTAGTTTAACACAGTACTGTGCTGTACAGTATTTGCTTTTTATTGTGTACTTCTGCTTCCAAATGAGGTGTGTAGTTCACCAGTCAGTTCATAACTCTGATGTTCGTAACTCTGAGGTTCTACTGTAGTTAATCAAAAACAACAAGGAGTCTGGTGGCACCTAAAAGACTAACAGATACTGTAGTTAATGTCTCTCTCCTCGTCTGGTGAGCTACACAGTTGAAGAGGCTTACAGTGCAAACGCTTAAATATTACTTTACAATGTGGGATACAGATGTTATAAGTGAGATTAATGCATGCAGCAACTCACAAGCATTCAGTAAAGTCTAAACACATACTTGTAATTCTCACACCTATTTTAACAGTACTAACACACAGGTGAGCCAGACTGATTTCAGCTGTGTATTTGTCAGTATTCAATGGAGGCCTGGGGACCTTGGCATGGCCTGGCACTAGGTCTGCCAGTGTCACACCTTTGTTCTAGGAGAAGCATTTTAACCCCTCTACTCCCAGTGGGTAAGAATGCAAAGTCTGATGGGGGAGACATGTTCACAAAAATCACGCCAAAAATTCCCACTTTTGTCACCAACACAAAGCCTAGAAATGTGTTCTGCCATTTGGACGAGCCCACAGATGTCTATCACTTACCTGACTGACAATCCCACGCTCTTGCTGCCTTTGGCAATAGAACTGAGCTGTCATTTTTGTAGTGAAGGACTGTCTGAATATTTCCTTCAAGAAAAGAACCAAGTTTATTTTCTCCAGCATTAGGCAAAGTAAATTCTCTTGTTTTTGAATGTGTTGACTTCTTACACCAGAAGCAGACCTCCAGCTATGATTATTTCAAAATCAGGTGTGTGGGGGTGGAGGTGGGGGTTGAATATATATATAAAAGCTCGTATATAATAATATACAATTAAAGTAATATTGCAGTCAGTCAGCTCTGGTTTCCAGGTTACATAGAGTCAAAGCTGACTAGTCTAGTGAGTTTTCAGTGCTGCTCTTCAGAATCATTGTTGGCAGCAGTGAAACTGATAGGAATCAGATCAGAATCACTGTGCAATTCTTTGGGGACAGCCCTGTGCTTAAGCAGAAGCAGGCACTCGCCTTATTCACTAAAGAACAGGGCTCAAAAACAGAAGCTATGGGATGGGATAGGGCAGGGGAGACCCCTTCTTTGTAGCAGTCAGAGCTGAAGAAGGGGTAGAGTAATGGGGAAAGTATCTATTGCCATAATGATTCAGCCCAATGTTTCATGTAGTCCAGTATCCTATCTCCGACAATGGCCAGGACCAGATGCTGAAGCTGGTACAAGAAGCTCTGCAATAAGTGGTGAGGGGATAACCTGCCCCCAAGGAAAATTTTCCTCCTAACACACCTATCTCACCCAGCAAATTCCTGAAATAGAGCTCTTCTCATCATGAATAAACTTGAACAGTCTTTGAAAAACAAACATTTGATTGTTTTATTAAAAGTTATAATTGGTATCTCTGAATAGCACCATCATCATCTGCAGCATCATTTGTAACTTTGCAGAATGATAGCCTAGGGTGAGTCATTTCAAGGAGTCACTTGGGAGTCATTGAAATCCATGGGAGGTAAGTGCCTAAGTGCTTTAGAAAATCCCAGTAAGCACTTATCTGCATCTTTAATTCCCTAAATAATTTTAAAAACCTGGCCACCCCCAAGTGCCTGAATCTCTTTGGGATGTAGGCTCCTAAATCATATAGGTGCTTAAAAAAAATTTCTCCTAAATTAGAACTAAAGCCAGATAGAAACTGATGATAATAAGAAAAACATTTGTGCAAATTTCATTTTAAACAGTAAAGTTCTTCCTGTTTTTAAAATAAGGACATTGATGTCCATTCTCCACTATTTGCCTCCCATACCATTTATCAAGCATCAGTTTACAGCATGCTTTCAACATAAGAGTTAGTGAATACCAAATAGCGGTCTGTCTGGGACTTCGATTTGTTTTCAGTTCACATCAGGGAAGATTAGGTTGATTCCTCCTCATTGTTTCTAGACATTCTGATTAAATGATCTCGCCAGTGGGAAATTCTCCAAGTTCTTAATGGTTATTATTTATTCATGTTACCAGAAGGACATTTTGTGAGATAAAGTAAAGATTTATCCAGTGTGATTGAACTAGCGAAGAATAATATTGATGCATTGAATACAGTTTCTGGCTGTGTAAGCAAGAATTCGGAAATGTGCTTAAAATATTTCATGCTGTTGCATACCATGATAAAACAGGAAATGTTAATAAAGATAAAGCTTAATTTTTTAAAAGTTGAACAAATGGTTTTATAAAGTTTTAAAAATTAAAATGCATTTTGAATTCTAGAATGTGAAGTTTCTGTAATATTATAAATTATGAGTTCTGGAATTTCATTTCCCCCCCTAGTATTTAATGATTTTTTGCACTTCAAGAATGCTTTTTCATACGAGTGCTCCTTGAGACATTGGTCAAGAGTATATGAGTGAGCTGGTGATATGGTGATAGTAGATTTTGGATTAACAACAGTTGTCTTATTCACATCAGAATGAGCAAATGTATTGCTTTATGCCATGGTATATAAATATGTACATTGTGTGCCTCTTATTTGAATAATCCTGACAAATTAAGCATTTTATTGGGTGCCCATCGCTGTGGTATCTAGGCATGGTATTCACTGTGGATGTAGTTTCATAAACAGCTTTAAAATGGTGACTGTAAAAAGCTATGTAGGAGCAAAGGCATCTAAAATGCCTATGAAAATGACCCATCTCTCTGACTATCCATACCCACAACTAGATACTATGGACCAATGAAGCTAGTTTGATTTACACCAGCTTGTTAAATCATGGTAATTTTTTCTTTTGTTATTTTTATGTGAGCTCAGTGAAGGCCTCGTCCCTGAATTCAGTATGAAGGTGAATTATGCCATTCCTGGTTAGGTTTTTCTCTTTTATACTTTCAGTGCAGTGTTAGCCAAGTCAGCACTCTCATTTTCCGATAATTCTAGAGTATTGCAAAAGATGTCTGAGGAAAGATCGCTGCAGAGCCTTCTGGAACTGAGAGGGCTGATTTGCCTGCTGGCGTGTCCGTTATTTACAACAAAATGCGAACATATTTCTGACTCTGCTTATGGAGGCAGTTTCTATTTCGATGCATAAAGTATAAAGAAATGCGTGCTTGTGAGGGTTTGTACAACTCTTGTATAATGTCAAAGGGGGTTTCTTAGGGTAGTATTTGAACTGTTTGCAGTATTAAAGACAAATTTTTAGGGGCTGGTACCTGGCCACAGGCTCTGGTTGCTGAATGCTATGCATAGTGATGCACTTAGGTTGCATGGAGAATTTCATAAAAATGAAGACCTACTATATACATGAAAACTTAATCGTTAACTTCTCTGTAATATTCCTAGTTATGGAAATGTTTGAAGCCTGATTGCCCACTGGAAGCTCGGATTTCGAAGCAGTGGTGTGAAATTGGTTTCCAAGGAGACGATCCTAAAACAGATTTTAGAGGGATGGGCCTCCTGGGATTATATAACCTGTTGTAAGTAGATATACAGATACTTGAGTTTGAAGATGTAATGCTACTTCTACTAATATAACACATATGTTGATATTGTTAAGTTTATAGGCATAATTCCTGAAACACTAAAGACTAATCTCAGAAAACTGTGCCAAATAAAAACAATTTTCTCTTGAGATGGAAATATTTCTTAAAAAAAAAAAAATCTTTTTTACTTAAACCACGAATCTTGAAATTTAGACAATGCACATGGTTTACTGTGGTAATTCTGTTTCTTATGTTGTGTTTGGACTCGTTTGTGAAACATTAAACAAACATGAGAACAGAAACATTTCCGTTAGGCATATAGCATTTATTTTGCTTTATAGTATTTTTTTGTGTGTAAAGATATACTCTGTAAAAAATATAAAAAACTTGTCTGTCTGCCTATATATGTTTGCTCCTTTTGGGAGTTTTGTTCTGACTTATTGGTTGGAACTGATAAAATGCCATCACTGTTAGTTGTTGTCTGTAGTTAGATCACATTCAACCTTATAATTAGATCCTGAAAGAAATATAGCTATGATTGCTTTGGTGAATTTTAAATAGCCATTTATTTTTTCATTATTTGCTAACATAATATCTGGCCGTTTGATTTTTGACATCTCTGTCAGTATTAAATAACACAAAAATCCTGTGCTTCTCCCATCCCTTGATCTAAAGATATCTAAGTATTTTACAATTGTTTAATAAACTACTCCTCACAACATCCCTGTGAGGTCAGAGAAATGTTTACTTCATGGTACAGAGTAGGAATCAGAAAGGTTCAGTGACTCAGCCAATGTCGGTCTGTGACAGAGCTTATCTTAGAATTCCAGCTCCTGGTTCTGAATTCTGAGCTTTAATCACAAGAGAAATTATTCCCATTCTACTTCGCATTGTGATATTGTGATGGTCACAATCTTAGCTGACAATTTGGGAATTGAAAACTGGGGTTCTCCAGAGCTAAAAGCAGGAGCTGCTACAGTTTGAGCTCAAGTGCCACGGCTCTGTAGCTGTGGCTATAACAGACTCTTATCCTGTGTGTATCAGGGACAGAGGTGGGACATGTAACATGCACTCCTTAATATGTACATAAAGATATCGGGATACTTTATATATACACACTGATAGTTTAAAAAATATATTAAAGCATTTTATATACCATCGTACCTATGCAGAACTGCCCTTGGCAATATTTGAAAAGACTGGGACTATTGTATGACCCTAGCTTGCCAGGATTAAGAATTCCCTGACTTTGTTCACAAATTGCATTAAATATTTTAATGTGCGCACCTACAGATATTTTGCCGAACGGGATGCTGCAGTAGCTCAGCAAGTTCTTTCCGATTCTCTTCAGCCGAAATACAGGTAATGCTTGAGGCTAACAATAAATTGGCTTCAAATAAATGTTTGTTAGACTTGCATGCTTGGGTATTGCCATATGCTGTCTCTGGGGCTGTCTCCATGGAGAGTTAATGCACGGCACGGTGGGGTGTAAATCTAGAGCACCCTAGCCTGCCGCACACTAACTGGCCATACAGACCCTGCTGTCATGTACTAAAAGTTCCCTAGTGCACTTTGACCTACTGCTGTTTGAAATGCTAACTCTCTTATAGACAAGCCCTGTCTCTAAATTAAAATAGCTAGCTACTGTAAATTAATCCGATTGAGAGGACAAACTCATGTATTCATGTACTGAATCAGACATATAGTTTATTTTATTGCTAAATATTTTCATTTTATTCCATATTCTTTTAATTTTAAGCTACTTACCTTTTTATGTGCTTTTTTTTAATTCTCTCTTGTCTTTCACAATGAAGGGAAGTCACTAAAGAGGAGCTAAGGTATTGTTTTCTCTCCTTTCAGTTTTGTAAGATTTTACATGTAAATAAAGATCAAACCATATTTGGAGTAAACCCAACATTTATCCAAGTATTCTCCAAGGGTGTACTTGATGTATTCCCTTCTTTAGCTCAATGCTGCAGTGGTCACCAAATCTTGCTGGCTGCACAAGGATATGGTGCAATTAAACATGCTGATGTATATAAGATCAAATGTCAGCCTTGCTTCATCATATTTAAAGCAGATTCTGCGTATTGTAGCTACAACTGGTCAAATTATTTGTTGCAAATGAAATGTGTGACAAATTTAGCTCTTTAATTAAAATTCTCAGGTCATGCAAACGGTTCCAGACTTCTGTGACCCTGACTTACTAGTCAGAAGTATTTGCCAAATAGTTTGGGCTAACAGTTTTAATCGTACAAGTTGTTCATGTCAACTGTCTGCTATTCCTTAATTGTGATCACCTGGCTACATTAGCACTGCCATACCAATGGCCAGTGTCAGATACATTAGAAGAAGGTGCAAGAAGCTAATCTAATGAGTAATAATGGAAAAGCCTATCTGTAGGGAAAGTTTCTGCCCCTCCTCCCCAAACGCTCAGGCAGTTAGTTGCCCAAAAGAACAAAAATGTTTATCCCTTGTGTTCTCATTATCCACATAAAGAATCCATTTTTTAGTCCTGCTAAGCTCTTGGCCTCTGTAATACCTTGTGACAATGAGTTCCACATGCATTGCATAAAATATCACTTCATGTTATCATTTTTAAATTTGTTTGTGTCAATGGACATCTCCTTGCTCTTGTAGTAAGAGAATATGAAAATTGGAACGATCAATTAACTTCTCGGTGCAGTTCCTTAATTTATATACATCTATCATGTGTCTCCTTTAATTCATCTCATCACTAAATGTTTGTGTAGTATACAAGGCAAGCACAAAGTATTATTAAGGCCTGTCAGAACCAGCAGTAGGAATAGGAATAGGATTTGAGACTACCTGACTCCTAGGCCAGTAGTCTTTTTATATCTTATTTATTTTTATTTAAGCAATGGGGGGGGGGGGGGGGGAGTCCATACAGAAGTTATAGGTTTCAGAGTGGTAGCCGTGTTAGTCTGTATCAGCAAAAATAATGAGGAGTCCTTGTGGCACCTTAGAGACTAACAAATTTATTTGAGCATAAGCTTTCATGGGCTAGAACCCACTTCACCAGATGCATGAAGTGGAAAATACAGGAGCAGGTATAAATACATGAAAGGATGGGAGTTGCCTTACCAAGTGTGAGGTCAGTCTAACGAGACAAGTCACTTAACAACAGGATACTAAGGCAGGAAAGATAACTTTTGAAGTGGTAATGAGTGGTCTATTTCAGACAGTTGACAAGAAGGTGTGAGTAACAGTAGGGGGAAATTAGTATTGGGAAAATAGGTTTAGATTTTGTAATGACCCAACCACTCCCAGTCTTTATTCAGGCCTAATCTGATGGCGTCCAGTTTGCAAATTAATTCCAGTTCTGCAGTTTCACGTTGGAGTCTGTTTTTGAAGTTTTTTGTTGAAGAATTGCCACTTTTAGGTCTGTTATTGAGTGACCAGAGAGATTGAAGTGTTCTCCTACTGGTTTTTGACTGTTATGATTCCTGATGTCTGATTTGTGTCCATTTATTCTTTTGCATAGAGACTGTCCGGTTTGGCCAATGTACATGGCAGAGGGGCATTGCTGGCACATGATGGCATATATCGCATTGGTAGATGTGCAGGTGAACGAGCCCCTGATGGTGTGGCTGATGTGATTAGGTCCTATGATGGTGTCCCTTGAATAGATATGTGGACAGAGTTGGCACCGGGGTTTGTTGCAGGGTCGCTTACAGACAGCTCCCCAACTTGAAGCAAATACTCACCAGCAACTACACACCACACAACCAGGAATCAAACCCTGCAACAAACCCCGGTGCCAACTCTGTCCACATATCTATTCAAGGGACACCATCATAGGACCTAATCACGTCAGCCATAATCACCATCAGCCATAACCACTAAGAAGTGTTAAATAAAATCATAAATAGATAATAAATAATCTCAGCCTGTCAGCTGCATTAACCAGTAAGAAGTGGTAACAAATGATCTCAGCCAGCCATTAAATCAAACCAGTAGGAAAGCTCTTTTCCAGACTCTCTACTTTTGGTAGCCCCACTTCTTCTTAGTGCTCTTCATAATAAACAAGTGTGAATTTTATCACAAACATGCCTTTTTGAGTGCCGTAGTGCAAATAATTTTCAGTTCTCAGAAAAATTGCAATAAGCAATCCTAGATAAAACCAGCTGTTAGTGTTGTAAGGCACAGACAATAATTCGTGCACCTTTAGATGGAATGCAGTGTCTGTCCCACAGCACAGCTGTGTAGGGCTGGAAGTGAAAGGCAGCAGAGGAGGTATTTAGGTAGCCAAAGTGTAACTCCTTCAATGAGAATTTGGTTAGGATATTAATTTTATATTTCATCTGAACCATGGCTTTTCTCTCCGCACGTGGGTTTGGTATTGATTCATTGTGTGTTGCTATTGAATTGCCAAAACCACTTCCTCCAGCACTTTCCTTAGAAGTCTTCCATCTAAAGACTACCCTGGCCTGACCCACCTTAGTTTGTGAAAGCTTTGTTTTGTTTGTTAATTTCGATAAATTATAAATAATTTCTATTAAAAAAAAAAAAAACCTACTTCCTAATTTGCAATATTGTAAACATAGAACCAATTATTATACCCAAGGCAAATAATATTTTACACCTAATGTGAGCTTTCTCTTGGAAATGTTTCTATTGCATGGAAGCCGGTAGTAATATTTAATGTTAGATAAAATTGATTCAAAATGACCACACTATATTGTTGCCAAAGACATTTATATCTTAGCAAAATCTGAAAAGAGCCGTTTCCTACAGACTTTAGCTTTGTATCTTTCAGTTATTATTATACACAGCTTCTTTTTAATCTCTTTATTAAGTTTAGTTTGTTTCATTTTTAGCAGAGTTTGCTTCATTTCCAGTTGGTCTTACCCAATCTTTATATTGCTCACTCTATGGATGGGGGACAGTTTTTTGTTTTTGTTTTGGTTTTTTACCATTACCATCTTCATGAAAGGAAATTTGTCTTTGCTAATAAACAGGGTGTGTTATGTTCATTTTTAAATGGTTTTGTCCTTCAGTGTAAAAAAAATAAAGATCTTAATTAAAATTTTCATTAGTTTACATGGCAAATTGAATTTGGATTATGAGCCTTTCTATGCTAGGGAATTTAGCACCAATGTAGCTACGCAAGCACTCTGTATATTCCAATGGCCCATTTGTGAGACAGGGAATATGAATTCCATTAGTATTCTTCATTTACATGTTACGTTACTTAGAAACCTTTTGGAATGCTGTATATGAGCATGCGTGCTCCATCCTTGAAAGAGCATCCACAAGAGGGTAAAATGCTTCTAGTGATGCTCTTTGTGTTTGCTGATTGTTTGTTTAGTGGTTGTGCTGGTGTTCATGTGATGATGATGAATGTTGCTTCTGTTTCTATTGAATTGTATTACTGGTCTATCTTCTCATTTAGCAATTCGTTATCTTCATTTGAAGACACCACTGAGCCTGTTCCACCTTCCACTATGATAATATGACACTAAATGTGGACACTTTTAAACGTGGTGTCTCCTTCACTGGGCCAGTAATAAACCCCCTTCAGCCTTTCACCAAATTGCATGAGATGAAAACAAAGTTTTGGCGATTGGGAAGATAAGCAGATCAGATTCTGATGAATGTGTGCACGAATCCTTGTTCTGCTCATATCTTTAATATCTTTTGGAGGACTAAATGTGGATCTTTCTAATCGTGCAAAAATTATTCTAAATGATATGTACACGGAAGTATGTACTGTATAATATAGTCTGATTTCTCACAATTCAGGTGCAATCTAAACATGGCATGTGGCTGTATTGTTTGCACTCAAGTATATTTCCCTATAGTGGGTCCAAACTCTGAAAATTCTCCTTAGTGCTTATTCAGGCAAAACTCCCATTAATGTCATTGGGATTTGGCATATACGGTTCAGCTATGCCAGTGAAACCTCAGTTAATTGACACTTGTAAACTGTATCAAATTACCTTTTCTAGAAATCTTTCCATTGTCAAACCCTAGTTTGTATTATCTTACATCCTGAAAGATAAAGAAGTTCCTTTGTTAATTGTCTGTTGTGAGTGATGTGTAAGCATCTAAAAACTGCTCTAGACTTCCTTGTAATTAGGCATTAAATATGGCTGCTTTTTAATTTACTCAGATTAATAAAAAGCATATTCTTTAAGATAACATTTCCCCTATCCATTCGCTATTGCAGAAGTACTATTTTTCATGTTCGTTTCAAGTGGTTCATGTCATGTATATCTTGGAGAACACTAAAGGCTAAAGTCATCCTTGATCAAAGTTAAAAGAAATGTAGAGTTTTCAACACTTGTTCAAGTTTAACTGAGGTGGACCATCTTTTTGAAGAGGATACAGAATAGATTGATTTTGACTGGGAGAGTAGCATAGCCACAGCCTCCTTTCAGATTGCACTGATGAGAACAATACATGGATGATGCTATAAGTCAAGGAAGCTAATCTCACTTCAAACCTATTATACCAGTTTGATCAAACTACGGCAAAATCATAGAAGCAAAGTAAAATACTACTAGACAGCTCAACTGCACTTAAAATACCCAGCCTGTGCTAGATAACATTACAGTATAAAACAAATTGGAAAGCAGTGTATGGTAACATCTGAATTCATTTTTTTTCAGCCAATTCAGCAAAGCTGAATGGGAGAAGAAAAAGTTTGATAAGGCAATTGGGTAAGTACAAGATCTTTAAAAATAAGTTGACATAAGCACAATTATGCTGATTGATGTTGTGCATGTAAAAATCTGTTCTCTTTAAAAATTGAATTTAAAAAGTTTTTTATAATGAAATTTCAGTATTAACAACACCATTTACTATGTTATGCTTATCTTAGCCATACGTTGATTATAGCTAATGTACTACTTTTCTAATTGCTTCTTAGTAACCAGAAGGACTTCTTAAAATGATAAGCCTTTACTTGTGACTGTGTATAACTGCACATATCAAGGGTTGAATAAACCTCATGAGGTGGGGTCTCACTTTTGACTGTGACATAGACAAGTTGTGATTTATGAACAGGCCACTTGCCAGCAACTGTAATAACAGGATGAGTGGCCTGGGATAAGTGATGTGGGATTTCTAAGCCATGATTTTGGCATTACTGTATTACTTCCTTTGTTTAATGAGAAACACAAACCAAGGGATAATGTCCTTTTTCTTAACACAAGGACCATATTGACTGCTTATTAAAATTCATCTTCCCTGATCATTCACTTTCTTGACTGTGTAGGATGTTGCCCCATTATGCAGATAATTCATTTCCATTTCAAACAGGTCTTTGATCTACAGTGAGGTAACTGAATCATTATACTAGAGATTTATTTACATGTTGTCTGGACTTTTCCCAACAGCAAAGTAAACCTATGGGCATTCAAAGAATATTTTATCCATTTTTATCATTTCCAGTGTCTGCGGGGATGAGCAGGGAGCCTATGCATATTTTTCAACCGGCTCTTTTTATATGTTTAAAGAGACTGTGTAATACCCTCCTAGGAAGAGTTTTGTTAATCTCATGCTGGTCCAAATCTGACATTCTTAACTGTCGGGGTAACTATGTATGTACAATACAGGTGGTAGTTTAAAGTGTAGCAGGGCAGTAATAATAAATTACTTGTCATAATGAAAACTGTGTCATGTGTAACACTCCCTTTCTACAATGAGTTCAAGAACACTGAGACTTTAATAAGCAGGTCTTATTCCTCTTTCACAGAAATATTTCCAAGGTGCTTCTGTGGAAATGATTAGCAAAATGATGAAACTATTATTTTCAGTGTGGTACAGGCAGATATCATAGGTGTAACACTGCCATTAAAATGTACAGAATAAAGAGGATAAATATTTTCTCTTGTTCTCATTTACTTTGTTCTAAGAACCTTGTCAGATAAGAGGAAAATTAACCAAAGTCAAGCATTATTCTTAAAAACAAAATCTGTGGTACATTTACATCTCCCAGCCTTTTAGTTTCACCAGCATTTCCTATAAATCCTACTCTTTGCTTTTCTTCCAGCTACTCTTTTGCTATTGTTGGCATTAACATAACTGACCTTGCATACAACCTGCTTGTGAGTGGTGCGCTGAAGACCCATTTCTACAATGTTGCTCCAGAGGCTCCGACGTTATCCCATTTCCAACAGACTTTCTGTAAGTTTTTGTTTTGTTTGCATTACCAGTAACACTTTCTTAAAATCACTCAGGGCTGGTGAATTGCATGGAACAACGTTGGTGCAGCACGGATGGGCATCATCCTAACCTTATTATTTTATCTTTGTGATGTTTGGACCCCGGAGCATACTGTGTAGGTTGTTGTGCAAAACAGACAGGTGAACGAGTTCAGGAAAAAGGGGGGGGGAAATTGACAGAGCCATACAAAAGGAATCTTCCCATCTATCCAAGCCAGACCCCTCTCTCTTAATAAAATCTCGTATCCGCTTTTCAGTGCTTACCTGCAGAACATCTGTGATAGGGATACACTACAGAGCAGGGATTCAGCACTGTAAACAGGAGTGGTGAACTGACACATTGGCAGCTGGACCTTTTTCAGAAGTATAGTGTTCAGAGGTAAATGTTCCCAGTTCTTATGTCACCCACATGGTATAGGCGATCCTGTTCTCTTTGGACAGCCTTCCACTACCTCAGCACACTGGTGATTAGGATCTGAATTTTAGCTTTAAAGAAAAATTGAACTTACAAAAATGGGCTTTTCAGGATGAGAAATCCTGTAAATGGTTTGGAGGCCCTAGTGACGATACGGGGAATCATAGAATCATGGGGTTCAAAGGGACCTCAGGAGATCATCTAGTCCAACCCCCTGCTCAAAGTAGGACCTAATCCCCAACTAAATCATCCCAGCCAGGGCTTTGTCAAGCCTGACCTTAAAAACCTCTAAGGCAGGAGATTCCACCACCTCCCTAGGTAACCCATTCCAGTGCTTCACCACCCTCCTAGTGAAAAAGTTTTTCCTAATATCCAACCTAAACCTCCCCCACTGCAACTTGAGACCATTACTCCTTGTTCTGTCATCTGCTACGACTGAGAACAGATCCATCCTCTTTGGAACCCCCTTTCAGGTAGTTGAAAGCAGCTATCAAATCCCCCCCTCATTCTTCTCTTCTGCAGACTAAACAATACCAGTTCCCTCAGCCTCTCCTCATAAGTCATGTGCTCCAGCCCCCTAATCATTTTTGTTGCCCTCTGCTGGACTCTTTCCAATTTTTCCACATCCTTCTTGTAGTGTGGGGCCCAAAACTGGACACAGTACTCCAGATGAGGCCTCACCAATGCTCGGATTGCTACCCCTTCCTGCTTCTCCACGTGGGCACTAATGATACTGCTAAGAATGACCTTGAGTGGATCACTGCAGATTACATGGCTCTGGGAAGAAGGGTAAAGGAGTTTGAGGCACAAGTGGTGTTCTCCTCCACCCTCCCTGTGGAAGGAAAAGGCCTGGGTAGAGACCGTTGAATCGTGGAAGTCAACGAATGGCTACACAGGTGGTGTCGGAGAGAAGGCTTTGTATTCTTTGACTATGGGATGGTGTTCCAAGAAGGATTTCTAGGCAGAGACGGGCTCCACCTAACAAAGAGAGGGAAGAGCACCTTCGCAAGCAGGCTGGCTAACCTAGTGAGGAGGGCTTTAAACTAGGTTTACCGGGGGAAGGAGACCAAAGCCCTGAGGTAAGTGGGGAAGTGGGATACCGTGAGGAAGCACGAGCAGGAGAGCGCAAGAGGGGAGGACTCCTGCCTCATACTGAGAAAGGAGGACGATCAGCGAGTTATCTTCAGTGCCTATACACAAATGCAAGAAGCCTGGGAAACAAGCTGGGAGAACTGGAAGTCCTGGCACAGTCAAAGAATTATGATGTGATTGGAATAACAGAGACTTGGTGGGATAACTCACATGACTGGAGTACTGTCATGGATGGATATAAACTGTTCAGGAATGACAGGCAGAGCAGAAAAGGTGGGGGAGTTGCATTGTATGTAAGACAGCAGTATGTCTGCTCAGAGCTCCAGTATGAAACTGCAGAAAAACCTGAGAGTCTCTGGATTAAGTTTAGAACTGTGGCAACAAGGATGATGTCGTGGTGGGAATCTGCTATAGACAACCAGACCAGGGGGATGAAGTGGACGAGGCTTTTTTCAGGCAACTAACAGAAGTTACTAGATCACAGGCCCTGGTTCTCATGGGGGACTTGAATCACCCCGATATCTGCTGGGAGAGCAATGCAGCAGTGCACAGACAATCCAGGAAGTTTTTGGAAAGTGTAGGGGACAATTTATTAGTGCAAGTGCTGGAGGAACCAGCTAGGGGCAGAGCTCTTCTTGACCTGCTACTCACAAACAGGGAAGAATTAGTAGGGGAAGCAAAAGTGGATGGGAACCCGGGAGGCAGTGACCATGAGATGGTGAAGTTCAGGATCCTGACACAAGGAAGAAAAAAGAGCAGCAGAATACAGTCCCTGGACTTCAGAAAAGCAGACTTTGACTCCCTCAGGGAACTGATGGTCAGGATCCCCTGGGAGAATAACATGAGGGGAAAAGGAGTCCAGGAGAGCTGGCTGTATTTTAAAGAATCCTTATTGAGGTTGCAGGAACAAACCATCCCAATGTGTAGCAAGAGCAGTAAATATGGCAGGCGACCAGCTTGGCTTAACAGTGAAATCCTTGCTGATCTTAAACACAAAAAAAGAAGCTTACAAGAAGTGGAAGATTGGACAAATAACCAGGGAGGAGTATAAAAATATTGCTCAGGCACGCAGGAGTGAAATCAGGAAGGCCAAATCACACTTGGAGTTGCAGCTAGCAAGGAATGTTAAGAGTAACAAGAAGGGTTTCTACAGGTATGTTAGCAACAAGAAGAAAGTCAAGGAAAATGTGGGCCCCTTACTGAATGAGGGAGGCAACCTAGTGACAGAGGATGTGGAAAAAGCTAATGTACTCAATGCTTTTTTTGCCTGTCTTCACAAACAAGGTCAGCTCCCAGACTACTGCACTGGGCAGCACAGTATGGAGAGGAGGTGACCAGCCTTCTGTGGAGAAAGAAGTGGTTCAGGACTATTTAGAAAAGCTGGACGAACACAAGTTCATGGGGCCAGATGCGCTGCATCCAAGGGTGCTAAAGGAATTGGCGGATGTGATTGCAGAGCCATTGGCCATTATTTTGAAAAATCATGGCAATCGGGGGGGAGGTCCCGGATGACTGGAAAAAGGCTAACATAGTGCCCATCTTTAAAAAATGGAAGGAGGAGGATCCAGGGAACTACAGGCCAATCAGCCTCACCTCAGTCCCTGGAAAAATCATGAAGCAGGTCCTCAAGGAATCCATTTTGAAGCACTTCAAGGAGAGGAAAGTGATCAGGAACAGTCAGCATGGATTCACCAAGGGCAAGTCATGCCTGACTAACCTAATTGCCTTCTATGATGAGATAACTGGCTCTGTGAACGAGGGGAAAGCAGTGGATGTGTTATTCTTTGACTTTAGCAAAGCTTTTGATATGGTCTCCCACAGTATTCTTGCCAGCAAGTTAAAGAGGTATGGGCTGGATGAATGGACTATAAGGTGGATAGAAAGCTGGCTAGATCGTCGGGCTCAACGGGTAGTGATCAATGGCTCCATGTCTAGCTGGCAGCTGGTATCAAGCGGAGTGCCCCAAGGGTCGGTCCTGGGGCCGGTTTTGTTCAATATCTTTATTAATGATCTGGAGGATGGTGTGGACTGCACCCTCAGCAAGTTTGCAGATGACATTAAACTGGGAGGAGTGGTAGATACGCTGGAGGGTAGGGATAGGATACAGAGGGACCTAGACAAATTAGAGGATTGGGCCAAAAGCAATCTGATGAGGTTCAACAAGGACAAGTGCAGAGTCCTGCACTTAGGACGGAAGAATCCCATGCACAGCTACAGACTAGGGACCGAATGGCTAGGCAGCAGTTCTGCAGAAAAGGACCTAGAGGTTACAGTGGACGAGAAGCTGCATATGAGTCAACAGTGTGCCCTTGTTGCCAAGAAGGCTAACAGCATTTTGGGCTGTATAAGTAGGAGCATTGCCAGCAGGTCAAGGGATGTGATCATTCCCCTCTATTCGGGAAAGGAGGTCCGGAAGTAACTAGAGAAGGGTCTGCCTGAACTATGAAAGAGTAAGATCTAGAATTAACTAGTAGGCAGCAGTCGGTAGCTGCTGATGGGTGAGGGTAGGAAAGGGAGTGAATTAATGGATGGGGGGGGTGAAACATGGGTTAGAATGAGAAGGAGCTGAAAATAAAATGGAAAATATATAAGCAAGCATTTGGTAACAAGAGGAAGTTGAAGGTGTTAGATATTTTTCTCAAGTAGGATCATCAGAGACAAAAGGAATGGAAATAGTGTCAATAACTGTATTGCTTGTTCCCCCTTTCTGATGATGTTTGGTTAGATGACAATAAGATCTTTGGCACTGAGACCTGTCTTATTTTATGTCTGTAAAGTGCCTTACATGCTTCTGGCTGTTAGATACAGTAAATAATAAATCTTAAAGTGCTTCAAATATTCACTAACTCTCTTCGAAACTGTGCTACTGTATAAGACGAGTCATTACCCTGTGGGCAAGCTCCATACACCAGCAAGGATCAGCCCATGTGGTTTTGTGATGGATTCTGGGCTGTCGCAGCTGACTGGAGCTGGCTGGCACAAATTCAGGGGAGCTAACATTTTTACTGTGTGGCATGTGACATTCAGATAAAAAGATTCCACTATAATCTCTGCAGACTACAGGTGAATGTGTGTGTTTAAGGTAAGTTTTCAATGAGTTGTTCAACATTTCAAAGGCCCTTTCTCAGAGGACTCTCAGAGAGTCTTTCTCATTGATGCTGTCCAGTCATCAGTTTCTGCAAATCCCTTCTTGGCCAGTGTGCCTTAGTTTTTTGAATGAGTGAGTGGATCTTTTGGATAGGCTCATGTTGTTTTCACATTATCTGTTATCTCCAGTGTTGCTGCATCCACAAAGTTTTAAGTAATTTTTACACTTTAGAAACGCCTTTCCGGAGGTGACTGCTTGTTTTCTGTGCTCCAGTGCTCAGCTCCAGCCACCAGGTGTCACTGTTCTGCTTGTTGATCCCATTGCAGATGCTTCTTTCTTCTCCCATCTTTACTGCTACCCTACAATTCCATCTTATTTCACTGCCTACTCTGTGTGCCTACAAAAACAGGGGAGCTCCCTGGCGAGACATGGAGATAGTTTGGGAGTAGGCCCAATAGGGCTAAGAAATTACATTTACCACCCTCTCTCCTGGCTTAATGCTGCAGTGGGATAAAAACCACAGGGCTAAGAATTCCAGGGTGGAGTAGACTTCCCATGCTGCTGGGGGAGGTGGTGGAGCTGCTGGGGATATGGGGTGGCTGGAGTAGTCCCAGCGTGGTGGGATTGTGTGTGGGAAGAAAGTCAGATTATATGTGGAGAAGGAGTGCTGCTTTCTTTATGATCAAATATCTGACAGACTGACCACGCCAAACATATGTTATTCTTATGCCAGTCTCATTGTTTGGGAAGACGGAAGCCTTATGAACTGTTTTTTTCACTCACTCACACAGTTCTGTATTCTTCCCCGCTACACTGACGCTTTCCCCCCATGGCCTTAGTCATCCTAGGTTTTAACTAATTGAATGCAGCTGAGAAAAATTGAAACACAATTAGGCTGCAGTAAATGCCTGCAGGCTGCATGTCTGAATCTGAAAGTCAAAATTACAATGTTTCTAGGTGAAAGAATACAATAGCTGTACTGATTTGACCTCTCAAACACTGGGCCAAATTCTGTTCTCGTCTGCACCCATCCAGTCCTCCTGGACTTTGGTGGGTTTGCCTGGGTGTAACTGAGTGCAGAATTTGGCTGACTATTCCCAGGGCAGCACTGAAATCTCTTGATACTACAAGCAATGCACTCAATTCTATATCGTTAATTAATATGAAATTCCTTTTGACGTAATAAAAACGACCCTATACGCTGAACCCCAAGCCACTTCTCATGCTGTATAAATAATAATACTTTTGAAATGCCTGGATCTGTCCGTGAGAAGCCCAACCATAATATATTTCCCTTTAATAATAATTTTTAAAGCTATTTTGCTGAGCTAGGTTTTTCCTTCAAAGAAAAACCTTCCAGCTTTAGGAGGAGAATCTGTCTGCCCAAGTACATGAAAATGGTTTAGTTTATAAATTAACCATGGAATCCACTGTGTAGCTTGTAAAGTCTAGCAATAAGGTACCATTTTGGAGTGAATAGACTGAGTGAAATGTTTATCAAACCAAAGATGGAATAAAGTACATAACAAAAGTGTCCTGGAATAAGTTCTGATTGAGCAAAGCCCATGGCATATGCTTAAGTCCATCCCTATTCAGGAAAGCACATAAGGTTGTGTGTAAGGCCTGTTGGCTTCAAGCACATGCTTAAGTGCTTTGCTGAACTTGACTACACAACCCACAGTATTTCTTGACACAGCTGTTTGTTGACAGTGTTCTACCTCCAGACCACTGCTGGGAAGGTGATGCAGAAATCACAGATGGTCACAGAGGGAGCAAAGAATAAAAAAAAAAAAAAGGCTTAAAAAAAAAAAAGAATGCCTTTATCAGGGCAGGTATCATAGGGTATATGTTTCTCATGCCTTTTCCCTACACAAGGGAGGTTTGCCAACGCCAATTATTTCTTGCCCCTGGCATTTGTCTAGCCACGATTATGTGCAAACCCAATATGGTGGAATCCTTTATTCATGTTTAGAAAGACAATTGTAAAACTGAATGTTCCTGGCAAAGATCCAGTAACTAGTTGTTTTCAGACAGTAAGTTATGTTAACTCACAATTCATAAATTAAAAGGTTTTTAAGTGTAGGGCTTGTTCAGTAAATATTTTATAATAGACACTTCCCTAGAGGCTGTTTATAATGTAGAGTAAGTGTTGTTTCATAGATATTTGAGCATGAGAATAACTGAATATAAACAAAAGATGCTTGGTAAAGACTGATTCTTATTAATGTCATCTCTTAATACTTATAGCCTGCAGTTTAATATTAAAATATATTTTGTATTTCACTTGGTTTATCCAGGCACAAGTTAACAATTCTATAACTGCATCTGGTAATTTGATAGATTCATTTTAGTTATTTATTGGTAAAATTAGGCCATTTCATTGATATAAGTAGCAATAACAATTTTGTTTAAAGTTTGCATTAGGCAATTGAGTAACCTTTCAAAAGTGCTTCTCTAAATTCAGGCCTTAATTCAAGACAACATCCCAATTTGGGAAAGCTTTAAAACACATGAGTAAGTGTCCTCCTGAATGCGGGCTCTTGGTGTCATAAAATTAGTACATTTTCTTCTGTTAAGAAGTAAATTATAGTAATTCCATTACTATTGCTAGCAGATCTATATGTGTTATTTTGTTTTAATTATTTGAAGATGCCTCTTAGAGGCTTGTTTTAATATTGTATGCTGTAGTGCTTCATTTCTTAGTATGACTAACACAACTTCATTAAATACTGTAATACATCAGACTTCAATAGTACTAGTTTCACCTACCCCACAATATGCATTATGATTTCTGATTGCAGTGCTTGCTATTCTGTAGACTAAAGGGAACAACTTTACCTGTGTTCTAATTCTTTAAATATTGAATTCTTTTTATTAGGCTATTTGATGCATGAATTCCATAAATTCTGGATTGAAGAAGATCCACTGGACATAATGGAGTTTAACCGTGTGCGAGAGAAATTTCACAAGCGAATTTTAAAACAGCTCCAGAATCCAGACATGGCTCTGTGCCCTCACTTTGCTGCCTCAGAAAGCTTAATCAACATGTAGTCATTCACTTGATTTGATTTGAGAACACTGCCTCACTCTTCTCTTAGGTCACACTTTAGATTATCACTAACATATTGAATGACCATGGCGATTATATGCATGCCTTTTGGTGCAGTATTCATCTATTTTTGTCATAAACATTAGATCCCCTTACACGTCTCTTTCCAGGGGATTTCTCATTAAATGGGTGCTCATATTGCGGCATTATGCAGTGTTACGTTCTGAATTGATGTCCAGGTATCAAGAGTTTTCTATTTTTTTAGACCTTTTTTCCCATAATTCGGCATTGAAGAACTGTATTTCTCTAGCGGTGTTTTGTATATGTGGAATAATTATCTGAATCTTGTATTGTGAAAGCCTTTTAACTTATTGATCTGTTTTGTGATAACTACTGACATTTCAAGCAAAGTACATGTTTGGACTTCATCTAGAAGATAATGTATGTAACTTTAATCTAATGCAGAAAAACACATTAAAGACCAATTTTTTCCATGCATTCATACATGCTTCATGAAAAATTAATGAGGTTTGAGGCACTTCAATGGGAACAATTTATTTAAAATATGCAGAATTGCTATGGGACTCCACAGCTGCATGAATACGAAATGAGCTGAAGACTGCTGCATTCATAGTGAAGAGCAAATATATTCATAATGACTGAACACCTCAGGTGCCATCTTTACAAAAAGTTGCATAGGGTTAGAGCCACTCAGCACCCACTAGCGCAGGAGTTCTCAAACTGGGAGCTGGGACCCCTCAGGGGGGTCACAAGGTTATTACATGGGGGGTCGTGAGCCGTCAGCCTCCACCCCAAACCCCGCTTTGCCTCCTGCGTTTATAATGGTGTTAAATATATTTTAAAGTGTTTTTAATTTATAAGAGAGGTCGCACTCAGAGGCTTGCTATGTGGAAGGGGTCACCAGTACAAAAGTTTGAGAACCACTGCACTAGCACATCTAAATTCCTGTGCACAAAGGGTTAATATTTCACATGTCTGAAATGCAGCATGATTTGATCATGTTTTGCTTGGAAAGTTCAGGGGAGCGGTTTTTTGGAAGTATTGAAATTGAAGTATTGAAAACTTTGTTTTGTGTTGTCAACTCAATTCCCAGGAACTCTGAGAAATAATTGATTAGAAGGTTTAGAAGAAAACCACACAAGTTTCCCTGATCACTTTAAAAAAGGTGTCTGTCACTATGATTGACCAGTGTTTACCATGGCATTTCATACCCTGTGTATTTTTTTACCTTCTGAACAATCAATTTTATTATTAGTCGAAGTTTGTGTTACCTAGGGTTACCATATTTTGAGCCTCCAAAAGGAGGACACTCCACGGGGCCCCGGCCCCGCCCCCGCCCACGCCTCCGCCCCTTCCCCAAAGTCCCCGCCTCAACTCCGCCCCCTCCCCTGCTTCCCGCGAACATTTGATTCGCGGGAAGCCTGAAGCAGGTAAGGGGGGTGTGGGGGGAGGAGGCGCGGCCCAGTCTGGCCCCCCCGGCGTCTCCAGCCTGGGTCGGCTCGGGCTCTGGGGTGCTGGCCCCGGGCCAGCCCCCGGCCGAGCACCCCCGGCCCGCCCAGCACTGCCGGACCCCGGACCCCCGGCTCAGCACCCCCCGGCCCCGGACCCCCGGCTCAGCACCCCCCGGCGCCGGCCCCCGGCTCGGCACCGCCGGCCCGGCCCCCGGCTCGGCACCGCACCGCCGGCCCGGTCCCCGGCCGGGTCCCCGGCCGAGCACCCCCGGCCCGCCCAGCACTGCCGGTCCCCGGCCCGGCCCCCGGCTCAGCACCCCCCGGCCCGGCCCCCGGCTCGGCACCGCCGGCTCGGCACCGCACCGCCGGCCCGGTCCCCGGCCTCCAGCTCGGCATCGCCGGCCCGGCCCCCGGCTCGGCAACGCCGGCCCGGACCCCGGCCCGGCACTGCACTGCCGGCCCGGTCCCCGGCTCGGCACCGCCGGCCCCGCATGTCCCGATTTTCCCGGACATGTCCGGCTTTTTGGGATTTCCCCCCGGACGGGGATTTGGAGCCCAAATAGCCGGACATGTCCGGGAAAATCCGGACGTATGGTAACCCTAGTGTTACCACTTGCGTATTGAGATTAATTTTGAGTATTGCCCAATTATGTGAATTATATGAATACATTATCTGTCATTCTCAATAGGGAAACAGCATGAGATTTTATTTCTAAGGTACATGCATGTAAATTAAAATGAATGTTCCTATGCTTTCAGGGATGTTATTGGGTGAAAGGGAACATAACCATCTCAGCAGCGGTTCTCTCTGGCCAATGTGAAAAGCAATATGGGCCTGATCCAAAGCCCATTGGATCCTGTGAGAGTCTCTTCACAGGTTCTGTTCCAAAGCACATTAGTCTATTTGTGTTGTAAAAGTAGTTTGGACCAGACACTTAAAAAACAAGGTGGGGATTAGCCTTTTCTAGGAAACTCTCTAGATTTTGGTGCTGTCATTCGTGTGCTTCACAAAGATTATACAAATGTGGATCGCGTCTCCCACATAGGGCTAGACACCCACATCCTGCTCTGTTTTCATAGGCAAATCTCCCGTTGACTTTGAGGACCGTAATTTTTCCCCAATGACTTTAGAAACTAGAGAAACTCAGAATACCCACTGTTGCACACAAGGTGCATGAAAATGGGAGAAATAAGATATTTATTTGTTCAATTATTTTGGTACTTGGTTAGCACTGATTTGGAGAGAGATTACTTACAGTATTGGTGAGGACAATGCATATAATGCCAGCAACGTTATAGTTAAATGATTTTTTTTCTGTCTCAAACTTGAAAAAAGCATCTAAAACAGGGTCTGGATTGTAACTTTTGATGCTTCACAATTCTATCTCCCTCCTCCCACACATTTAATTAATTGAGCAAAACAATCAAATTCGGGCTGCAATGTTTTGCACATAGTTGCAGCCTGCTGAAATCTTAAAAGAAGACACAACATTTGATCTACATCTGAATTTGCAAGAGAAAATCCAGGTCGTTGTTTCCTTTCTAGGGCTGATCTTCACTACGGGGAGATCGACACTGCTGCAATTGATGCAGCAGGTCTAGTGAAGACCCGCTAAATCGACGGCAGAGCACTCTCCGGTCGACCCCAGTACTCCACCTTTCCGAGAAGAGTAAGGGAAGTTGACCAGAGAGCATCTCCCGTCAACACAGTGCAATAAAGACACCGTGGTAAGTCTATCTAAGCTACGTCAACTCCAGCTATGTTATTCACGTAGCTGGAGTAGTGTAACTTCGGTCGACTTACCCCAGTAGAGAAGACAAGCCCTAATAGTGTGACCTAAACAACTATGGTATGGCTTTTCTCCAGGTGCCTGCTGCCTATACATTCAGAAAATAACATCTAGTTATGTGTCAGCGTAATGATAACCCAGTTGCTTTCATGATACTTCTGCTATCTTACAGAGAGTGGTATGCAGTGTTTTTGTAGCTGTGTCAGTCCCGGGATATTAGTGTGACAAGGTGGGTGAGATAACATCTTTTATTGGACCAACTTCGGTCAATGAGAGAGACAAACTTTTGAGCTTACTCAGAGCTCTTCAGGTCTGGGTTAGTTTCCCAGACCTGAAGAAGAGCTCTGTGTAAGCTTAAAAGCTGGTGTGTCTCACCAACAGAAGTTGGTCCAATAACAAAATGAGTAGTGTGCAGAGAGATGGATTTAATGGTGCTAAACATGTAATTTCCCTTTCCCTTGGAGACCCTTCATCTCCCCATTGCCACCCAGGAAGCCCCACTATTTTTGTTTTGTGTATTTTATTTTATTTATTTATGTATTTTTGCAGTCCACGTTTTCCCTCGGTCTTGACGGGCAGCACCCTTGGTCTTCTCGTTCTTGTCCTATCTGCAGCACAGAGTGGCTCCATCAAGATGGCTGTGAGCTATTAGGAGAGGGTAGCTCAGGGAGTCTGTGTGCTTTCTCCTACTGAGATCTGACTTCAGATCCTGCCACACAAGAAAACGAGCTCAGTCTTGCTCCTCTCCATCCATCCCCTGAAAATGGTGCAGCAGCTGTCGTTCCCCTGAGCTTGCTGAGAAGAGGTCATTTATTTTATGTTTTGCCCAGCGCTGTGCACAAATGGTCCCAACCTAATTGTGCCCTTTTAGGTGCTACCACAATATAAACGATAAATATTGAGATCTTAAAGCCACCATCTTTCTAACCAGGAAGAGTTTTCCATCTCAGTCTGTCACCAACGTTCCAGAGAGGCAGTGACGGCTGGAAGGCTGAGCACTGGACTGTGAGCCAGGATCTTCCCAGTTTGAATTGTGCCTTTGCCTCTTAGTCTGTGTGGGTCTATCACTTAACCTCAGTGTTTCCCAATCTGTAGAATGAGGGTGTTGCTTAATCTTGGTCATGGCTTATAATTAAAAAAAAAAAAAAAAAAAAAAAAAGGTTTGTGCAACACTTTGAAGAAGTAAAATGCTCCATTTGCTAAATGTTCTGATTGTTGATACCTTGCAATCTCCAGCCACTCCTGTAGCTTTCCTAATCCTTGTTGCCAGTCATGGGACCAAGAGATTGCATTGATTAAAAATGTAACCTTGGGTCCCTGTGTCTATCAGCGTTGAGCACTGCAACTACGCCACCAGCTTCACTTTTGCTAGTAAGAGTAAGTTATGTGGAGTACATTGTCCCTCTGTTTTCCTGGAAATACTTGAAATAATTTGAAAACTAATTGGTCAGATAGATCTTCTTGGGGTACTGTTGATGCAAAGAAACAATCATTTTGCTTGTAGTATTTAGCTTAAATGACACATTGTATTATGGCAATTTAGCTGAGCTAAGGGTGGCGAAGCCAGACGATTGGCAGAGCAAATTATAACGTGTATTTAGCTAAAGGATACTGCATGAGCACTTTGCTGGTGGAATTCCACACTGTGCATGCAGCTCAATTTTTATCAACCATGTTCTTTTTCCAGATACAACATGAACTATAGAAAATGGCATTTGGCCCTGATCCTGAACTGTCAAAATTCCCATAGATTCCAATGAGATTTGTGGGTGCTCAGCATCTCAGGACAAAGACAAAGGTTTCTATTGCACTGGAAGGGATGCTGTCAAATTGTATTGGGTCAGATTCTGCTGCCTGTATTCCTGTTGAGTAGTTCCTTACCCTACAAGTGAAGTCAATGGGACAGTTTGCAGAATAAGATGGTATTAAACACGGGTGAAGGAACCAGCATCTTCATCATGGGGGAGGGGGTGAACCCACATTTCTTGACTTGATATCAACACCTCTTAGATTAGACTGAAATAATTTTGAAATCCAATTCCCATTTCACTGATGATGCTTCTTTTCCTGGCATTTCTTGCAGCTTCTTTTGCTTCTGTTCATAATCATTTTCACTTTCAGGTTCTCAGTGTTGCAGTGTTACTCCTGGGGGAATTCTGCGCTAAAAAATTAAAAATTCTGCACACAATATTTTAAAATTCTGCCAAATTCTGCATATGTTATTTGTCAAAATAACACAATATAATCACACCAGTTTTAATTATTTTTAGTCATTTATTTCAAAATACCTGTCAGCAAATATGTCTTTAACAATAGAGACAACAAAAAAGATTCAGGAAATGTTTTTTGACAAATAGATTCCTTACTAGGCATATTAATATAGAACTCTGAGTAATAATTTATTTAAACTATGATACAGAACCGTATTTCCGGCACCTCTCAGAAGCAGTGTAAAGGCGTGGGGGAGTCAGGGGTAACAGAGGAACTGAGGGAGAGGGAAGTAAATTGCTGGGAAGGAGCCTTGGTGTGAACTTGGAGGGTTGCTGGGTATGGGTGGGAAAAGTATGGAACAGTTTCTTTTTTGGGGGGGTGGGGAGGAATTGTTAGGGAGCTTCCCCCATGCAGACCCTGGCTGACCTCTAGCCTCTCCCATTGAGTCAGGCATATCTGCTTATGTCCCCATGTGTTCCTGCACCCCCATGTGTCCTTGCAACCCATGTTCACTTGTTCCTCCACCCCCACTCAGTCACCCACTCCCTCCATCTCCATGTGGCCCTGCACCCCATCTCCATGTGGCCCTGTACCCCGTCCCCCTGTCCCCATATATCTCTGTGCCCCCACTCAGCCATTCTCTGTCCCTATGTGGCCCTGCTCTTCCCCTCCCATTCAGCCCCTGCCCTAGTCTGTCCTTCCCCCATTAGCCTTTATGAGCCCCTGTCTGACCCTCCCCCCCCAGCACCCCATGCTGTCTGTCTCCCCATAACCCCTGTCTCCTGACCTGGCCCACGGGGGCAGGCGCTGTGAAAAAGGCAGTATCTTTCCCTTCCCTAGCTGGCTGGGAGCAGCTGCTGTGATCTATTGACACAGCACCCTCTGGTGGGCAAAAGGCAGAACTGCAGCAACAATTCTGAAGAGGCTTTTTTTCTGCGCAAAAAAATTAAAATATGCATGGCTCATTAATTGTGTGTGCACAGTAGCACAGAATTCCTCCAGGAGTACAGTGTTTAGTATATACAGTGTTGGAGAATACATTTGAAAACAGGGTTTATAAGAATTCATGGAAACTTTCCTCTTGGTTTTAGGTTTTCTTGTATTTAAAAAAAATTGCCAAAGGTGAGTTCTGGTCCAAATTCAAGTTGATGGTGTCCATTTGTTTTCTGTGATTTACTTTCTAGTGTTTGTATTAGACTTAAATTAATTCGTGTTTTTATTTTTCTGACCTCTTTGGTGCTTCGTTTCTGGGGCTGAAAGTTTGTTGTTCTGTGCACTCCCCTATTGTGTTCTAGTCTGTTGTTTTTAACCTTCTTTACAGGAGACATTTGACCGGATGCTAGCTTCTCATAAGCAGGGAGAGAAAACTGAGAATCTAAGCAACTAAAGGGTTTGTCTCATTTTTTGCTGCTCCCTTCCGTGGGAACAGAATTGGGCTCATTTTGCTGTGCTGAAAATATCTCTCACTCCTGGAGTAGAGAAAAGCCTTAGCTGTGAAACGCTAATTTCACTTACTATTATCAGATGTCTTAGATCCTATCTTTCTCGGTATCTATGGCTTTTGTGCCTTCAATTTGAATAAAAGATTTTAAGGGACTGTTGTGATCATCGGGTCTGCCCTCCTGTATACCACAGGCTATAGAATTTAACCCAGGGCAACCCGTAACTTCTGGTTGAGCTGAGGATCTCGCTTTAAAAGCTACCCAAGCTTAGATTCCATAGTTTAACACAAGTGCTCAATAAGTCCTATGTATTTTTATATCCAGCCACCAGTGCTGGAGTAAAGAGGATGCTGAGAGAGATCCCAGTGGCTGTTGTTGCCAAGTGCTCTACAGCAACACCCCAGCGCTGTGAAAGGAGTCTGTGCCCAGAGGGCTTCTTTCTCCGTCTCTGCACTGGCAGGTAATTACAGACTGCTTCATGGTACAGAACACAATCTTTTTGGGGTGTGGATATGGGAAAACTGCCCTGGCATTGAAAGGTTTACTGTGGTGTGATGCAGAAATGGAAGCGTGGAGCTAGCTACTGATGGCAGACGAAGAAAGGGCCATACGAAATAAGTGACATCACGTTAACTTAAGTCTGTGTGAAATAGCATGAGGGTTTCCCATCTTTCTGACCATGCCAAGATTAATTCAGCTGCCACAACATAAAGCCCTTGACTTAAATGGATTTTGTGGTGCTCTGAATTGTAGCTGTTGTCAGGGCTCCTATAGCATTGCAGGACATTGACTACTACAGAGCTATGACAGTGTGAGGTCTTTGTTTTTCTTATAGCCCTACATAGATGATGCGTGTGAGTGGGAGGTATTGCTGTTAGGTGTCAGCCTTTCATTTGGAGTTCTAGCTTTCTTCGGGTTTTAGTAAGTTGTTACTATTTTATCCACTAGCTCAGAGGAGTTATTTTCACTTTTCTTTGATTGCTTTTCTTTTCCAAGGGAATGCAGTTTTTACTCATTTGCTGGCACCAGGCTATTTTTGTGTATACATAAATAAAATATACTTGTCTCCAGAAGGAGCCTTAGCTCTTGGAACATGCTATCCCTTGGCTTCTTCCTGCACCAGAGCTGCGTTGGAGAGTTGCCCAGGGTGGAGGTAGGTAGGTGGAGGATGTTGTTCTACCATAGGTTTGAGCATTCAGCTGATTTAAAGAGCCCCTGTGATTGGTGTACATGGGAGATGCTGTGCCATCTGCCCCAAGAGACCTTGCAGGGGAGATGGTGGAGTGGAAATGCTGGCCATAACAATGCCCTGCCAGTGATGAATTTTCAGCACATTGTAAATTGGGATTGCTGCAGTGTTTGGAGTACGGAGTGTGTGTATAAACTGTGGTGAATTGGGTAGCTGTGATCTGGGATTGGCAAATCTAGATCTTGCATCACTGTTGAGAGCTCACCAAAATCGTGATTTCCCCTTCCCCCATGCCCTCTTATTTGATTATACAATGGGCAATGGATTTTATGAGGCACTGTCAGTTGTTCTCCATTCTGGCCCAAGGTGGGCATATTTAACATCGTTTCTGTCTGTGCACTTGCTTCAAAATGTAATTTTGTTTTGATCTTTTGGCTTTATTTGTGTACCTCTCTAAGGATGACAACCCTGCTGTCATGCTGACTTGCAGGTGGCTGTCCCAGCAGGCTGTGGATCTCTAGGTGTGAGCTGAGGAGTAAATACCAACTTGCATCCACATCTATCTGCCACTCTGATCTGAGTATTGTGGATCAGACTGTGGGAGGCAATTCTATCAGAAATAATTATTTTTTTCAGGGAGAGGTAATGCTGTCCCCCCAAGCCCCTGGCCCTCAGTTGGCTCTGTACCAGATGAAATAAGACTTCTCCTGGCCCTTTTGGAAAACTCTTTATTGGCTGCTTGTCCCAAGCTATGGTTTAATGCT